>NC_141537.1:84231641-84531641 GCF_021556685.1 Rattus norvegicus | reverse complement strand
AACCCAACCTAGAATGCGTTTTTCAACACTAACTCGTCTCAAGCCTGCTTCCCTCTCCATAAGTACAACTACGTGCCCGTGATGCATGGCAGCCCTCTGTGCTCCCTTTCTTGCCTATGAAGCCCTCACTACTCTGTGAAGAGGGGCGATTCTACTCTTAGTTATGTCTTTGTTATATCTCCCTGGAAAAAACAACCTAAACTATCCCCTTAACCTTCCTTACCAACTATCCTAACTTCCTAAAATTATGCAAATCAAATAAAAAATTTTACAAAATCATTAATTCATCTAAGGAATATTATTCTATGAAAGTTCATCTTTATATTGATCTGCAGGAAAATTGTCCCATAGAGTGGGCTGACTCCTTGGAAGCCATCACACCAGACTACAGGCAGTGAGATTCCCCCACGCCTATCCATGCCACACTAGATACAGGAGGGATATAGCAAGGACAAACACGAGAAGGCACAGCAGCAGCAAGAAGCAATCCAGAGGTGAATTCCCTGGGGCTGTGCCTCTCCAAGGTACATCCATCATGGCTCTGCAAAATGGTGGCCATCTCCAGAAAGCTCACTTGACCACCACTGCTCCTCCTCTGCTGGAGACAGAGTGGTCACAGAGAAAAAAAGGACACCTATAGACAAAATGGAGTATCTGATAGAAGCAAGGGATAGAAGAAATTTCTGCTTTGTACTGCTAGTTCCACACATTGATGGAGGCAGATACAATAGACGGGACACAAAGAGTCACTGATAGATGTCCTGGAAGTGGCCTCCTTTTCTTGTATTGAGTGGGAGCTTTGAGCATCCAAACATCAGACTCTACTCAGGAAAACAATTGATGTGAACTTTAATGAACTGTGAACTAAAGCTAAAGAAATAGTTTAGTTTATATTTACAGCATTCCTTAATAAAACTGTATCTGTACATGTAGGCATAGAATGTACCTGAACTGGTTAGTTTTATGTCAATGTGACACAAGCTGGAGTCATGAGAAAGGAAGGAGCCTCAATTAAGATCATGCCTCTGTAAGATGGGGCTATAGACAAGCATGTAGGACTTTTATTTACTTGTGATTGATGGGGGAAGCCCATTCCATTGTGGGTGGTACCGTCCATGGTTGATGGTCCTGAGTTCTATAAGAAAGATGAGCAAACCATGGGGAGCAAGCCAGGAAGCAGCACTCCTCCATGGCCTCTGCATCAGCTCCTGCCTCCAGGGTCCTGTCCTGATTGAATTCTTGTCCTGACTTCCCTTGGTGATGAACTGTGATGTGGAAGTGTAAGCCAAACAAACCCTTTTCTCTCCAAGTAGTTTTGCTCACGGTGTTTCACCACAGCAATTGTAAACCTGACTAAGACAATGCCCACAAACTGGGAAAGCGGGCTGCTGTCCAGCATCCCCAAATTGTCCCCATGATGCCATTAGCTGAATGAGGGGTTCAGCTCACTGTGAGCATCCATAGGAGGTAAAGTTAGGGGTCAGGAATAGGAGGAGGAACCACCATGCAGAGCAGAATAAAATAAGCAAACGATGTCTGAGAGGAACAATCAAGGATGATTTACTAATAAGACGATAACAAGTGCTCTTACTCCCGAAAGCATAATTACAGTGAAAGACTGCAGATCCATTGTCTCTCTTTACAAAAATCCAAATCAACCTGAGAAAGTATTGTGCAGGCATGCACTCTGCAAACAGCTCTGTTATCCAGATTGCCTATCACTTTGTTTAAACTCCCAAAGTACTGAAATGTGCTAGGACACCAGAGGAAGGGTTGTTGGACCTATAGGTGGATATGGACCCAAGTGAGTAAAATTAAGGGGAAGAGAAAGGTGTAACAAGGAGAGAAAGGAGTATGAAGCTAAGCTGGAGTCTCCAAGCACACCAAATGTTTAGTTTAGCATGGCCTTGAATGGTCTTCAAGTTTAAGGGAGATTTGAAATCCAAACTGGTTCAAAAAAAAATTGGGCTGGAGATGGCTCATTGGTTAAGAGCACTGGTTGCTCTTCCAGAGGACCCCAGTTCAATTCCCTGCACTCATGTGGGGAGCTCTCCTTGGAGATCTGATGTGCTCTCTTCTGGTCCCCAACAAGGACTGCATATACACAGTGCACATACATGCAGACAAAACACTCATACATAAGATAGATAGATAGATAGATAGATAGATAGATAGATAGATAGATAGATACATATATACATACATACATACATAGATAGATACATATATACATACATACATACGTAGATAGATACATAGATAGATAGATACATAGATAGATAGATAGATAGATAGATAGATAGATAGATACATAGATACATAGATACATGATAGATACATAGATAGATACATAGATACATGGATAGATGGAAATCCTACTGTCTTGCTTTGGACTACTATAATAAAAATTATAGAGTATGTAGTTTAAACAATAAACACCTATTTCTTGTAGTTATAAAGACTGAAAGTCTGAGACCAATGTGCTGGAAGATTCAGTGTCACCAGATGACCTTATTCCTGATTTAGAGGGGCCATCTTCAGGGTATATGCCCACATACTAAAGAGACAAGACATTCCATTTATGTCTAATAAAGGGATCTGCCCAATTATCTAGTGCTTTACCTCAACTTCTAATAACCATAACAGTGTCCCCTCTAGAGCTAGCAGCAGGCACCACCTTCAGAGCAGGGTCCTCTTTTGTGAGACTCTGAGTGTCTTGGTATCTTGTTCTTAGGCTTCCCTTCTCTAGAACTGTGTTGAAACAATTTCTGTTCTTTATAACTTTGTCTGTGGCATTCTGTTACAGCTGTACTCGAGATAGCCCCTCCAATTTCCTTCTAGAAGCTGATTTGTTTTCACATGTAAGTCCATGATATGTCTCAAATAGATTATTCCATGACTCACCGCAACTTCTCTTTCTAGCAAAAATCTGTCAAATGATTTAAAACATTATGCAATCTTGTAACTCAAGGATTTGTAGTAGAGTTTTCAAGTGGAGCTCCAGAGGGAAGCTAGCGGCTGCTTCTTTCTTTCTCAGGCACTCTTGGCTGGTAACCAGGAGTGCACTAACGCCCAGGCAGCATCTTTTTTGCTTTTCCACCCACTGCCCGGGTCATTTCTTGTTCACAGAAGTACCAGAGGCAGAAGGAAACAGAGATAAACAGCCAGTCATTATGCTCTTTAAAGTCTCAGCCTTCCAGTTGAAAGTGGTTTTAAGAGCTCTTCAGGGTAGAAATACAATTATCTCTAGATTGTTTTCTCAGTAGGGACTTCACATTCTTTCTTGTAAGAAGACCTCTCCATCTCCTTGGACAACAAGTTCTCAGGTCTCCAGAGGCCCACTTTCCTGGGCGTTGAGAAAGGTGGGTTACTCTGCAGCAGGCCAACAAGGTCCTGTCAAGCGGGGCCCTCAGCTAGGCAGGAGCCGTGGAAAGGTCTGGAGGACAAAAATGCTCTTACTTGGATACAGCCAAAAAGCTCACTCTTGTGCTGAGGAGAAGCGATGGCTTTCAGAAGTCTCTTCCTTATTCTGGAGCAGACCGGCATGTTCTTCTGCTGCCAAAGCTTTGTCTACACCTTGACTGGGGCCTGCATATCTTTTGATATAAGCTCATGGTATCATGGCCTACAAGTTAAGCAAGGTACCAAAATACGTACCTACATGACAGAGTTCACAGTGCTGTCCTTTGCCCTAAACCAGTGGTTCCCCACCTTCCTAATGCTGCGACCCTTTAATGCAGTTCCTCGTGTTGTGGTGATCCCCAACCATAAAGTTATTTTCATCATTCCTTCATAACTGTAATTTAGTTACTGCTATGAATTATAATATCAATATCGGATGTGCAGGATATCTGATATGTAGCCCACAATTTGAGAAACACTGCCCTAACACATTCTGTTTCTCTAGACAAATCCAGACAACTTCTTGAAAATTACTCTTTCAGACTTTGATTCGCCTGATAGTTTTTAAACCCAGAGTCTTCTTTTCATGTACTTGGACACCCTGAGAACCCTCTCAAATTTTGAGAAGACACCCACAGAGGCCCTGTGTTCCTTCCAATCTGAATAATCAAAAAATCCCATGAACAAAGAACTCATCAAAAATATTCCAGAGTTATAGCACTGGGTGGTGATAAAAGACAAGCCCTGAGGTGGCCCTGCTGGCTGTGAGGCGTGGGCAGGTGGTGGCAGGCTTAGTGTGGAGGGAACATTCCACAGCCCTCAGCTCAGTCTTCATCAGCGTGACAGCCCCATTCCCGTGGTTTTCGAGCCCCTGGATCCAACCTCCCTCAACTTTGAAATGTTTTCTCCTCCTTTGTGATTACAGGGGAGAATAATGAAGCTCACAATAAATAATCAAGGCCCCTTGTGAATAGGACACGAAACAGGATGTTCTTTGATGTTTTTTTCTTCCCACATTTCTTCTCTGGCTGGTACATGCATCCCACAGCAGTGAGCAGTCTTCAGATTGGTTAGATGTGTGTGGACTTTGTTGTTTTTTTATAATCATAGGATGTTTAGGTAGCTGCATTTGCGCAGTGTGGAGCCCCACAGACAGAAACGGTGGTGAGGATTTTCAACTGCAGTTGTTATGGCTCCAAGGCAGGTGGAGCAGAGAGGATATGGGAGTCATTCTTATGTGAGACATGCTCCTGTCTGAGGCAGGCCTGTTCTCAGAGGCAATGACCTCCCAAAGCTGTGACAAGCACTGAGCCCTATATTTTCAAATCTATAAATACATATGTTACTTATATTTATCATTACTAAAGGCCCGCCTTTTCATTTAAGGAGCTGTGCAGTTTTTTGGCATGATTAAGCCCTCGCATCACTCCTTGCACACAATGGGGCACATTATGACATCAGTGAGCATTATCTGAACACAAACACTGGGACAGCAACACCCTAGCACGCCATTTGATGAGCGAGATGGCCAATGAGAGAGTTGCACGTACCGAGGACAGGCTGGTCGGGAGGGATTTCATCATGCTTATTTCTTTCCAGGCCACATCAGATGTGGGCAATGGGAACCCCAGAAAGACAAACTCCAGCTAAGGACAGGGGTGGAGGATGGAGGACACAGCCAAAGGAGAAAACAGGAAGTAGAAGATGGGGTTGCAGGAATGTTGCGAACGAGAGGGTTTGTACAGTGTGTCAGGGTGAACTTCTACAGCCGGCCTGTGTACCACCTGGCCAAGAGGAAACAGAGCTAGCATCTCCATGACAGATCAGTGTTATGTTGCGTTTGCTCAAAGTTTGGTCTGTTGACCAGCAGGCTTAGCATTGTGACAGCCAGGTAGGAAGTCAGACTTGCAGGCCCTACTCAGACTGCCTTAATCAGAATTCCCAAATAACCTTATGCTTGTCTGTGGCAAAGAATCAGCAAACCAAATCAGCAGGTGGAAGGGGGCAGGCTGAGGGTTACAGTAAGACATGGCAGGGGCCAAAATGCTTGGCCAGAGGCTTTTTAATTTTGTTTTGTGTTTGTGGGGATAGGGATGACTCAGGCAAATGGATGATTTTATTGATATGTTCAGAGAATCTTAAAGCATCATGCTTTAGAAGGACCCTGTTTCATATTAAAATAGATCTTTGTGTTTTGCCAATTGAACTCTCGCAGAAAGGATATCCAAACACGCCTGTGGAGCCAATAAGGGCTTCTAAATATGGCATGCCATGAACAGTCAGAGACAAAACATGGTAGGGAAATGGTTAAGAAGTGACGCTCTAATGCACACCTGTCGCCTTACTCAAAATGTTCTTCCACATACACAGGAGATGGGATGGGGAAGGTGGGTGGGTCTTACCACAGCTGGAGGAGAGTTGCTAGGTACGGAGGGCCAAGTGTGCAAAGATATTCATTGCTTATGTGCAAGTTCGGGGCTCTTGAATGGCTCTGTCCCTTGCTCCCAGACTGTGGAGTGTGGACTCTGTGTGACTTACCCAGCATCGGTTCCTTAAACACTTGGCGAGAGCAAAGTTGAATGAGACAAAAGGCTGCAGCTGAGCCTGACTCTCAGCTGACTGGTCTTCTGTAAGGCAACGGGTTCCTTGGGCTTCAGGGTTTTCATCTGTAGGACAGGGGCAGCCACTCAAACACCAGTGCCTGTTTGTTAAGGAAAACTGTGTTCTGGAGTAGTGGACCCCCACAATTGCCATTGTATTATTATCAATTATTATGGTTGCCCTTTGTCTGGCTGGAGAAGAGAAATTGAAACTGCAGACAATCGAGATAAGGAAAGCCATTCCCAGTTTCTGAGACTGGAGCGAACTGTTGGGCGTGGCAGCCATCCTTGGAACTTGCCCTGTGAGAGACAGCTGGTTTCATCCCGTGTAAGCGGCTCTCCTGTTTACTCAGGACACTAATAATAGCCAGTCCCTGCATCTGTCCCACATGTCACCTCCCTCTAGCTCATTCATACAGCACTGTCCCATGCATGTGTCCCATTCTTGTTCTCCCATCCCTGCAGTGGGTGTGGGGTCAGGATCAGTGCACTCTGAACAGGTGGGTGGGTCAGCCGGAAGGCTTTGCCCTGGCTCTAGGAGTCAAAGCGCCTCCTGATACTGCCTGAGACCCTGGGACTTTGTGGAACTAGCACTTGCCAGCCTTGGCCAGCTGTGTAATCAGAGGATCATGCCCTTTCAGGCCTTGCCCGATGTGGAGGGTCAGTGAATCCTGCTCTGTTGCTCTCAGACGTGAATCAGGAAGAATCCAAAGGGACTGACAATCTTTCCAGCAATAGGTCGTCTAATTTCATGTTAGCAATAACATTAAGAAGAATAGTTCTTAAATGGCGGTGACTAGGAAAAGAATGCAGGATCGTTTCCTAGAAGAGGGAGCTGATTTTAGGGAGCAGCAACTCTGAGTGGAGCCAGGAAGTCAGGAGCTTTGTGCAGAGAGCCTGAATCCTAAAGCAGGCAGGAGGCAGGGCGCAGTCTTGTTGAGCTGAACTGGGCCAGTGGGTGGAGGCAACAGCTAAGAACGGGGCTGCAACCTGAAGCTGCTTTGGGCACTGAGGGGATAAACAGACAGTGTTTCCTTGCAGAATAAACTCAAGGTACTTCACCGAAGGTGCACAGCCCACGCCAGGCAAGTAGAGTCCAGTTCACGCTCATGTTCCTTCATGCCTACAGGGCTCCGAATGAGCTCTCAGCTCCAATCAGAAAGCTGCCCCCACTTTGTAAGCAGACATTTCCTACCCTGGATGTCACGCCCCTTCCTCTTTCGCAGCTCTATCTCTGAGCCCAGCAATAGACCCCTCTCCACAGGTGATTGAATAATCCCGTTTCTCAGGAGTAACTGTGTTTGCTTTTGAATTTTGTTTTCCTTTCTTTTTTTTTTTAACATCTATTCCCTTTAGTAATCAATTGCCATTTATTTAAGAAAAAAGAGTGTTTTCTTTACATTACAAATTAATGTGTGTTGCTATTTACAGAAAACATGAAAAGCCAGAGGGCAGAAATTAAAGCATGCAGAGACTTCCAACCTGGGATGCTATCTCTTCCAGTCATTCTACTCAGACATTTCTTTATTATTTAGTTGTTATGGACACATATAAATTATGTGTATTGATTTTTGTAAAGCTAACATTTCTTTTTAGTGATTTCATGAAATGCACATTCAAAAATATAAAACAATAGGAAGAAGAAAATCCAATCTTCTGCTATCACTGTAGTTAGATTGGGAGTGATGGAGTCGACGTGAAAAACCAACAAGGAAAACTGAAATTGACCTCCACAGAAACAGATGGCTTTGCACTGTTCTCAGGGGGAAGCAACTGGCCCATGGGAATGAAGGTTGTTCCTGGTGGGAATAAAGTCTGGGTTCACAGGAGATCGAGAGGCGGTTTGGAGAAAGGGGGATGTCTGAGCATGGGTGGTTGGATAGGCAGCTGAGATGATTCTGAAATGGGAAGTTTAGCCTGGGTTTGGCAGATTTACTAGAAGGGCAGGTGTTCTCCATTTAGGAGCTCCCTCATCCTTCAACCGTGTGATGCCCTTGTCTTTATTTCTTTGACACGGGAGTACTTGAAGGGTATAATAGTATATTTTAGTCAACTCGCGCCCCACTTTAAAGTAGAACTGGAGATAAGAGGCCGCAATATGTCTGTTCCATTTTTCAATTTCACCATTATTATATTTAATGCACCACAGTAAACGTAGAGAATATGCAGAGATAATTTCTCTAGGTATTTTGATGTATTTTTTGTTGCTTTTTTTCATTTACTCCTGTGTGTCCAAGGCTGCATTATCATACTGTATGCATTTTAGGGTTCAGTTAACCTGGGAATGTTTACAGAGATGAGGAGGTATGCACGTAAAGAAGCTGGGGAGATGGCTCAGCTGTGCAAACATGAGTACTCAAGTCTAAGGCTAGCACTTGTAAAAGCCAGGCATAGCTCTGTGTGCCTGTGATCCCAGTGCTGCAGAAGGATTCCTGGAGTTTGCTTGCAAGAAGCCTGGCTGAATCAATAAACTCTAAATTTGGTGAAAAACCCTGTCTCAAAAATAACGTGGAAAGCGAATGAAGAAGACACTGTTATGACTGCAGGCCTCATGTGCACATATACCCACAAACATGCACATACGCATGTACACACGTAAATACACATACACAGAGGGAGGAGAGAGAGATGTAAGGGGAGAGAGGGGGAAAGAGAGAGAGGGGAATAATAAAGAGAGGTGTAGGTAATATCTACTCTTGCTCAGTTTATTAAATTTTCCCAAATAAAGGAACTTCTCAGAGTCAGTCTTAAAACATTTTAAAGAAGCAAAATATTATTACTTAAATTGCTCAGCTGGAGAGATGCTCCAAGCTGAGAGTGCTTGCTGCTCTTGGCAGAGGACCCAAGTTCTGTTCCCAGTACCCACATCAGGTGGTTCACAACTCCCTGTAACTCAGAGCCGGAGGGGGATGTGAAGCCCTGTGCTGGTCTCTGTGGACATGTGTGTGCGCGTGCACATGTGCTCACACACACACACACACACACACACACACACACACACACTTACACTCACACATACAGAGAGAGAGAGAGAGAGAGAGAGAGAGAGAGAGAGAGAGAGAACGTAAAAGTGTGGATTACAACACAGTCGTGATTGAGTCACCAATCATGCATTGGTGTCGAATTATGAAGAGGCAATAAAGCACTTCCTCTTGAAGTCCTTTAAACCAGGAGAAAGTCCAGATTTGGATTATCTACTTAATGTTCCCCATGTCTTCTGTCCCCTGCCGTCTGTTGTGTGAATATCATTCTCTGTCTAAAATGTGTCTGTCTGGTTGTGTGTGTGTGTGTGTGTGTGTGTGTGTGTATCTGTGGTGTCATCTGTCCATGAGTGGTATGACTGCATGTGTCTCTATTGATTGTATGCTTGTGTTTGTCCCTAACAAAGGGCTTCACTCTGTTTTTTGAACAGCATAGAAAGCATCCATGGGGAAGGAATGAGGTACTTTACAGAAATCCAAGGTAAGGAAGGAGGACTGTTGGGTTGTTCTATTAAAGGCAGGTTGCGATAGTTTCTTACCCCAATAAGCCCATATTAAAAAATAAAACAAGTCAGTTATTATATTTATAAGCTATATGCCAGGATTGGGCAGATCTTGTACTAATCTATCCCCAGCTATGAGACCTCTGCCTCTTGCGGCTTCTTCGGGCCGCGTGGTTCTGCTCCTTCCCCCTCTCCCTCCATCCTTCTCCCTCTCCTGTTCCCCGCGTGGTTCTGCTCCTTCCCCCTCTCCCTCCATCCTTCTCCCTCTCCTGTTCCCCACTCCCCCCCCCCTCTCTAAGACCTCAGCCCCACCTTTCCCTTCCACTGCCCAATCACGGTCTCTAACCTTTATGTGACCAGCTAAAATGGGGAGAAGGTTCACATGAAGTCACAGTAGCGATCTACTCCTCCCAGGGGCAGCCCCTCTCCAGGAAGCAGAATTAACATCAGAAGACAAACAGCACCAGGGCAACCCACCACAAAGGCAGGTTAAACAAACAGTTCGAGCACACAGTAGGATAGCAGCCTTCACTCTGAAGTGATCTCGAAATGTATTCTTAACTTTGGCTGAGGTCCCTCCAAAAATCCCAGTCTCTGAGATATTTTAGAATACTGTGAGAATCCAGAATATTGCATCACCACACATATACATGAGCAAAAATAAATTAAGTCTCCAATTATGGTTACTCGGCTATGAAAAGTTCTGTGTAACTTTTTTTATGGAAAAGATGTTTCTGATGTACTTCTGGTGGAGTGCTTCAAGAGAGCAACAGCTTAACGATGGTTACCATGTTCTGGGAGGACAAACGCTGTCACTGTTTTACATCCAAAGTCAAGAACGTCCTTCTGATTGGTTGGATGCAAATTGTGGTTCAGGAAACATGAGATGAACTATAAAAATGACTCTTGAAAGTATGGTCTCAAGGAGCACGTGTACCTCAGATGGGACAAGATGAGAAGACTCAGGTGACTGGTCAGGCCCCAGGCCTGACTTGGTTCTGAGACTGCAGCTTACGTGTGGAAACAGGCAATTCAACTGGTTTATTGAAGGGGATACAAAATATACTGTTCAGACGTCACCACGAGAAAATGTTCCGTGGAGGCATCCTTTTTCCCCCAAATATGTTTGATTCATAATTGAGTACACAATGTAGAAGCCATTGATACAGAAGACCATGTAAAGAGATTATGAAGAATTGTCTTGCAAGACCATGGAGGTGAAAAGCCTCCCAAATCTCTCCAAAGCCATTGAAACAGGGCAGTGAACAGTGCACATCTTGGTCTAAAGGGCTGATGACCAGGAAAATGACACCAGCAGTAGGGGATGTCTGTTCTTTGCGTAGGCAGAGAACATCATCTTTTTGTCTATTGCCGGGCCCCATGGGTCAGGTGGTGCCAAGCTTCACTAGTGAGACCAAGCTCAGCTTCTTTACTCCATATGCACACTCAACCTCTTTTTCCTCCAGAAGGCTATGCACAGAGACCCCTACATATGTTCTGCTAGCTACCTGGGCACTTTGAACCCCATCAACCTGATGCATAAAATGTATTATCACAGGATGGTTTGCCCAGCCTTCGTTGCTGCCTTCTGAGGATAAAACAAGTCATGGAGTGACTCCAGATGGATTTGCCTCATTAAAACTTAAAGAAGAACAGGGCTATATACTGATTTCTAGACTCCTTAGAAAGATTTCAAGGCATAAGACATGGCAAATGACCCTCTCTAGCAGAATTCAGAATCTTCTTTTGTTGGTAGGCCCTGGTCAGTTTCTGAGTGCTTTCCCATCAAGGTGAATTTCATCTGAGGCTTTTCAGACTCAATTCTTAGAAAAGCTCCATTATGAGGGACTCTAATGCCCCATGAACAATCTCTGCTTTTAGGGCTCTGTCTTTTCAAACTTTTGGAAGTTGCTAAGATCCATTGTTGACTGCCTTAGCCAACCCCTTTCCCTTAGCTTTGCTGCTAGAACAAATTACCCATGTCTGGGCTTTTTAAAAAAATGAACAACATATGTTTATAAAATATGTGTCAGGTCTGAAGAAAACTCCATTTCCCCACACTCTGGTGGTTAGACAAAAGCTAGCATTCTCAGGCACTTGTGAAGCCCATTACCCTGAACTAAAAGGAGCCATTTCCCTTATTACCTGCAGAGGGGACAAATGGCTATCTTTGGTGCCCATTAGCATCCCAAAGTGCACAGTGGCCTCCAGGCTCCCTCAGTATCACAAGTGCCTGTTACACACATCAGAGCCTATACTGGGAGCCTGGCTCTTCTGCTACCTAAACTCCTGCAACTCATGGGCTCCCCTCCCCTCAGTTACTCATTCTCCTTATAACCTTGCTATGTTGGCTGTGCTCTCAATTTTGCCTGTGCCCTCTTCGTCTTCCTCTTTTTCTTTCTCTACCTCAGCCCCACTACCCTACTCTCCTGTGCTCTACTCTCTACACCTCTCTGTCTCTCTGTCTCTGTCTCTCTCTTCCTCTCTCATACCTACAATTAAAACCCTCCACTCACCCATACCCTGGAATGGTCATGTCATGAGTTTATGCGATATGTTTAATGACTCAATACTGCAGAGCTGAGGAGCCCACGGTTGAGGTGCCCAGCATCTGAAGAGCCTTCTTGCTCATCACTAGTGGAGAGTGAGAGGGTGGGAGACGGGGAGATGAGTTTTCCACTTTTAAATCCATTGCTGTGTTAACAACGTTACTAAACCCATGAAAACCTCACCATCAGTCACGAAGGTCTGTCTCCCACACACTTGTACATGGCCATAGATCTTTGTCCAAGTATTGACCAGGTAGACTTCTGTCTAGGTTCATGAGGTTTTCTTAGAAGCCCTGCTGCATGATGGAGCCACCACATGACTCAGAGCCAAACTATTAAGGACACAGCATCTGAGGTGTCCCAATCACAACAAATATGACTCAGCTACGACCGTGATCTGTGCATATGTTCATGAGACAAGACCATATCCTAAATAAAATACTCACACACAGAAAAAGTCCACCAGACCTAAGCAGTTCTCATATTCATAGTGGCCTGTTGAGTCCATGTTTAAATCAATATGGCCAGTTATAAAACCACCATAAAGGGTCATGGCACCACATAAAAAAAAACAAAAACCTGTATATGAAGTTGGTGCTTCCTTTCACAGGATCAAGAAATGCTGCAAATCCCATGTAGAAGTGTCCAGCTTTGTATGGCTCAGCAGAGAGGCAAGCTGGGATCATGACCCTCAAGGTTCATGAAGACTGATAGTGAAACATCTCTGACTTGGCTAACTCACTTTCCCTTGGGATTGGGTATCCTGGTACCAGCATCACATAGGTTGTCGAATGCTGAATACCTGTGTATTTTAGTAAATTCTATGTCACTTGGCACCTACCTATATTGCAACAGTCACTCCATATCTGGGAAGCCGTCCTCACAGTCACACTGTAAAAAGTGGAAGCCTAAGGAGGTCCATCCCAGGCTCCTCTCTAGCTATGAATGTGCAGTGTGCCCAGAAGCATAGCCTTTCTTCATGGATGGAGGGAATCAGGGAGTGGGATGGGGACTCGATGCTTTTCCTTGCTGATCATGTCAACTTAGCCAAAGCAAGCCTGCCCCCTGGCTCACAGGATCTGTTCTTTGGTATTTGTGGAAGGACTGGTCCCAGGAATTCTTTTGGTATTCAGATCTGTGGATGCTCCAGTCCTTTATGTAAAACGTGTAGTGTTATGTATAAACTAGAACCTTCCCTTTTATATCTTAAATCACCTCTAGTTATGCTAAATACAATGGGGAGGTTATGAAAACAGTTGTTTGGAGACTTACTCTGTATAGGAAAAGTTTGTACATGTTTTCTACCATTGCATACTAACACCCTACACACCATTTTGAGCCCGTGTTTAATTGAATCTGAACATGGAGCACAGAGGGCCGTTTCTGCCTTCATTCACTTGCTGTGCCCTTCTCATGACTTTACCAAAGACCTCATTTTCTTTTACCCACCTTCTGATATTCCCTGCTGAAACCCAGAATCCAGCTGAGCTGTATACATACGCTTTTCTCTCCTCAGGAGACACCGAGGAAACACACAAAGACATGTCAGTAAGTGTGGTCAGGAGTCCCTCTGGCTGCCTCACAACTCATGAAGGCTTCCAAGGATGTCCTGTCTCCTTAGGAAGCATTCCCACTGATGTTTGTGTATGTGGAGTTGCAATGTCAAAGGGCGTTTTAAAGACCAAGAGTCCGGGTAGGAGTGTGATCCTCTCATCAAACCCAATACACAAACCCAATACACATACCCAAGGGACAAACCCTATTGTCCCCATTCCTGTACCTCTAGTTTTTCTAACATAGGAGGGACACTGTTCACACAGCTGGGAATTTCAGGGAGACAAAGAGGCTCATGTCGAGATGCATCATCCCTGTTATCTTCAGTGATTCGGGAATCATATCTAGAAACTTTTACTTTTTACTTATACCACGAATTCGACGTTGTCTACAGCTTCAGAGACAGTTCAGCCAGGGGTCAACAGAGGCCTTGTTAGAGGGCATCACACCAGTACTAGAGACAGTGGAGATGCCCTGTTTCTGCATTTTCACACATATGTACACGTACGTCTCAGACAAGTTTTGGGAACATCTAACGGGAAGAAAGCCCCGCTTCTCTAAATCCCTTACACGGAGGAGTTTCTCAGTACACTTTCAGGGATCTGTTGATTGGCTTTTCCCTGGTTGCTCTTTGGTGTATACTTTTCTTTCCCCTTAAAGCTAAATAAGGCGAATCTGCAACCCAACTACAAAAGGGGATTTTCAAAGGCAGAATTCAGAGGTTGATAGACCTCCAGCTCAGGTCCCAACCTTCAGGTATACTTTTACTCTAGCCAAACAACAACAACAACATTTACTAGCAAAATATGGGATTTCCTATTTACTTCCTGTGTATATTTTAGTTTTAACATTGAACTATTATAAATTCTACAGCAACGCTATATTCATGTGGTTTGTAAAAATGTTGGCACAGTGGCTTTCCCAAACGACGCAGTGCCACAATTTGGAACACTCCTGCTGCAGCGCCTGGAATCCCTGTGCTTTACCTAGTGCGAAAGCTTTGCCAGTAAAGCCGGATTCGTGGGTCGTGACACATGGCTGCTGCGTGGGACTGTGTTCTGTTTAGGCAGCTCATTTAAACTTCTTCAGCTTTGGGAAATGTAGCTTAACTTTCATCCTTCAGTCAGAAGTCGATCTCTGGGAGGTTCTGCGTCAGTGCTGTCTGTTCCTGAGCTGTCAGAGAGAAGACATGCTATGGTCTAAAAATAAATATAATGTTTCCTTATTCAAAAATGGCAAGACTGATTTTACACAACTGTTCCACCAAGTTGATCACATGTCACTGGGTTTGGAAAGTTTTTCACGCATAATAAAATCATGGAAACTTTTGGGTACAAAAACAAGAGCTAGAATGGAAAATGTTTCCTCTTCTCCCTTCTGTGAAGAGAGATAACATGAGCTCCGTGCTCTGGCCAGGATGGGGGAGAATGTTCACAGTGCTTCTGGGTTCGCCTGGGATCCAAACCAGACAAAAGACAATTAGTTTGCAAAGCTTTCCTTGGCACATCTCCAGGTATGTCGAGAAGGACTCCTGCCCATTAGCAGCCAGACTCCCACTATTATTATTTAAACCAGTGTTTTCTAAAGAGCATTCCAGAAAATTGCCAGCTTTTAGGTTATTATTTGAGCAGAAGGATGCAGAGGTCATGGAAAAGTTCAACAATCAAAGACTTAAGAATGCACCGAGTTGTTGATGTCAGGCCCTCTCAGTGGGCTGCTGGTCAGCCTCTCTGAGAGTGAGTGATTACAGAATGCAGTTTGGAGCTCTGGCTTCTCGTGACACTGTAAGCAGGCATTCTGAATGTCTCCTCTTTATAAAACACCGAGAAATCTTCGCTGAATACATCATTTAATATGCACAGTTTGCAAAAATTATGGAAATCATTTTGGGGAACGGAGACAAGAAATAGTACAATCCGTTACTGATGACATTGTACTGAACTAAAAGCATTTCCAATCGCAGAGACCCAGCACTTTGAGTGTTAGCAGACATTTGAAGGACATATTTGAGGCTGTGACCTGTATTAAACCTGGATCCTCCAATGGCTGCTCTGCCAGGTAAAAGAGGTGACTAGAAAAAATTCATTCACAGAAAAAGGAGATGAAAGAAAATGTTTTTTATTTCCATTTATATATTACAGATGCATGGAGAAGTCCACCACACGCATAATCACAGACCACCTTTATCATCTAACAAACTATACGGCAAGGGATTAAATGTCACACTTTCAGACTATGCAGCTGTAGGGTATCTGAAGCAAACACCAACAGTTCCTTCTGGACAAATAAACTCCTCACAAAATCTTTCCAGTGCTTGCATACACAACCAATTCAACAATTGGCTATCACAGCTTGGCTGGGTCCTACTTGGATTCTGTAGGCTGCATTTGCCTTCCGTGTTGTTTTCTCAACTGCTGAGATGAACATTGACTGCTTGCTTGTTCAAATGACAACGATAATAACAACTAGCTATTGAGTAGGGGGTCAAACCCCCAATTACAAAACACTTAAGAAAACAAACTATCGCAAGTGTGCAGACATGACTAACATCAACATTTTAAAGATATATATATATATATCTTTTTTTTTTTGGTTCTTTTTTTCAGAGCTGGGGACCGAACCCAGGGCCTTGCGCTTCCTAGGCAAGCGCTCTACCACTGAGCTAAATCCCCAACCCCTAAGATATATATATATCTTATATATATACACACATATATGATGAGTATGCTCTAGCTATCTTCAGACACACCAGAAGAGGGCACTGGATTCCATTACAGATAGTTGTGAGCCACCATGTGGTTGCTAAGAATTGAACTCAGGACCTCTGGAAGAGCAGTCAGTGCTCTTAACTGCTGAGCAGTCTCTCTGGCCCTAACATCAATATTTTTATCCTAGCAATTTTAGACATTTAAATTACTGAATATAAAATAAATATAATTATAAGATTTATATTTTATGTAAAATATAAATGTGTGTGTTGTGATAATTTTATACAGATGGTAATAGAACCAATCAGATATTAATACTCTGTAAACCCGGATGGAAGTGATCGGAGTTAAAGATAATACGACTTCTCATCTATCTGAGAACATATCTCTAATTTGCAAGCATTCTGTGGGGTTATTTGCCAGGAAATGTACTTTGAATTTGACTTGGAAGATATGATTTCAATGTAAGCAAGCCCCTTGGCCTCCTGGATTCTTGAACGGGTGAGAAAGAGTTGTTGTTACCCTCCTGTGTTGGGAAATCTGGTGACTCTTTTATTCATGAGGGGTTAGTGTGGCAGTACCAGATTTTCAAAACATTGAATTTCAGATAACCCATTGCTTTAGTTAGGGTTTTATTGTTGTGAAGAGACACCACGACCTTGGCAACTCTTATAAAAGAAAACATGTAACTGGGGGACTGGCTTATAGTTTCAGAGGTTTAGTCCATTATCACCATGGTAGAAATCATGGCAGCACACAGGCACACACGGTACTGGAGAAGGAGCTGAGACTTCATCTTGATCCACAGGCAGCAGAAGGATACTGTGTGCCACATTGGGTGGAACTTGAGCATAGGAGAGCTCAAAGCCCACCCCCATAGTGACACACTTGTCCACAGGCCACACCTACTCTAACAAGGCCACACCTCCTAATAGTGCCACTCCCTGTGGCTAAGCATTCAAACATAGGAGTCTGGGAGCGGGGGGGGGGGGATCACTCCTATTTAAACTACCATATTCATAAAACTTAATCACTATTTGCCAGAAACTTGAACTGAATTGGTGTCCCTGTATTTTCACTCAGTAACTATGGCAACCCCAGGTGGATGAAGAGGTAGGAAAGAATGTGGGATGAGAATGGTGGAGCGTCAGAAGGAGATGGTGACTCATATACTTGGACCACCTCTAAGCCATGATTCCAGTCAAATAGAAGGGGCTGGTCATATTAGCAGGCTCTTGCCTGACCTTTAACCTTCCCAGATTCGCTGCATTTGCTATGAACTACCACATGGCATCAGTCTTAGGGATGTTCTGCTGTATGATTATGGCAGGAAGGCAACAGAGAAGTCAAAGAAGTGACCAGGAAATAAGGAGGAGGGCACAGCTCTGCAGGTCTGTATCTACTCCCACAGGACTTGAGTCAGACCCGGGCAATAGGAGTGTTCTGAAGCAGACCCGAACTTTCTAAGTGGGACTGGCTACTGGGTGTGGTTTCCTGTATCTAAGAACTCTGAAACCATAATGGATTCCAATAATATCACTTATCAGTGCTTTCATGGTCGGGATACGGCTTCAGTGTGACCCCCGTAGGGTTATATGCTGTCTGCTTGATCTCTAGTGTGTAATTATCAAAAATTGGGTAGGGCCTAGTGAAAGGTAAGTAGGACACTAGCAGAGGTGTCTCAGGAAAGAACAAATATTAGTATCCTAGAGTGAATTATTTCTCATCGAAGTAGAAGGTTATAAGAGAACAAACTTGATCTGAGAGGCTCTATTTTCTCTCTCTCTTAGATGAACCAACACCACCCCTTCCTCTATCCCTCTCTTCCTGCCTCTTTCTTCTCTCTTTTCCTCTCTCTCTCTCTCTCTCTCTCTCTCTCTCTCTCTCTCTCTCTCTCACACACACACACACACACACACACACACACTATTTTATAACTTTCCTCTGCGGTGGGTATAGTTTGGCCAACTACACCTTCCAGGCAGCCACGAGGCTAAACAGCCCCCAAGTCAGAGCTGAAAAGCAGAAGAGCCAGGACATGAACCCAGGTACTCGAGTCAGAGCTTGGCTTCAATTTCTTTCTTTCTGTCTCCTGGTCCTGCAGACTGAATCAAGACTTTGCACATATATTGGCATGTGCTTCTACATACATAGCTGCAGCAGCCCCCACCACACCTCGGCTGATCTTTACTTTAGAAATCGGATCTACCAATTTAGCATGTCCCGGCAGTCAGAGGAGCGGAGGCTCTCACAAGCTTTTGCTTAGCAGCTGCCTTTTCAAGAACCTCAGCAGTAGCTGTCCTATCTTCTGGCTGCCTGCTTAGCACTTACTCATTGTTCCCGCTGAACTTTCCTAAGTCTACTTCCTGCTTCCTCTTGGCCAGAGGCAAGAGGCCAGTGATGGCCTGCTGGGGTTTCCTTGAATTTCCATTGTTAAAAAAAATACTGTTATTAATTTATTGAGCATTTCACATACTATATTTTGATCATATTCCTCCCCAACACCTCCCACATACATCCCTACCACCCCCATCTCCACGCAACTTTATTTTCTATCTTTTATTGTTAAATCTGCCAAGTCCAATTTGTGATGCTTGGGTATGAGACTTGCCTTGGAACATGGTCCACCTACTTGGGATCACACCTTTAAAGAAAACAAGCTTGCTCTCTCTCTCTCTCTCTCTCTCTCTCTCTCTCTCTCTCTCTCTCTCTCGGCTTTCTTCTATGGAGGATGATAAAGTTCACCTTCTAAGGAGGAGTCTTACATTATGGACAGCACTTTCTAGAATTAGTGGCTACCTCCCCTGCCCTCAGAAAAGAAGACCATGATGTGAGGTAGGTCCTTTGGGGAGATAAAGGAGGCTAGAGGAGGACATGGGAGGAGATAGGATCACATTTTATTCTACACATAAATGTGTATATATACATATACATACACATATACATACACATGCACACATACATACATATATACATATACATACATAATACATATGTATGTATATATGCATACATGTAAACTCAGGCACTCTGTCTAGCCAAGTATGGAAGTAGATTGGGACGTCGGGTGCTTGCTTACTTACTTTATGGCAAAGGCTGGACCCTAACCCTGGAACTACTGGTTAACTACTGTGCTGCCCTTCCTTCCAGGGTGACAGGTGAGAGAGTCTGACCTGAAATGATGACGGAGTGCAGATGGTGGTGACAGGCTGAAGCTAAGCTTGGTGGCTTCCTTTGCCTGACTGTCTTAGTCTCCTTCTTCATGGGAAGTTGGAAAGTCAGATATAGGGCTCTAATGAGCAAACTCACATTCTTGGTAAGGAAGCAAACCACATATATGCAGATGTTGACAAATTACTAAAGCACTTGTCATGACACGAAGGGATCCGTGTTCAGGACGTAGCTTAATCTGGAATGCAGAGGCCCTGTATCCCCCCCTCACAGGATGGTGCCCTTGCAAAAATGGCATGATATTAAGAAAATACTTGTTCTAGTTAGGTTTCTGTTTCTATGTTAAGCGCTATGGCCAAAAATGACCTGGGGAGAGTTTATTTCATCTTGTAGGTCATGGTGAATCAAAGTTGGGACAGTAACTCAGGCAGGAACCTGGGGACATAGTCTGAGGCAGAGACATCAGGCTAGGAGGAGTATTGTTGACTGACTTGCTCCCCATATCTTACTCAACCTTGAAATGTAAATGTTCTAGAAGGATAGACTTTTGATTACTGTTGGACATTGTTGCAAGCCCTTATTCTGACCTACTTGTGTTGTCTTTTATGGTTTTGTGATATTGAAAGACCACCCCAGGTCAGGGCTGCTGTGGGCTGAATGGGTGTGTGGGAAGAAGGGAGCCACCATTTGTAGCACACTGATGGACCTTCCTTCTAGCTTATATGAAGGCCTGTGAGTTAGGTGTAGGACACATCTTAGGCCAGCAAAAAGTAGCTTTCCACGACTGTCCAGTAATCATAGATCATAATGAAACGGCTTGGGATTGGAGGCTGTCTGGGGCGTAACTTCTGGATCTAGGAGAGAAGATAACAAATCAATACAATAGTCTCATTCTGAGGTTTGCCTACTGTGGTCTCATCTGCCTACAGTGATCTACAACCAGAAGGAGTTAGTCTTCTAACTAACCACCACGCAGAGAGGACATTCATATAAATTTTATTACCATATTCTTGTTCTATTTTACTGCTTGTTGATGTTAAATGCCTCCTGATTCATATGCTCACCTTTATTGAGTCATATGGATATAGGAAAAGCATGGTGTATAGAGAGCATTTAGTTGCAGGCACTTGCAGGCATCTTGGAATGTGTGTGCCATGAATAAGGAATTATAGCAAGTTGTTGGATAGGGGTCACAGATCTGGGGAGGAGCATGCAGCAGGCATCTGCTCCATCCTAAGTGGCCTCCCGGGAGTCGGCACAGACTTTCTAGGAGGGCTGATTTCAGAGTTGTAGGGCAGGGAGCTAACCGAGGGAGTTTCAACAATCCAGCTGGGAATGTGTGGGAGCTGAGAGAAAGCAGCTCACATCTGCAGGGTTGCCAGACTTAGTAACAAAAAGCACACGATGGCCCTGTTAAATATGAATTTCAGATAAACAACAGAATCTGTATGTGCCAAGACATATTTTTAGTGTAGGTATGTCCCACATACTGCACAACGCTATGGATTATTTGTTACTTTGGAGAGAGTCAGGTTTCCCCAGCTAGGCTGTATTTTGTCTGGCAAACATGTCCTTGCACACTGGGTGGGAACACTGTGTTTCAGGGCCCACGGGGAAGGTACACTGTATTTGCAAGGCTGACTACTTGGGAAAGGACTTGAGATTTATGCTAAAATTGATGGGCCATTGGAAAGCTATCATCATGGGCGTATGACACCACAGACAGATGTGTCCACTGTGCTGTCAGGAACCATGAAAAGAGAACTAGTTTCTATTGCCCCACAGTCAGGACCGAGTGGTCAGTTACTGCACACCCAGAGTTTCAAAGGATAAACATTTGTTACCTCTCCACTCCAATAGGTCAAGGATTGAGAAGAAGCTTCTCTGGGTGTTCCTGGCTCAGGAATTTTTGTGCAGTCATGGAGAAGATGTTGAGCTGTCCCCATCATCTACAGGCTCCTTTGCTTTGAGAATGGCTTAGCCCAGGGTTGGCATAGCCAATCAGGAGTAGGGTGTTGCTGTGACAGACCTGATCATGTTGGTTTGGAGAGGATGGGGAGGACCTTGGAACTTTGGGTGAGAGAATTCATTTAGTGTTCAAAGCTTGGTGAGCTGTTCTTTGAGAGCTTGGAAGGAACTGGTGTAGAGAGAAGTGCAGAGGCCTGGCCTGGGACATTCTAGAGGGAAGTTTGAGAGTTACTTCAAGATTATCAGGGCCAAAACATATTTGCATTCTATGGTTTTAGTCAGCTGGGGCTGAAGGGTCAGCTGTGAATAATAAGAGACCAGCACCACTCTGGTTAAACTTTTGCATTACTGGGACAACTGATGTGGATAACTGGGGCTAAGAAATCAGTAGTGATGACAAAGATTGGGATGTAAAATGAAAAAAATTATAGGAGAAGAGAGAGAGGGAGGATGGGGAGGGGGAGGGGAGAGGGAGAGGGAGAGGGAGGGGAATGGCAGACAGGGACAGGGACAGGGACAGGGAGAGAGGAGCAGCATCACTGAGGTAAAATCTTCTGGGAGGTCTTTCCTGAGAATCAACATACAGAAGCTGTGTTCCAGAGGTGACCAAGGCTGCCCCTGACACTGGCAGCCTGAACTAGGTACTGTCAGAGCCACCCAGAGAGTATTGGTTTTGAAGGCATGAAGGTGACGTGGAGAGCAGCTGAAGCCTGGTTCTGTGAGAGGCCCTCTACACCAGCTCCTGTCTCCAGATTCCTGCCCTGCTTGAGTTCTGTCCTTGCCTTCCTCAATGATTAAGAGTGATGTGCGCATAAGGCAAATAAACACTTTCCTCTTCAAGTTGTTTTTGGACATCTTGTTTCATCATAGCAACAGAGACACTAACTAAAACAGGGTGCTTGCATCCCTGTTCCCAGGGAGAGCTAAAGGTATTTTAGGAAGAACTGCCTCCTTCAAGGGGCATGCTCCGTGCTCCAAGAATGGCTGCAGCCTCCAGAAGGGATCCCAGGAGAAAGTATGTGCACTGGAGGGATTGGGGGTTGGATTGAGCCTTCTCAGTTAAAAATGGAACGTTTCTATAATGAAATGAAAAATTAGTGTGCTGGGGGGTGGGAGGGAGTGAATATTATTCAAGGGAATAATATCTGTCTTTCTATTTATCTATGTATCTATCTGTCTATGTATCTATGTGTCTATATATTTATCTATGTATCTATGTCTATGTATCTATGTGTCTATATATTTATCTATGTATCTATCTATGTATCTATGTACCTATCTATGTATCTATCTGTGTGTCTATGTATCTATGTACCTATCTATGTATCTATATATACTGTCATCTGTCTGTCTATAATCTATGTATTATCTATCACCCATCATCATTTATTTCCTCTCCCATTGTCTAATCCTGAAGTCATTAGCTTTCCACAAGCCCTTTAGCCAAGTGTTTTCCAGAGCGCACATGAAAACTAACCTGTGAGACGGGCGCCCTCTGCTGCCACTCATGCGGAATAGATTTGTCTGGTTACAGTAAGGAAAACACTTTAAATGGCAATAATAATTTTAAAATCTATGAGAACAAATAGCACATGTGTCCTTGCAAATATTCCCAAGAGTTTTCCTGCATCAGAATCCATATTTCTGTACTTAAATCAAGTCCTTCCAATTGGTTTCATTCATTGAGTGGCAGCTACCGTGCAGACGTAAGTGAGACGAGGGCTGGAGAGGGAACGTCTTATGTATTGTATGGATGCCTCACCTGTCAATTAGAAAGCCTATGGCTTATGGTTTAGGTAGGAAATAGAAGGAGGGACATCCGTGAGGAGAACGGATTCTGGGTTAGAGCCAGGCAACGGGAGATTGCCCGGGAATCTGTGAGGAGACAGACACATGGTAGCCAGCCATGTGACAGATGTAGGTTAAACTAAATGGGTTATCTTAGGTTATGATCCTAGCCAGAGAAGAGCCTAGTGATATGTTCAAGGTATTTGCAAATATCTTTTGAGTCTAAGTCTTATTTCTGGGAGCATGGTGTTGAACAAATCCCTTGCTAGGGGCACGAATCCATAGTTCAGAGGTTGCCACCAAGGTTACTCCACCAAATATCTCAGCAAGCAGGGCAAGAGGAGATGGTTCTTAAGGAGTGCAGAGCACCCAGGTGAAACAACCGACCATTACGTGTCTTGGTCTTCTGCGCTGGTTTTTCGTGGGAGACCCAGAGGCGCTTCATGTGTTCAATGGCAATTTAATTCCAGCCACCACTCACAGCAATAAGGACACATTCTCTGGACATTAAATAGCTGGGTCCCTGCTCCTGGCTCCTTCCACCCTTCCTGTGACCCATCTGGGCGAACTAACCAACCTGAAGGCTGGGATATAGTTCAGGAGATAGAGTGTTTGCCCAGCACGAACAAAGTTCTGAGTTTGAACCTTGGCGTTGCATAAACTGGGCACGTGACACAGGCTTGTAATGCCAACACCCAGGAGTTGGAAAAACCAGAAGTTCAAGGGACTTATCAAAGGGAGTTTGAAGGCAGCTTGAGATCTCAAAAATAAAAAGGGCTAACTAGAGACATGAATGCTAGCACTGTCCTTGTGTTAGTCTAGAAACTTCCGTTTATTTCATCCATTCATCTCTGCAGATTCTCTGCAGAATCTGGCTCTATTTTGAGGTTTTTGATATTGGTTCTCCCTCTTCTGAGATGCATTATTGCTTCTGGGCCATTATTCAATACAGTACTTAAAAGAACACTCTTTCCCTGTTTGTCCGTCTGTGTGTGTCTGTCTGTCTCTGTGTCTGTCAGTCTGTCTCTCTGTGTGCGTCTCTGTGTGTGTCTCTGTGTGTGTATCTGTCTCTGTGTGTGTGTATCTGTCTGTGTGTGTCTGTCTGTCTTTCTGTGTGTGTCTGTCTCTGTGTGTGTTTGTGTGTCTGTCTGTCTCTGTGTGTGTTTGTGTGTCTGTCTCTCTGTGTGTTTGTGTCTGTCTGTCTCTCTCTCCCGGTGGGTGTGTGTCTATATGTGCATGTGTGTATATGTATGTGTGTGTGTTTCTCTGTGTATGTGCATGTATCTCTGTGTGTATCTGTGTGTATGTGTGTGTGCGTGTGTGCGTGCACGCTCACACGAGCGCATGCATGCTGGTGTGTATGGGGGCTAGAGGACAACCTTGGGTGTCATTCTTCAGGCACTATCCATTTTTCCCTTTCCCTTTTCCTTTCCCTTTTCCTTTCCTCCCTTTCTCCCTTCCTTCTTCCCCCTCTTTCTTTTTGAAGCAGTGTTCCCCATTAGCCTGGAGTTTACCAATTACTCTGGCTGGCCGGCCAGGGAGCATAGTGGGCCACTGCTCCACCTCCCTAGCACTGGATTTCACACGTGTGCACCGTCACATCTGACTTTTGCATGTGATTTTAGGGGATTGAATTTAGGTCGTTGTGCTTATAAATAAAAATATGATGGGCCATGAAATGTTAACCGTTGAAGCTAGGTGACAGGCACACACATAACTTCATCATTCTATTCTTTATGTATGCCTGTGTTTATGTGTGTGTATACATTTACACATGTGTGTACCTTCACAATTGTGTGCATATGAAGTCCAGAGTACTAAGGGATCAACTACTTTCTCCTTCTCCTTCTCCTCATCGTCCTTGTCCTCGTTGTCCTCCTCCTTCCCCTCCTTCTCCTTCTCCTTCTCCTTTTCTTATAGTATGTCTCATCAGCCTGAAATTCCATCTACAGCCTGCTAGCTCTCTGCTTCAGGATTTACTGTGTGCCTATTGCCCTGCTCCCCCTCTACCCAACTTGCTCCCCCTTGCTGACTTGGCTTCCCAAGCCTAAGGCAAGAGGAAGGAAGAGAGATGAAGGGCCTACAGTGGTCACCATGGTGACCTTGTACTCTCACTCTAGTTACAGATGGCTCTTCTCCTGGGTGTCCTCATTCTCCCTGTGTCGTGGGTTCAATTCTCTTTCCCCAAAGACCGGTGAGAGCTCTAGAGCCCAGTACCTTAGAATGTGACATTATTTGGAAACAAAATCTTTGCAGATGTAATTAAATTAAAAGGGAAGTCATTCAGGATTAGGATGGGTGCTATATCCAGTGAGTGATATTCCTAAGAAAACACATTTGTAAGCAGAGGAGATCGCCAGGAGTGGAGAGCCACATGAACGTGGATGCAGAGAGTCATTAGTTACAAGTGAGTGGATGCCTGGGTTTGTGGGCAGCTGGCAGACATTTGAAAATGGTGGTGGGGGAAGTTCCTCACAGTGACTCAGGAGCGGGCAGGCCTTGCTGACACCCTGATTTACACCTTCTAGCTCCCACATGTGTGAAACAAATGTCCTGTCTTACACCACACAGTTTGGGGTCCTTTGTGATAGAGGCCGTCACAAACAGACACACACTAGCTCACACGCCCTCAGTGCTGGTGTTGCGGCTGCCTTCAGACAGTGGGTTCCACTCCCAGGTTCCTCGCTGCAACCAGATCATTCATTGCAGGTAGGTCCTCTTGGCTACGACTTCAAAGGCTTCTCTTCCATGTGGTTCTTCTGGTCAAAGGAAATCCTGTCCTCCTCTACCACATCCACTCTGAGAGGGTTAATGGGCTCATCTCAGTGCAGGAGGGCTCTTGACTCATCCATAAAGAAATTACTTGCTCTTTTTTTGTTTGTTTGTTTTATTCTTTTTCACTCAAAGCTCCTGGTTGTGAATTAGCTTGTCATTAGCTCCACCCTCACATTTATTAGAGAGCCTGCAGCAGGTCAAGGCCATGCTGTTGCTCCCACAGCAGATAACAGGCATGCCCCTGTCTCCGGAAATTTCTGCCAGTGATATTTTAGAAGTCTTCTCCCCACCCTGGCCTTTCACATGCTTAATATGTTTGTGAGTCTAAGAGCCTAGGAAGGGGTGCTGACCACTGCGGAGTTCCCCAGGTTAGTCCTTCCTAGTGGCTGACCCGTAGCCCATAAAACCTTTCCTGCTTCGAAGGTGTTCTTTCCTTTAGTGAACATCACCACACACTGTACATTGTAAAATCTCGTTGTTTCACTGAACCAGGTGTCCCTGGAGGTTCTTCAGGGACTGTGCATTTCTCCATTTGAAGGCTTCCTTGAACTCCCTGGGGAAGGTTTTTCCACCTTTATTTTAGCACCAATACTCTGTTTCTCCTAACGTTTACACACTCTCTCTCTCTCTCTCTCTCTCTCTCTCTCTCTCTCTCTCTCTCTCACTGTGTGTGTGTGTGTGTGTGTGTGTGTGTGTGTGTGTGTGTGTATGTTTTGCAAGCAATCTGAAAACTGGCATTTCTGCTGGATGTGCAGCCATTTCTCTGCATTAGAAAAAGACAATCTCCCAGTCATAGGCCACAGGCCTAAAACTTGTTATTCATTCTGCCATTGCTCTGTGGCTGGCTTAGCTCCCCTTGCAGTGGAGCTAGGCAATTCTTGGACTTTGCCTCTGTCCCTCCAGGCATTCTGTTACTCAAAACTTTCTGTGATTTTTGAGCTGCCAGCCAATTCTCCTACCCCTGCCTCCCACCTCACTGTGCTCACGCTGGGAGCACAGGCTTGAGCCCCTGCATCTGGATATTTATGTGATGACTCAGGTTATTAGGCTAGCAAGACCATCCTTTCCCCTCCTAAGCCTTTCCCCTGTTCCTCCTTCCTAAACTTACTGCACCTTTCTGTACAGCAGAAGTCCAGAAGCTGAAAATACAAGCAAACGAATCCCTGTGTTTCCCTGCCTTACTGCAGGGAAGGTGCAGATTAGGCCCCACAAACAGGATGCAGGCCTTGGAAACTGGGTGCTAGAAGCTAAGCAGGGACATCTTTTAGTTGCCTTTTTGATCCCAGGTCAGGCATAGGTATAAGTTGAGTTTGTGTCCTTCCCACCCTGGAAGTGGTCCCGTGTTCATTCTCCAGACTTGTGAGTGGAATGCAGGCACCAAGGGCTCCTGGTCCGCTGACTCCTGTTTGATCCTGCACCTCAGTTGGGTGGATTTTTTGCTTCTTACACTCAGCACTTTCAGGGGAAGCACCTGCCTTGATCTCTTGGTTCTGTACCGTTCTAGTTAGGATAGGTGTGAGAGGGTTCCAGATGGTTTAGTTCTGCAGCATTCTGGGAGTCATTCCTGGGAATCTACCACACGGTCTCAGTCTTCCAGTCAGTTTCTCTGTATTAAGTCTCATTTCACATACAACCCCTAGGTGTGGTTTGCTTCTGTATTGACTTGGCAGTTGCAGGCTTACCACATGGCTTCTCATTCTCAGTGATGGAGAAGAGCCCTGTTTCACATCAATTGGTGGCCTCATCTAATATATATATATATATATATATATATATATATATATATGTATATATATATATGTATATATATGCATATAGATATATTTTATATATGTACACACACACACACACACACACACCTTAACCCACAATGTAACAGGCAGTAAGGCATGAAAAATAGGGATTTGTTTGCTTGTGTTTTCAACTTCCTGATTTCTGATATATATATATATATATATATATATATATATATATACTATATACATACACACACACACACACACACACACACACACACACACTAGAACTGACAGTTGGAAGGCAGAAATACTATGTTGTAGGAGATGTCAGGCTAAGTCGCTAAGTCTATGCCCTGGCTCTGGCCATGGTTCTACCCCTTCCAGCAAATGGCCTCCACTAAATCCTTCCCTCTCTTGGACTGAGTTTCTTTCTCTCTGAAATAATGGATTCTGGCCGTCTTCCAAGGCTGATTGTAGCTCAAGGACTCTGTTCCTACAAAGCCATTGTGTGTGATACTCATCGGAGGGCTTGGTGCTAAACAGCCTCACCGTCCCAACAGCAGCATCCTTGCAATGGCGCGCTTCCCCACTGCTCCCCAACCTGCTACACAGTAGGCACGAAGTTGCTTGCTCTGCGTGCTTGCTGTTTTCTATTAATAGTAGATTGATGTAAAATTGCTGCTCCTGAGAACAGAAGATGTCGCCATTGGAAACAGGCTCAATTCATCCACATATCCATAAAAAAAGTAAGGTAAATGCCATAGTGAAGATGGCAGTTTGTTTTCAGAGAGCATAGACACCACCCTTTGAAGGCCTGCTCCAAAGGTATCTACCCGCTCTTGCCAAGGCCTGGGGCAGCAAGGGCTAGCCATGGCTTTAACACTTGGTGTCTGACACCCTGTGGGGAAATCTAAAACGCACGCTGGTCTTCCCTGCCTGCACTGTGTTACTGAGGAATACAAAAGAATCTGCGATGACTTTCTTCAGAGACTTGAAGTTCTTGTCATACAGATCTTTCACTTGCTTGGTTAGACTCACACCAAGGTATTTTATATCATTTGTGACTATTGTGAAGGGTGTTGTTTCCCTAATTTCTTTCTCAGTCTGTTTATCCTTTGAATAGAGGAAGGCTACTGATTTGTTTGAGTTAATAGCAGAGGACAGCCTTATCAGGCATCAATGGGAGGAGAGGCTCTTGGTCCTGTAAAAGCTCAATGCCCCAGTGTAGGGAATGCTAGGAGGGAAGGGAGTGGGTGGGTGGGGAGCACCCTCATAGAAGCAGGGAGGGGGCATTGGATAGGGGGTTTCCAGAGGGGAAACCTGGAAAGGGGAAAGAAAATATCCAGTAAAAAATAACCTGTGACTAACATCAAGTAAGCGAAGTCTGCTCTAGTTTTTCTCTCTCTCTTTTTTTTTTTTTTGTTGTTGTTGAGGCCCAATGAGACTTTATTACTTTTCTTTAGGTAATTTCCTTTGCTTTCAAAAGTATTGTTATTCTTGGTACATCCTTCCTTCCTTCCTCCCTTCCTCCCTTTCTTTGAAACAAGGCCTTGCTGGCTTCGAATCCCCAGAAATCCTCCTGGCTCAGCCTTTCTAGAGCTGTGTGCCATCCACTCGCCTACTTGCCTTCCCTCCTTCCCTTCCTCCATCTCCCCATCCCTTCTTTCCTTTCTTCCTTCTAGCTTCATCGAGATCTACGGTGCATACAGTCAAACTTACCTGTGTGAGGTACACTGCCTGATAAATTTTGATGACCGTATGCAGATATTTAACTTCTATCACTGTCAAGCTGTATGTAGAAGACCGCCACTCTTCTAAAGGGTTTGAGCATTCCCCATGTGTCCTCTACACTGTCCCCTAGCTCCAGATAGCTACCAGCCGCTTCTGGTCAATGCCATGTTACCACTAGATGAACTTCCACTAGATGGAATCACTGATCATTCATATAGTCTGCGTTTTATCTTTCATCTAAATTGAGGTCTTTGCTATTCATCTATGTGGCTGTATATATTATTTCACTCACTTTCCTATATAATATCCCATAATAAGGATATATCATAATTTGTTTCCATTAGCCAGTTCATTGAAAGTCAGGATGTTTTAACTTTTGGGTGCTTTTAGGTAATGCTATTTTGCAAAGTGGTCATGCCACCAGTACTGTTCAAGCGAGAGCTTCACTTTCTAATGTTCCTGATGACATTTGGTAACATCTTTTAATCCTGTGACTGCCTTGGCTGGACCAGTAGCAGTATAAAGGTCATATCAGGAACAGTCCCATATATCATAGAGAAACCCTTCTGGTCAGGGGTAACCAGAATAACTGATTCTTATGCAAAGCTTCCTCTAGATTAAGAAAATTATACAACTTTAACTCTGTGGCTGTTAATGGATTTTGTTTTAATGACAACATTGGGCATTTAAAAAATACAAGAAACATTTTTAGGCTCTTTACTCCAATAAGATAATATAAAACAACAACAAAAGCACAAACCTCTCATAACTTTTATTACTCATCAGTAACTTCAGACCTCACTCTGACATGTCCGCATCTATTAGCCCCAGATAAGGAACCAATGACAGGTCAAAGTACAGACGCCACCAAAGTCCATCTTAACTAACCACTGAGTTTTATAGTGGTTAGTACAGAACAGAAATGACTTGGTCATTAGTGCCACCGAAGCCCATTCCAGCATGGATGGTAGCTCACGAAAGCTGGAAACCTGAAGCCCACTGCACAGCCTGTAGGCAGCTCAACAAGCTAGAAAGTGTATCATCTAGGCAAATCAGCTGGTTCGATTGATCCTGAGCTTAACCGGTCTCTGCTTCTTCCAGGTTGGCTGGTTTCTTCTAGATTGCAGCTGGTATGAGCTGGTCTGGTCTCCCAGTAATCTTTGTAACTTTTGTATGCTTGGGGTGGGGGGCACCTAATGAATCTAGTCAGTTTCAGGGATTTCCTGAGGCTCTTGAATTGTTTACCTTCTGAACTTAACAGATGGAATGCCACAATTTCCATGAAGGAAATTGCCACAAAATACCACAAATACCATTTTGCTTGGATACAGTTGCCTGTGATTGACGGGCATAGAAGTAGGTTCGGGAAGAGAAACAGTGATATATATATATATATATATATATATATATATATATATATATAGGCTAGAGATGGATGGGGCCACAGAAATAGACCAAAGTGCAGTAGGTGTTAGTTAGGATCCATGGAGGATAGCTTATTTGACTCAAAGGGCACACACAGTTTAAAGTCTGTAAAATCCGCACGGCAACCCAGGGGTGGGGAGTGGCGGGGCTTGACTGCTCATCTGTGATTGGAAAACACAACAGACTGATTTGGAAGCATTTCGAAGCTTATCTCCAATCACTGGCTGAGGGGGTGAGAGCTGAGTGGAGATTCTTTGCAAAGAAGTGCAGATGAAATTCCATTAAAAAGGATGAATTCACCGAGGAGTGTTGGGGGTTGGTCTGGTGTTACTCCTATAAATGTTGAATTCTGAACCCCAAGATCTGGTAGCCGTCCAGACTAGTGAATTCTCATGGACACTGACCTTTGTTGTGTCTACCTTGCTCCCCAGTTTAATCCCTGATTGGTCAATAAATGGCTGGGCAGAAGGAGAGGAAGACAGGCCTTAGAATAGTGTGTGTCAGGAAGTGGGTCTCGGGAGAGACAGTGAGGAGAAGGAGAGAGAAGACAGAGAAAGTAGGAGGTCACCATCAGACTCGATGGTACAGGAACATGTGATCAAGAGAAGCCATCCTGAGGACAGGCTGATGGAGCAAAAGTAGCCCGGGAGCTATCAGAATCCAGTGACTGGCACTGGGTGGGTTTTAACTGGTGGAGGGATTAGTATAGCTCAGAACCTGCCCAGCCCAATGCTGGCAGCTTTTAAATAAATTACAACATTTCTGTGTCATCTACTAAGTAAAAACAAGGCATACTAATCCCCCAGAAAACTAAATACTCCAATGTGGGAGCAGTTACATCCTCCTCAGAGCAAAGGATACTATAATGAGTAGGTCTGCCAAGAACACACCTTTGCAAACTATTTCTGACAATTTAGTCTGGGACGGGCTAGAGCTGCTAAAGACACGTGAAGAATAAAAGTTCCATTAGGACAGAGCACACCTTGTTTTCCCCACCAAACATCAAAAGATAAGTTTGGAAGAAGTTTACAGTGAAGAGTGATTTTTGGATAAGGGAATGCCGTATAAGATAATAAAGATAGGAAATGAAGGACACCACAGTTTGAAGTTATAAGCACTTTCCCCCTTTCCCCTCTTTGACAGAATTAGCACTTAAAATGGTCAAAGGAATTAAAATGTGCACGGTGTAAAAATAACCAAGTTCATGAACAGTGGAGCAAGGGCCTGCAGGAGCCTGGGGGAACTTTACATACATCACAGATGCAGTGTAGGTCACCAATGCAAGGGGCTCTCTGGAAGACTGATTCAAATGAAATGGATTATTTCATTGTGAAAGGCAGAGGAGGGGGAGGAGAGGGAAGGGGGAGAGGTGGGAGGGAGAGGGAGAGGGAGACGGAGAAGGAGAGGTGGGAAGAAGAGGGAGAGGGAGAGGGAGAGGTGGGAGGGAGAGGGAGAGGTGGGAGGGAGAGGAAGAGGGAGAGGGAGAGGGAGAGGGAGAGGGAGAGGTTGTGTGAAATTATTAAAAACAAACCACGCTAATGCCGGCTTGGCTATGCTCCTGTAATGCCGTTTCCCCTCCCCCTGTTGGCAGCTGCAGGCCATGGACTGCCCTGTTTCTTCTCCATCCACCCCCTGTGGCAGCTATCACAAATCCCCCTAACCCAATAAAATCAAAACTCCAGAGGTTTGTAATTTATCAGTCAGATTTATACCAGTAAATTCTCAACTCACAAAACGCCCACTTGAAGAACTCAAAACTCAATTGATATTGATACAACCTGCACCCCAAGATTGGACAAATTATCCTACATTACTCTATTGATCTTCTATGATATTCATAGCTACCTGTGACTATTTCAAGCCATGTGGATCCTGTTCATCCTCTTCCACATCTTTCCCTGTCCTTACTCCTGTCTGTCATCCCCACACCTTAAACCCACCTTCCTTTTTCATTGCCCAACCACAGACTCTAGCCTTATATTTCACCTGCCCTCACCTAAGCAATACACACACACACACACACACACACACACACACACACACACACACAGAGAGAGAGAGAGAGAGAGAGAGAGAGAGAGAGAGAGAGAGAGAGAGAGAGCCTGCTACTAACCTTTTCCACTTTGGAACTTAAGAGCTACCTATTCTGGGATCAGTTGCAAATTATAACTGCCCAGGGATTGCACACGGGCCATCTATCCATCCCATGGCAGAAATTGTATTAACATATTTAAGAGGCCCTGGTATTGGTGGGGCCAATGGTCTCCAGGCATGCTGAGGCTCCCATGGTGACCCCTCTATGACACAGGGACAGCCCTGGCAAGCAGGTCTTTCCCTCTCTCCCCAGGGCAGCACTGTCTCTATTTCTCTTCCAGGTCTGCAACTCAAAATGCTGAAATCCCCCTAGGGAAGGATCCATCACTAGCTCCCTGCTGCCCAGGTCAGCAAGACAACACAGGTTCAAAGGCAGCTCATGGGGGTCAAAGGTCCCTGACAGTTTTAACTTTTGTGTAATCTGCTTGAGTCAAGCAATGAACTGTAAACCACTCCAAGTTATTTTGTGAGAACCATGTAAGGGGGAGCGGGTCTGACAGCTGAACTTAGGACGGATGGAATGACTTAGGAGCTGAAAAGGTGGATAACCACTTAGAAAAAAATAGTTTAGTTCACCATCGTCCTCTGTGTTAAATTCTAAGAACTAAACGATTTGATTGAGTCACTGTAGCTTCTGAGAAGTATTGGGGAAGAGAAGTTTATAATTGATTTCTCCACGTAGCTCTGTGTTCCTTCTGAATTTATTTAAGAGCCTCACTAAATAAAGGTATAAAATTGTATGTTTGTAAAATTATTATAGAAGTGAGACCTTTTGATAGAAAAAGTGTTCATAAAACGTAACTGCAGCTTCCCTCCTTCAGTTTAGGTGACAACCAATAACAGCCACAAATGGGCAAGCCATAAGCTTAATACTGTAGCACTGTGCAATTAATATGTTCAACAGCCTCCCGAGAACTGAGAACCCGAGTGAAAACCAATTGTTTCTTTTTGTTCATCAAGTGGCAAGATTTTTTTAAAAATAATACATAAATATAACAAAATAAAAAATCACTAACCTCTAGGTAGACAATTTTCTATATTTGTAAAATTTATTTTCAGTGATTTCTTCTTTATATTTTAATGAACTATTCAGAAATAAAAAGATTTGTGGGTCACACACTCAACAAAAAATTTGAAATGGTACAAATTCACAATCTAGAATAACCTTATAAAAATAATATAGAACTGCATAAAGCTATCTTAACTATTTTTGTTGTTATTATATTATTTTAAAATGGTAATAGCACTAGAATTAGAAAAATGAGAACTGTTTAGAGTACAACGAGGTTTTATTGAGTTATAATAAATATATCAAAAAGTTGTTTGATATATATGAAAAGTTGTTTTTTGATTATAAAAATAAATTTGGAAATTTTAAAACTTAAAAATTTTTAAATGATACAAAAAGCCCACAAAAAGGAAAAAACAATCCAAACACAGCCTCCCAGCCATAGAAGTTAGGAAAATAGTGAGCATTCTTCTATAGTCCGCCACACATGCCTGCAGGCACATATTCCTGTGCACGAATGTGCAAAACACTATTTTCATGAACCAGCAGCAGATATCTATATGAATTTGTTTCCTTTCATTCAAAATATTTACAGAAATCTTTTTCAAACCCAAATTAGACATCTTTAGTATCTTGTAGTATTCTTTTAAAACCATCATTTTAGAAATTAAATTAAAATATACTTATACCACCTCTTCATTCTCTCTCCTCCCTCCAACTCCCCTTCCCCACAACCTCCCTCTCAAATCCATGGCCTCTTTAGTAATTCTTCTTGCTTATATAGGTAAATAATTAGTGATTCGTGTGTATATGACTTCAGGGCGATCACTGGAGTCTTGCAGTGTTCTTCGATGTTTTTTATGTGCCATAGTCATGAGTGCAGTTCTGAGCACAGCGTGTCTACTTTAGGTCATGAATGCCATCCCTCCACACAGCACCAACAAAGGCTGCCTGGGCACCCAGCCTCAGATCTGGGACTGTCGCAAGTTATCACTTGCAGTGTTTTTACTGTGCATACAAGGCTTGCTGCCCTTGTGGAAACAGTGGTATATTTAATATCTTCTATGCTCATTCCTCAGCATATAAATATCAACTAGGTATATCTTAGATTGTATGTGTTGGGCTGTTTGATTCTTTTAAAGTAAAGTGATGTTTTATTTTCCACAATCCTTATATGTAAGCATTTCTGACCCTAAAAATTACCTAACCCTTAGCTTGCGTTATGTTAGATCACAGCAGTAAGTCTCTCAGGAATGAAATATTGAAATTCAGACACTCTAACGGAATACACTATGTCAAACTTCTCTGCTGTTTGAGTTGTCGGTCTAAAATTCACACACATACAAAACTCATCCAATGAATTTGGCTCAAGAGTAGAATGGAATTTTCAACAACTTCTGAAATGGCCTTAAAAATACCTATGGCATTCCGTACCACCTATTTGTATGAAATGGCATTCTTAACATTTACAATTACAAAATCAAATTGTTCACCAACTCGGGAAGATGAGGAAGATGTTTTGTATTTCATTGGAATTTAATTATATATGTAAAATAAATCACACCCATCTATTTGCTTTTGTTTTAAATAAATGACAGAATGATATACAGAGAATTGCTTTAAAAAGTTAAAATAACTGATCAGTAAATGTTTGACTTGTATATCTTTTATGTACCTAGATACATGAAGTCATATGAACGTTTCTTTTTTTTTTGCTTTTTATTATTATTCTTTTTTATCTTTATTAACTTGAGTATTTCTTATTTACATTTCGATTGTTATTCCCTTTCCCGGTTTCCGGGCCAACATCCCCCTAACACCTCCCCCTCTCCTTCTATATAGATGTTCCCCTCCCCATCCTCCCCCCATTACCGCCCTCCCCACAACAATCACGTTCACTGGGGTTCAGTCTTGGTAGGACCAAGGGCCTCCCCTTCCACTGGTGCTCTTACTAGGCTATTCATTGCTACCTATGAGGTTGGAGCCCAGGGTCAGTCCATGTATAGTCTTTGGGTAGTGGCTTAGTCCCTGGAAGCTCTGGTTGCTTGGCATTGTTGTTTATATGGGGTCTCGAGCCCCTTCAAACTCTTCCAGTCCTTTCTCTGATTCCTTCAACGGGGGTCCCGTTCTCAGTTCAGTGGTTTGCTGCTGGCATTCGCCTCTGTATTTGCTGTATTCTGGCTGTGTCTCTCAGGAGAGATCTACATCCGGCTCCTGTCTGCCTGCACTTCTTTGCTTCATCCATCTTGTCTAATTGGATGGCTGTATATGTGTGGGCCACATGTGGGGCAGGCTCTGAATGGGTGTTCCTTCTGTGTCTGTTTTAATCTTTGCCTCTCTAGTCCCTGCCAAGGGTATTCTTGTTCCCCTTTTAAAGAAGGAGTGAAGCATTCACATTTTGATCATCCATCTTGAGTTTCATGTGTTCTAGGCATCTAGAGTAATTCAAGTATTTGGGCTAATAGCCACTTATCAATGAGTGCATACCATGTGTGTTTTTCTGTGATTGGGTTACCTCACTCAGGATGATATTTTCCAGTTCCATCCATTTGCCTATGAATTTCATGAAGTCATTGTTTTTGATAGCTGAGTAATATTCCATTGTGTAAATGTACCACATTTTCTGTATCCATTCCTCTGTTGAAGGGCATCTGGGTTCTTTCCAGCTTTTGGCTATTATAAATAAGGCTGCTATGAACATAATGGAGCATGTGTCTTTGTTATATGTTGGGGCATCTTTTGGGTATATGCCCAAGAGAGGCATAGCTGGGTCCTCAGGTAGTTCAATGTCCAATTTTCTGAGGATTCTCCAGACTGATTTCCAGAGTGGTTGTACCAGTCTGCAATCCCACCAGCAATGGAGGAATGTTCCTCATTCTCCACATCCTCGCCAGCATCTGCTGTCACCTGAGTTTTTGATCTTAGCCATTCTCACTGGTGTGAGGTGAAATCTCAGGGTTGTTTTGATTTGCATTTCCCTTACGACCAAAGATGTTGAACATTTCTTTAGGTGTTTCTCAGCCATTCGGCATTCCTCAGCTGTGAATTCTTTGTTTAGCTCTGAACCCCATTTTTAATAGGGTTGTTTGTCTCCCTGCGGTCTAACTTCTTGAGTTCTTTGGATATTTTGGATGTAAGCCCTCTATCTGTTGTAGGATTGGTAAAGATCTTTTCCCAGTCTGTTGGTTGCCTAACCACAGTGTCCTTTGCCTTACAGAAGTTTTGCAGTTTTATGAGGTCCCATTTGTCGATTCTTGATCTTAGAGCATAAGCCATTGGTGTTTTGTTCAGGAAATTTTCTCCAGTGCCCATGTGTTCGAGATGCTTCCCCACTTTTTCTTCTAATAGTTTGAGTGTATCAGGTTTGATGTGGAGGTCCTTAATCCGCTTGGACTTAAGCTTTGTGCAGGATGATAAGCATGGATCGATCTGCATTTTTCTACATGTTGACCTCCAGTTGAACCAGCACCATTTGCTGAAAATGCTATCTTTTTTCCATAGGATAGTTTTGGCTCCTTTGTCAAAAATCAAGTGACCATAGGTGTGTGGGTTCATTTTTGGGTCTTCAATTCTATTCCACTGATCTACCTGTCTGTCTGTGTACCAATACCATGCAGTTTTTATCACTATTGCTCTCTGTGATACTGCTTGAAGTAAGGGATGGTGATTCCGCCAAAAGTCCTTTTATTGTTGAGGATAGTTTTAGCTATCCTGGGTTTTTTGTTATTCCAGATGAATTTGCAAATTGTTCTGTCTAACTCTTTGAAGAATTGGATTGGTATGGGGATTGCATTGAATCTGTAGATCACTTTTGGTAAAATGGCCATTTTCACTATATTAATCCTGTGGTCCATGAGCATGGGAGGTCTTTCCATCTTCTGAGTTTTCTTCTTAGCACAGCTTTCACTGTGTCCCATAAGTTTGGGTATGTTGTACCTTCATTTTCATTAAATTCTAAAAAGTCTTTAATTTCTTTCTTTATTTCTTCCTTGACCAGGTTATCATTGCATAGAGCATTGTTCAACTTCCATGTATATGTGGGCATTCTTCCCTTATTGTGATTGAAGACCAGCTTTAGCCTGTGGTGGTCTGATAGGATGCACGGGATTATTTCTATCTTTCTATATCTGTTGAGGCCTGTTTTTTTGACCAATTATATGGTCAATTTCGGAGAAAGTATCATGAGGTAGTGAGAAGAATGTATATCCTTTTGCTTTAGGATAAAATGTTCTATAAATATGTTAAGTCCATTTGGTTCATGACTTCTCTTAGTCTGTCTATGTCTCTGTTTAATTTCTGTTTCCATGATCTGTCCATTGATGAGAGTGGGGTGTTGAAATCTCCTACTATTATTGTGTGAGGTGCAATGTGTGTTTTGAGCTTTAGTAAGGTTTCTTTTATGAATGTAGGTGCCCTTGTATTTGGAGCATAGATATTTAGGATTGAGAGTTCATCTTGGTGGATTTTTCCTTTGATGAATATGAAGTGTCCTTCCTCATCTTTTTTGATGACTTTTAGTTGAAAATCGATTTTATTCAATATTAGAATGGCTACTCCAGCTTGCTTCTTCTGACCATTTGCTTGGAAAGTTGTTTCCCAGCCTTTCACTCTGAGGTAGTGTCTGTCTTTGTCTCTGAGGTGTGTTTCCTGTAGGCAGCAGAATGCAGGGTCTTCATTGCATATCCAGTTTTTTAATCTATGTCTTTCTATTGGGGAGTTGAGACCATTGATGTTGAGCCAAATCTACGTGTACGGGTGACTGGGCAGGTGGAGTCACAGTGTCCTGGTGTTTCTTAGTGTCCTTCTGAGTGACTTCTAAGTCCTAAATTAAAGCAAAGAAGCCAGAGATCATACAGACTGTTCTCCAACTTTTTGAAATATTCGGGAGAAGAACTCTCACACTGGTCACCCTTTTGGTAAATTATATCTAACCGTATTAAGGAATAGTGACTATTGCTTCCTATTATATTCATATTTGGATGTGAGGTTATGTTTGTGTGCTTTTCTTGTCTTTGTTTTGTTGCCAAGACGATTAGTTTGTTGCTTTTTCTAGGGTGTAGCTTGCCTCCTTATGTTGGACTTTACCATTTATTATCCTTTGTAGTGCTGGATTTGTAGAAAGATATTGTGTAAATTTGGTTTTGTCATGGAATATCTTGGTTTCTCCATCTATGTTAATTCAGAGTTTTGCAGGATACAGTAACCTGGGCTGGCATTTGTGTTCTCTTAGGGTCTGTATGACATCTGTACAGGATCTTCTGGCTTTCATAGTCTCTGGCAAGAAGTCTGGTGTGATTCTGATAGGTCTGCCTTTATATGTTACTTGACCTTTTTCCCTTAATGCTTTTAATATCCTTTCTTTATTTTGTGCATTTAGTGTTTTAACTATTATATGATAGGAGGAGTTTCTTTTCTGGTCCAATCTATTTGGAGTTCTGTAGGCTTCTTATATGTTTATGGACATCTCTTTCTTTAGGTTAGGGAAGTTTTCTTCTATGCTTTTGTTGAAGATATTTACTGGTCCTTTGAGTAGGGAGTCTTCACTCTCTTCTATACCTATTATCCTTAGGTTTGATCTTCTCATTGAGTCCTGGATTTCCTGTATGTTTTGGACCAGTAGCTTTTTCCATTTTACATTATCTTTGACAGTTGTGTTGATGATTTCTATGGAATCTTCTGCTCCTGAGATTCTCTCTTCTATCTCTTGTATTCTGTTGGTGATGCTTGTATCTACGGCTCCTTGTCTCTTCCTTTGGTTTTCTGTATCCAGGGTTGTTTCCCTGTGTTCTTTCTTTATTGCTTCTATTTCCATTTTTAATTCCTTCAATTGTTTGAGTGTGTTTTCGTGGAATTCTTTCAGGGATTTTTGTGATTCCTCTCTATAGGCTTCTACTTGTTTATTTATGTTTTCCTGCATTTCTTTAAGGGAGTTCTTCATGTCTTTCTTGAAGTCCTCCAGCATCATAATCAAATATGATTTTAAATCTAGATCTTGCTTTTCTGGTGTGTTTGAATATTCAGTGTTTGCTTTGGTGGGAGAATTGGGCTCCAATGATGCCATGTAGTGTTCATTTCTGTTGCTTGGGTTCCTGTACTTGTCTCTCACCATCAGATTGTCTCTGGTGTTACTTTGTTCTGTTATTTCTGACAGTGGCTAGACCGTCTTATAGGCCTGTGTGTCAGGAGTGCTGTAGACCTGTTTTCCTGTTCTCTTTCAGCCAGTTATGGGAACAGAGTGTTCTGCTTTCAGGCATGTAGTGTTTCCTGTCTACAGGTCTTCAGCTGTTCCTGTGGACCTGTGTCCTGAGTCCACCAGCAAGGTTGCTTGGAGCAGAAAAGTTGGTCTTACCTGTGGTCCCGCGGCTCAAGTTGCTTGTGGGGGACTGCTTATGAGCTCTCCGTGAGGGCGGCAACCAGGAGGGCCTGCTCAGCCTTTTCCAGGAGCCCCCATGCACCGGGGTTCCAGATGGCATTAGGTGGTTTTCCTCTGGAGTCAGAAATGTGGTCAGAGTGTAGTCTCTTCTCTGAACATATCTTAAAGAAGTGAATTTATAGACAGTATTTATAACCTGGCCTGGCTTCCCATCTTCCTTTATTTCCCAGCATCCTTTGCTGTGTCTGCAATAGAAAATAGTTACCACAGCAACGTCCTTTCATTCCTCCAAGAACTGATAGTTTTGTTGTTTTTTTTTTTTTCAATTCACAGCTCAGATTAATTTTCTTTTACCTAGAATTGTTCTTATCTCTACCTGGTGACTCGTAGGAATCATTGGTGGATATTTAGAAGTGTTTTTCTTTCTGTGTTTTAATCTATACATTAAAAATGATTTTAGGTTTACAGAGAAGTGGTAGAGATAGTATATAGAGTTTCTGCACGCAATTCACTTATTGAAACTAAGAAATTGACTCAAGGCATTTTGTTTTTAATATTTTAAAAACTTTCTACTGCTTCTTTGTGAATTTCACATCATGCACCCCAAATCCCACTCATCTCCCCCTTCTCTCTTATCTGCCTTCCATCCTGGCAACCTCCCCCTACCCTGGAACATTGAAAAAGCATATTGTGGAAGTTGTAGTGTGGTACAGTGTGTCCCACGGTATTCTCTTTTCTTTGCTTGCAAATGTTCATCACAGTGACTCACTCCACGGTTTGGTAGGAGGCCCCTGGCTTCTGCTACTCTGTCAGGAGTGAAACCTCATTGGGACTCCTCTTGGATATCCTGTTGTTGCCTCTTGTCATGGAGATCCTGTAGTTTTAGATCTTTAGGACTGGACCCCTTCCTGTTTATTATGGGATAGATCTTGGGGTGGACCCATTCAAATCCCTGGTTCTGGGCCTGAGAGGTATCTGAGCGGGTCAGCACTCTGTCCTCCTGATCTCATGCCCTAGGCTGGCTCACTGGCAACGTCTACCCCTGCCTGGAATGAAATCAGGATCAGCCCTACCCTGCTGCCCAGAAAAGGTGCAGGCCCACCCTCCAAAGTGTTGCAGCTGGTGAGGGACGCGGCCAGTCGCCCCACCCACAGGACCGTGGAGCCAGCCCACTCTTAACTCTCTTCACACTTCATTTACATGTCCCCAGTCTCATCAGCATCCTATGATTTCACATCCAACCCCAAGTGCCATATTGTCTTTATTTAATGTGCCTCAGACTTCTCCCAGCTGAGAAAACCCACCCTTCCCACTGTCCAGGTGCTTGGCACTTGTATGGAGGACTTGAGTTTGTTTGGTAGGTATCCTATCATTCATCTGGGCTGTGGACTTGGAGGAAATATCTTCGCAGCTCTGGACCTCTTTTCTTCTTCTTGCCCCTTCTGTTGGTAGCACCTGATGACCACAGGGCTCATCACTGGTGAGGCCCACTTGGTCAGGGTGTGTCCCCAGTTTCCTCTAGTGTACAGTGGCACTTTTAATTTATCATGCACATGTGTCCATATATTGTGAAGCTTCCAAGCAGAGATAAGCTTAACCAAGTGATAAATAAATGAAAAGGGAAAAACAGCGATGTATTAAAAGCACTATGATAACTAAATAATATTTTGAGCGAGATGCTGTGATAACACCTTGTTTTGCCCACTCATCGTAGCGTTCATCTGGGAATCTCATCTACAGTAATTAGTAGTTTGGTGTCCCAAAGCTGACATTGGAATTCTTTCTGTAAGATTTTCCCCTTCTACCCCATACATTTATTTATTCAACTGTATATCAGCGTGTACTCACAGACGTTTAGTTTATGCCTTGAGCTATCATGCAGTATGGCCCTTATTTATTTTGTTCTTCAAATGGTTGTCATCGGCCATTGGGCATTCTTTCAGGTTGTTGTCAGAGTCTTTGTGGTCTCCTCCCTTCATTTCCATTCCCTACGCCTTCCACTGTGAACACAACAGTATCCCAGGCTTCACATTTTGTGTTTTCAGCTACCTATGGTCAACCACAGTGTAAAAATAAGAAATGGAAAATTCTAGAAACATTTTACAAGCTTTAAATTGCAGTCTGCTCTGAGAAGCAGGAGAGAGGGGGAAGACGGGGACATGCAGAGAGGGAGAGACAAAGGAGAGGATAAAGATATAAAAAGGAAGGGGGGAGGGATAAAAGAGAGGGAGAACGAGAGCCAGTTATATTCACATGTGTGCAAGCCTGCGTGGTGCACATCACATTAGTAAATTGTCATGAGCTGTTAGAGCTCATCTCGAGACTGGATCTAGAAGAAGAAAAGAGTTGCTCTCCTCTTCAGACTCAAGTACATTTATTCCAAACGCTCCTGAAGACCCCTTGTGTGACAAGGAGGAAAGAATAGCAAAAAAAAAAAAAAAAAAAAAAAAAAAAAAAAAAAAAAGCCAGCGTCAGAGCACTGTGTCCATGTTAACAGCTGGAAGGCGAGCCATTTCTAACAGATGTTCCTGTTATCTATCCCAGGACACAGAAGTGTCTGTGATGGAAAAGATGGCCCGGAAGATCCGTGATGGGAAGATCATAGCAGGAAGAACTCCAGCTGAGTGCCTCAACTTCCTTTTTTTCATTATGCTAGATGTTTATAAGACCATTGATTTTGTGGTATCACCTTACTGATGTTATTTGTTCCTTTTACTTTTATTTGCAACCAAAGCTACACTCTGCTCTGCCTGGGACTCTCTCTGTTGGGAACTCTAAGTGGTTGCCTTTAAAGGGCTTCCTTAGTGGACTGCTGATGGATGTTTGAGCATCAGACTTGATGCTGTTCTGCTATCATTTCTTTATCTATCCATCCCTCTGTCTACCTTCCTACTTACTTATCTATCATCTATCTGTCTATCTATCTATCTATCTATCCATCCATCCACCCACTCACATATCTATCTATCTATCTATCTATCTATCTATCTATCTATCTATCTATCTATCTATCTACCTATCTACCTATCTACCTATCTATCTCACCATCTAATTGCTATTTATTCTTTAACTTTGGCTTGCTGTATACTTAAAAACCTTACTCATTCAAAACCTAAGGTATAACTGATGTGTGTCATTTCTCAAGAGCATATGAAACAGCATGTGTGTTGAGGGAGGTTGGAAACTGATGTTAGATGCCTTACCTGATCGTCTCCACTTTGTATTAATTTCAGAGGAATAATTCCATACTGACCTGGAGCTTACAAATTCCAGCGTCTCTAACCAGTCTTCTTTGGATCTCCTGTCTCTGCCTTCTGAGTGCTGAGGTTATAAATGACCCCGTGTCAACCAGGCTTTTCCCCTTTTGCATAATGTACTGGTAAGTTTTATCAAACTGACACAAATGACAGTCACTTGAAAAAAGGGAGCCTCAATGAGGAACTGCCTTTACAGATTGGCATATGAGCATGGGTGTTGGGTATTTTATTGATCAATGATTGATATGGTTGCCATTTTGTCCTAATGACAGTGTCTTTTACTTTACAAAAGCTTTGCAGTTTTATGAGGTCCCATTTGCCGATTCTTGATCTTAGAACATGAACCACTGGTGTTTTGTTCAGGAAATTTTCTCCAGTGCCCATGTGTTCGAGACTCTTCCCCACTTTTTCTTCTATTAGTTTGAGTGTATCTGGTTTGATTTGGAGGTCCTTGAGCCACTTGGACTTAAGCTTTGTACATGGATCGATGAGATGGATAAGAATGGATCGATCTGCATTCTTCTACATGCTGACCTCCAGTTGAACCAGCACCATTTGTTGAAAATGCAATCTTTCTTCCATTAGACGGTTTTGGCTCCATTGTCAAAAATCAAGTGACCATAGGTGTGTGGGTTCATTTCTGGGTCTTCAATTCAGTTCCACTGATCTATCTGCCTGTCTCTGTACCAATACCATATAGTTTTTATGGCTATTGCTCTGTAATACTGCTTGACGTCAGAGATGGTGATTTCCCCAGAAGTTCTTTTATTGTTGAATATAGTTTTTGCTATCCTGGGTTTTTTTGTTATTCCAAATGAATTTGCAAATTGCTCTTTCTATCTCTATAAAGAATTGAGTAGGAATTTTGATGGGGATTGCATTGAAACTGTAGATTGCTTTTGGCAAAATGGCCATCTTTACTATATTAATCCTGCCAATCCATGAGCATGGAAGATCTTTCCATCTTCTGAGATCTTCCTCAATTTCTTTCTTCGCAGATTTGAAGTTCTTGTCAGACAGATCTTTCACTTGCTTGCTTAAAGTCACACCAAGATCTTTTGTTATTTTGTTTTTTTATTTTGTTATTGTGAAGGGTGTTATTTCCTTAATTTCTTTCTCAGCCTGTTTATCCTTTGAGTAGAGGAAGGCTACTGATTTGTTTGAGTTAATTTTATACACCGACACTTTGCTGAAGTTGTTTATCAGGTTAAGTAGTTCTCTGGTGGAACTTTTGGGGTCGCTTAAGTACACTATCATATTATCTGCAAATAATGATATTTTGATTTCTTCCCTTCCAATTTGTATCACTTTGATCTTCTTTCGCTGTCTGATTGCTCTGGCTAGGACTTTGAGTGCTATATTGAATAAGTAGAGAGAGTGTGGGCAGCCTTGTCTAGTCCCTGATTAGTGGGATTGCTTCAAGTTTCTCTCCATTTAGTTTGATGTTAACAGAAAAACACACATGGTATGCACTCATTGATAAGTGGATATTAACCAAAAAGCTCAAATTACCCAAGATGCAATCTACAGACCACAGGAAGCTCAAGAAGAAGGATGACCAAAATGCAGATGCTCCCACTCCTTCTTAAAAGGGGGGGGGTGGATATGGAAGCAAAGTTTAGAGCAGCGACTCAAGGAACGGCCATTCAGAGCCTGACCCACATGTGGCCCATATATATACAGCCACCAAAACTAGATAAGATTGATGAAGCTAAAAAATGCATGCTGAAAGAGACCAGATATAGATCTCTCCTGAGAGACACATCCAGAGCATGTCCAATACAGAGGTCAATGCTAGCAGCAAACCACCGAACTGAGAATAGGACCCCCTTGTAGGGAATTAGAGGAAGTATTGAAAGAGTTGAAGGAGCTTGCAACCCCATAAGAACAACAATGTCAACCAACCAGAGCTTCCAGGGACTAAACCACTACCGAAAGACTATATATGGACTGACCCAGGGCTCCAACTGCATATGTAGCAGAGAATAGCCTTGTTGGGGCACCAGTGGAAGGGAAAGTCCTTGGTCTTGCCAAGGTTGGACCCCCAGTGCAGGGGAATATGGGGGAAGGCAATAAGGGGGATGTATAGGGGGAATACCTGTATGGGGGAGGGGGAGGGGAAGGGGGAGGGGAAGAGAATTGGGGCTTAGGGACAGAAAACCGGGAAGGGGAATAACCTTGGAAATGTAAATAAAGAAATATAATAAAAATTTTTAAAAATGATTGATATGGGAGGGCTCAGCTCATTGAAGTGGTGCTACCCCAGGTCTGATGGTCCTGGATGGTATAAGAAAGCAGGCTGAGTAAGCCATGAGGAGAAAGCTATGAAGAGAAAGCCATAAGAAACACTCCTCCATGGCCTCTGTATCTGTTCCTACCTATATGTTCTATCTGCCCCTTTGCCTAGGGCTCATTCAATGGCACAGTGGCCTCTACCCATTTTTCCAGGAGAATCTACAGACCAGCAGCTCTCTCTTCTCTCACACTGTCACAGAGATTTGTTTCAGTGTGTGGTGTAGTCCTTACCACAGTGTGCTGAACTCACTCTGAACTGATGAAGAACACTCAGGTGTAGCTGCTGGTGTCAATGTATCAATGTATGGTCTCCTTAGTCACCAGACTGTGACAGTGGATGGCAAACCACTGGCATCAGAAAGGAAGCCTTCATCAGTAGCCAGTGAGCAACACTCTGTCCCTGAAACTCACAGAACTGGTGCCAAAGGGCTACAGATTGTAGTGCTGGAGGAGCTACTGGTTCTGTCCTGGGTAACCAGGGACAGGATGTGCCCATTTAAGCTTGAGTCATACCCTCCCTGTCCATTGTCTGTTAAGCTGGTTCAGCCTGAGGAAGCTCAGATTACAGATGTAATATCTGCACCCAGGTTCCTGTTGGAAGGCCAAAGGGAAACGTTTGGAGGCAGAGCTAGGTCAGAGGACATAGGTAACCAGCAGAGTGTCCTCAAAGGGTGTCTCTTATCTGCAGACCCTTCTTCTCTGTCACCCCTCTCTGACTTTTGTCTCTTTCAGATGAGCTCTCTGTTCCTCCATGTTTTCACCACAGTGCTGTGTCCTGCTGTAGCACAGGAGCGTTGGGTCCAGGGGTTTGTAGACTGAACCTGCTTTACTGCCTAAGCTATTCTCCAGCCCGCAGCTAGATATATTTGATTGACTGACAGGAAAAGATGTCAAGACTGGCTGAAGTTGCAGTGATGAAAGTGGACAGGGATAGAGGGGACACTTCATGAACCAAAAGAAGCCCTTCTATCCTTCTCAGACATTTTGTCACAGCAATGAAAGGGTGACTAATGCACCAGGAAACATAATTAAACAGAAATGTAAGACAGCGAGGGGGCCACTGTGTATTATCCAAGGTCTTGCCTGTTTGGGTAAATGAACTGTGTGAGCTGAGATTCTCTTGAATACAAAGTTGCAAGGGAAATACAAAATTAGTAGAAAAAATTCTTCACTCATTTCTGACAACAGAGCAATGTGTTCTGGGTGGTATTTGGTGTTGTTTGTTATTGATGGCATTAAGACAACAAAATATTCATTGAGATCAACATAGATGTCTGTCCGTCCTTCCTGACAGCACAGACCCTAGCCCAGGAGCTAAGGGATAAGTGTGTGTGTGATGTGTGTGGTGTTGTGTGTGGTGTGGTGTGTGTGTTAAAGGACAGCCCTCACTGTCGGTCCTCAGGTATTACTTGCCTGTTTCTGACAAAGGGTTTCTTATTAGCCTGGCTCTTACCTAATAGGCCGGGTCGTCTGTCTAGTGATCCATCTATCTCTGCTACTCACTGGAACGCCATCCAAGTACCACAGTGCCTTACTGCTTGGGGATAAAATCTGGGGATCAAACTCAGGTCCTCATGACTGCATAGCAGCTGCTTTACTAAGCTATTCCCCAGGCCATTGATAAATAACTTTGGTTGACCAACAGGAAACAGATAGTGAGATTAGCCAAAGCTGTGGTAGCAGTGGTGGTGGTGGATGAATGGTGAGGTCACTTCATGTAACTTTCCAGGTGCTGTTTCTCCTCTGGTCCTGCTCTCCTACTGCAATTCACAACGTATCATTGCAACTGCAGAATCCATTGCTAGGTTGAGTAAGTATTTGAAACTTTATGATGATTGTCTTAGTGACTATTCTATTGCTGTGAAGAGACATCACAACCAAGGCAACTCTTTTTTTAATGTATTTTTTAATTCAATTTACCTCCCTATTTCAGCCCTCCCTCCTTTCAACTCCCACCGCCCCACCCCTGCACACACACACAAATCCTTCTTCCTCATTACCCTTTCTTCTCCTCAGAGAAGGGGAGTTCCCCCTTGTGTAACCTCACAGGACATCTAGTTCCAGCAGTACTGGTGCATCCTCTTCCACTGATGCCTAACCATGCAGTCCAGGTAGGGGAAGGGTCAGGCTCTGGGTTACCTCACTAAGATGACATTCTCAAGTTCCATCCATTTGCCTGCAAATTCATGGTGTCTTCGTTTTTAATTGCTGAATAGCATTCCATTGTGTAGATGTACCACATTTTCTGTGTCCATTCTTCAGTTTAGAGGGACATCTAGGTTGTTCCCAGTTCCTGGCTATTATGAATAAAGTATCTATGAACATAGTCGAGCAACTGTCCCTGAGTTTAGCAGACATCTTTTGGGTATATGCCCAGGAGTGGTATAGCTGGGTCCAAGGAAATTCTTATAAAAGAAAGCATTTATAGAAGTTTCTCAGTGAAAATTTTAGGGTCGCTTTTGTCTACTGTCATATCATCTGTAGATAAAGGTACATTGACTTTTTCCTTTCCAATTTGAATCCCTTTGGTTGTCCTATTGCTCTAGCAAGTACTATATTGAGTAGGTATGAAGAGAATGGACAATCTTGTTTCATTTTAATTGAATTGTTTTGAGTTTCTTTCTGTTTAAGTTGATGTTGGCTATGGGCTTGCTGTCAACTGCCTTTATTATGTTGAGGTGTGTCCCTTGTATCCCTAATCTCTCTAGGACTTTTATCAAGTACCTCATGATCAGGAAAATTTGACCAACATATAGCAGAATCTATGGGATTATTTCTTCTTCCTCCTCTTCTCCTTCTCCTCCTTCTCCCCCTTCCCCTCCTTCTCCCCCTTCCCCTTCCCCTTCCCCTTCCCTTTCCCCTTCCCCTTCCCCTTCCCCTTCCCCTTCCCCTTCCCCTTCTTCTTCTTCTTCTTCTTCTTCTTCTTCTTCTTCTTCTTCTTCTTCTTCTTCTTCTTCTTCTTCTTCTTCTTCTTCTTCTTCTTCTTCTTCTTCTTCTTCTCCTCCTCCTCCTCCTCCTCCTCCTCCTCCTCCTCCTTCTCCTTCTCCTTCTTCTTCTTCTCCTTCTCCTTCTCCTCCTCCTCTTCCTCCTCATCTCTTCTTCCTCATCTTTTTCATTTTCCTTGTCTTTTTCTTTCCCTCCTCTTCCTCCTCTTCTTCCTCATCTTTGTCTTCATTTTCTGTCTTTTCCTCTCCCTCCTCCTCCTCTTTTTCCTATTCTTTTTTGTTGGTGCTTTTATTTGTTACAGTTTGGTAGTTTTTTTTGTCTGTTTGTTTTGGGGCATGATTCTATTTTGTTTTCTTGGTTTGTGGTGGTGTTTTGTGGTATTGGGTTTTGTTTGTTTTTGAGAAAGTAATTAAAGTTGAGTGGGTAGGGAAGAAGAGAAGATCTAGTAGGATTTGAGATCAGGAAGAATATGGTTAAAATATATTTAAATTTAAGAACTGTTTCAAATAATAAAATATAACATAATAAAAATAATTTAATTGGGGGATTGCTTACAGTTTCGGTTAGTCCACGATCATAATGGCAGAAAGCAGACAGGCGTGGCGCTGGAGCAATAGCAGAAAACTTTACATCCTAATTTGCAGGAGAGAGAGAGAGAGAGAGAGAGAGAGAGAGAGAGAGAGAGAGAGAGAGAGAGAGAGAGAACAACTAGGCCTGGCATAGGCTTTTGAAATTTCAAAGCCTTCTTTTAGACACAAGGAACCAACATCTTCTAATCCTTCCCACACAGTTCCACTGAGAACCAAGTATTCACACATTTTCTACAGGAGCCATTTTCATTCACATCACAGTAATGCTCTCATCAGAAGAATCCCAGCATTTAGGAAAGGAAAGGCCAACTGAAGGAAAGAACTGTCAGCAGCAGGCTGTTAGGGACAGACAGGAGACTCACAGTCGACTTCCACAACATTAGAGTTTGTTTTGTTTGTTTGTTTTTATTGCGCCCACCACCACCACTATCAACTCTGTTCAAATAGCGGGGTGAAAGGAAGCATAGAGTGGTGTGTGTTGCCTCATGGAGACACCCTACAGTGGCTCCATAACCAGCATCACAAACACTGGTGCAGGAAATGCTACTGAACTATTGATTGAAAGCTACCACTGCAAATGCAAGATTTCATCAGACTTTATAAACTAATCCTATGACTACTATCTGTGAGCCAAGTGGGTATTAAAGGAATCGTTTTACAGTAGACAAAAAGCCAATGCTTTGTACATTTTTAAGAGTTAAGAGCGTTCTTGGGAGAGAATCCAGGTTAGGGATGGATGGTGCTTATGCTGAGTCTTCCTACCTCCTGCACAGAGCCTGGTAGAGAGCAAGCATTTGTTGGTCAAGCCAACACCGATGAGCCGCAGGCACGTTTCAGAGCATGCGTTGAGTACGCATCCCTTTCATATGTGTTTGACCCTGAGGTGGGGAAGAGGTTGGCTAGTTGCAACGAGAGGTTGGAAAATTAGTGGCCTCACTGGGACCTTTACTTCCAGCCATTCACTGCGCTGAGTTACATCAGGCTGATTTGTCCACCAAAAACTAGGGGAAGGAATTTTTACTCATGCAGTCACAAATATGACTTTAAAATTTTTTTCTAGGCGGGGTTTTTCTGTGTAACAACCGTAGCTGTCTTGGAACTCACTTTGTCAATTAGGCTGACCTCAAACTCTCAGAGATCTGCCTGCCTATGCTGGGGCTAAAGGTGTTTGCTCCCTGGATCACGACTGTGATGTTTACCCTTCTCTTCAGTGAAGGAGGTAGTCTCTGAACATCCCAACTCAGCCTGGGCACCTTGACCTCCTACTACACAAGGGAGAAATAGCTCAGTGGGTCTCTTTCCATAGATCCCAACCCAAATGACCTTTCAACTCTAACTCCCTTTCTTCCCCAAGTGCCCTTCATTTAAAAGTTAGGTTTATGTTTAATTTGCATACAAGGTCACTTTATTTCTAAGGAACTCATGCAATGTGAACCACTGACATATTTGTAACCACTACTCTTATCTGAACCTAGAGTAGGAATCTAATTTTGTGTAGTCAACGAGTCTGGCTTCTTTCATGCAGCACAATATACACGCGAGACTCATCTGTGCTGCCTCACATTCATGAATAGCTCATTTCTATGTGTGGTATTCCAGGCAAAGAGACAGCACATCAGAAAGAATCTATTCAGCCCTAGAAGCACACTGTGTTGCTGACGTCTTTGATAATACAAAACCCCTTCGCAGTCCTTCCATTTTGTGGAGAAGGGAAGCTGGGTGTGCAGGCAGAGTGAGGGCTGCTGGGCTTGGGTAAGAATCGACCTCCTGGATTATTTGGAGGGTGCAATCTAGTCACAGAGTCCTCAGAGCAGAGAGGCATTCCCAGCTCTGTGGGGAAGTAGTAGAACCAGAAGTCTACTTACATTTAACCTCACCAGCAGCAAACACTGGGCTAGAACTGGGAGTGACGTGCCTTTGAAAATTTGAAATTCAGCAGTTTTTGTTTTTGGGTTTTTTTGTTTTTGTTTTTGTTTTTGTTTTTTTTTTCCTTTTTTCAGTCAACAGCCATTTTCTGTTCACAGAGAGGCCAAGGGCCAGAGGAGACACGGGCCTGGTAACAACACTGGAAGTGAGAGTCGAGAGTCAGTGAACCCACAGACGTAAAACGTTTTTATTTATGCAACATTTATAACACTGCATCCTAGATCTGTGTCAAATTAAAGAAGCACAGCGTCCCCTGTTTATGACAGTTCAGTGTAGTTAGTTCTTACAATGGCACAGAAGCAATGCCCACCCAGTAGAAAGTGTATTTTGAGATTTGATCTCGTTTGTTTTGAGATGGCAGCTAGCTATTTGACTCAGGCTTGTGATTGTCCTGCCTCAATCACCCAAGTGTTAGAATTTCAGGTGAATTGTGATGTCTTTCTTGTGTAACAATCTGCAGTGTGGTACTCTGCAGAGAAGCTGGGCAGTGCCACTGGCTTCACCCTATTCTGTGCTGTGTGACTCAGCTATGATGCTTAGAGGGTTAGACTGGGAGGTATTGTCAACCTTCAGTGGGCTCACCAGGATATTTCCCCATCATTGGTTAAGGAGCATCAGTATTGTCCAAATAGTAATTCCAGTGACCTCATTTTACAGGTGGGGAAACAATCAGAAATGTCAGGTGACATCTCTATGATCCAAGTGGAAAAAGAGGTTCCTGTGTCTTCTGTCTCTTCGGCCATAAAAGGATCTACAAGCGACCAGAGATCCCCTCTCTGTTTTCTTACATTAGCAGAGTAGTTAAGTGTTGGGCACATTGTAAGTAGTATGGCTAAGCTAAGGACATGCAGGCTAATTCCCGTGATGCTTAGCTGCTGAGTAAATGAGCCTATATGAACTGACCATGTTCTGCCTTCTTCCCTTACTGGCTTCAAGATGCAGAAAGGGCTCCCCTCAGGGATGCAATCGCATTGTCATAATCACAGGTACATGCTCAGCTCTCTAGGTTCCTGCAACTCAATGCCAACATCACTGGAAGCTGCTTGCCTGGGACAAAATTTACTGGCCTTGTTTTTGTTGTTTTGTTTTTCCTGTTTTGTTAAGTTTTTGTCCTGAAAATGAAAGGCTTAAAGTTATTAGATGATCTCAGTTTCTTTCTAGCTTGGATGTGTTAAGTGCTAAGATGTGACTGGGCACTTGTGTGAGGTTTAACCATCAGAAAGCTGAAATGGAGAAAGACTTGCTCTTTGCTTTCCTAACTTTCTAGAGGCTGACGCTGCCCCTGAAATACAAAAGCCCTTTGTCTCCTGACCCTTCAACACATGGTTTCCACTCACCTTCTTTTTAAACCTCTCTTCTTTCATATTCTTAGATTCTTGGTTAATTTTTGGCTTCTAATAAACATTGTAAGGCCTCTGTCAACCTTTCCTGTAAGTTAGTGGGGGCAGAGCTTGGAAAGGAAGTCCAGTGATTCCGCACGACTCACCGTGAGCTTCATTTGCCCTCGATTTAGACCAAGTAAATAAAAGAGGGGATGGCTCTTGTTACTTATAAGAAAATGGAGTCAGCAAAGCCCAGAAGTTTCTCTTTGGTTAGCCTGCCATTGTGTTGCTGTCCTCCCATGGGCAGGACACCCGACACTCCCACGGAGGTTCTCAGGGTACAGTGAAGCTGGAAACCCAAGTCTTGCTCCTAGGGGTTTCCTCACTGTCTTCTCGGGGCTTATGCATGTTGTAGCCAAGGGGTGTGTGTCTGCAGGCAGAATAAAGGAAGCCTAACACAGGCTCTCTGCAACTTAGTCCAGTCCTCCCTCCCTCCCTCCCTTCTTCCCACCCACCCTAGCTACCATGGCCAGCCAAGCGGTGACATCAAAGCCCAGCCTCCTAGATGCTGGTGGCAATGGCAGTGATCCCAGCTGCTGAAATTTTATGGCCCAGGGCAAGTGCTGGCCCTTGGATACCTGGGCTTCTCGGTCTCACTCAGCTGTTTCCGTCTGTCTTCCTTCTTAGCAGCATCTTTGCTTCCCCCCCCTTCCCCGCTCACCCTCATCTCCTTGCCCTCTGCTGCTTTCCCCTTCTGTTCTTCCTCCACTGCCTTACCTCTCTGTGCCATCAGTCCTGTCTCTCTGGATTCCCTCTTCTTCTGTTCTCTCTTTCCACGCCCTCATTTGGAGTCTCACCAAAGAGTTTCTTGACAGCTTCCCAATCAATGTTGACACACGGGCCCAGGGGGACAAAGGGGTACCAAAGGCAACTACAGTTTTGATCTTTTGCTCTGTCTCTCTGTCTCTCTGTCTCTTGTCTCTCTCTGTCTCTCTGTCTCTTGTCTCTCTCTGTCTCTCTCTGTCTCTCTCTCTCTCTCTGTATGTGTGTGTGTATGACTTTCTCTCTCCCTCCCTCCCTCCCTCCCTCAACTCCCCTCTGTGTTTCTCCCTCTCTCATACCCTAAAAGATGAAGGGTGGCATTATATGCCCATCAGTAAATCAAGACTCATTTCCTCAGGAGTTTAGGAAAAGGAGTGCAGCTAGCAATGTCTGAGTTTTCAATATTGTAGAGCAAGGTGACCCTCCTCTTCATTCAAGGAGGGAGTCCCCAACAACTAGAACCCCGATGAGTCCACCTACACAGACCATTTCCTGTGGCCAGTGGTGACTTTCCTTTAAGTGGAGGGACGACATAGGCCTCCCTCACCATGCCAGTTTAACAGAGGGCTAACCCAGCAAATGCCTCTCACTGCAGGACAGGAGGGGAGGTGTGTGATATGGCCTGGGGTCCTGGTAGGGCTGCTGGGCAGAATGGAAGAGACACTTCTGCCGCTGCTCCTTCTTCCAGGACTAGGCAGATGTCCCCACCTCACGGGCCTGGAAGACTTCTGTCCTCAGTCACAAGCAGCAGGCCCCCAGATGCCTGATGGTGACTAGAGAAATTTAGGAAGCATTCTTCACCGCTTTCCACACCCAGGCTGGTCTCCTGGCCCACTGGGTTGGTATTTGCTCCAGGCACCACAAGACTGTGTATGAAGGGCTTCTGAGAGGCTCTCCAGCGTTGCTGGCGTAGGTTTATGTGAGGCAGGTCCGCTGTTTCAGTTTGGCAGATTTCAACAGCACATCGTCAAAAGCAGTGGATCTTGTTTTGACTAGTTATTTCATGGTAAACACTGACATTTGATTGAATTGAATCGTCTCAGAACACATGGGCGCTTTGTCCTGTGGGTGAATATTTCTTTCATTATTGATTAAAAAACAAAGCTTAAAATGGTTCTTGGGTTCAGAAATATCCACACTGTCCCCTCTTGTAGAAACAAAGGAGTGGAGCGGTACTGTCCTTGCTATGTATCGGGCTGGAGAGTATAGGTTCTGTTTATGGGAACGGGGAGCCACCTATCTATTAAAATGTGTCCAAATGTAAAAATGTGGAATAATCGTCTATTGTTCTGGACACTCTGGTGTTTACTCAAAATCTTTGAGAGTAGCTACTATTTGTGCTGAATTCTAGCTTCCTAATCAGATAAACCGCCCCACCGTCCTTGGCTCCCATGATGTGTGCTGTGCAAGGAGTCTCTTTGCAGCCAGAGGATCTATGTTCTCATCTGTAACCCATCCTTCAGCTCCCACTCGGAGAGATTTATACATGTGCTGATTAAATAATACAATAAGAAAGCGCCTCTCAGGGCACACAGTTCCTGCTGTGCTCTGGGGGAAAATGAGGTGTCCCACCCCCCTGCCGTGGCGCTCTTACTCCAGCTTGCCACTAGGTGGCGTTTGTTCAGTGAGTTCACCGTCTGCTAAGCTTTCTGGCATCGATGATCACCGCTGCCTCTGTGAGTGTACCTGGTAGTAAGTTAAGCCCAGTATTGTGGGATGGGTGATGGGGACACTCATTGCTCTACTGCCAAGGCATACATTTTATCCAGACCTGCACAACGAGGAGTACAGAAAGAAAGCTGCAACAAGGAAGGAGACACGGAGGGCAAGAGAAAGGCAAGAAAGGGCCTCTGGGAAAGAGACAGAGAGGGCAGAAGAGTGACCCTGGGAGACAGGAAGAGAGTTCACAGTGTACTGGAAGGGAGGATTTTAGTTTTGAAGCCGAAAGAAAAGCAAACTTTCTCTTTCAAACCAGGAGCCTTGTGGACGGTAGCACTAGAGACTAGTGGGAGCCGTTCACTTAGCCTGTGAAGGCTGAAGATCTCTGAGATCAGGGCGATAAGAGCATGCCCCATAACCTCTTTTTCCTGTCTAAGATACCCTCACTCCCCTGCATTGCAGAGGTAAGCAGAGGTAAGCTAAGTGAGTGGCTGCTTCCGGGACACTGGCAGGTCTCTTGAGCAGGACAGGGTGTACAGCTGTGCCAATTTTCACTCTAATCATTCAGTGTGAGAAACCACTCACGAAACATGGGAACTTAAAAATACTTTACCACCACCACCACCACCACCATCATTATCATTAATCATCATGGTTGGTGTTGGGTGTGTGTGTGTGTGTGTGTGTGTGTGTGTGTGTGTGTGTGTGTGTGTTCATGTCACAAAACATAGAGGACAGCCATATGGAGTTGGCTCTCTTTCACTTGCCCATGAAATCTTCACACTTCCAGAATGTAGAAAATTATAAGGCTTGAGGTTAATTCAAGACACAGGGCTGTGTCTGGAGGGATGCAAGCCAGGATTGCAGTGTCCTTTTGGGAGGCTAAAGGAGGCACCCTGCATTGGGCAAGCTCTCCCAAACACCAGGGTTCTTCCTGGGGCTGCTTCTCAAACCATTGATGGAAGAAAGGATGAACTAGAACATGCTTCTGACCCTCTACTCTATGACCAATACAGGTCCACATTTTCCCATTTAAGCCGTGCACATTCATTTCTGCCTTTTCTATCCACAGAGTTCTTTCCCTAGGCCTGGGGTTGGGGAAGAGAAGCGGGGTTTAGCATCGATGGCGTGGGAAACAGAGGACAATGATGGAACTGGAGTTCGCCATGTGGAGACTGTCCTTACCTCAGCTAAGAGAATAGAGTAGCAGTCCGCAAGGGCTGGAGGCCATGCTCTGGGCTGCTGTGCGAACAGAGTGCCTCTCTCCTTCACCTAAGGACGGCCAGTGTCGCTTCAGTGCAAGTTCATTTGTCCTGAGAGTCTGCAGAACATAATTTTCTATTATGCTGTCTCTGGAGCTGGGGACTGAGTGAATCTCTCCAGATCTGAGGCTTTTCATCCGTTAGGTGGAGCCCAGTTATGGATGTGGCTCAGAAAGTATGGGCAAGATAGCAGACAGGGCTGAGTGCAGCGTCTGGCACAGAGACGTCGTTATAACCGTGAGAGATGGGCTCCGATTCACCTCGCCTTCAACCTCTGTGACCACAAACATTGAAAGTAATTCTGCGGCTGATGTGTGTTTGTTATACAGGTCAACTTACTACTGTTTTTGAAGAACAATTTGTAAAAGACGAGAATTTTAACAGCACAATAAAAAACCAACTGAAGGAGCTGGCTGCTCTTCCCAAGGTGCTGGCTTCAATTCTCAGCAGCCGCATGGCGGCTCGGAGCTGTCTGTAACTCCAGTTCCAGGGGATCCATCCACTGCCCTCTTTTGACTTCCATAAGGACTAGGCACCCATGTGGTACAGAGACATACATGCAGGTAAAACACCCACACACGTAAGAAAAACCAAAACAAACAAACAACAACAACAAAACTCTGAAAACTCAACAAAAACCAAAAACAGACAAAAAAACAAAAACAAAAAAACCCCCAAAACCCAAAACCCAAAACCCAACCAAACAAAACCACAAAACCCCAACCAACCCAACCTAAACAACACCAAAAAGCAAAAATAAAACACCAAGCAAACAAACAAACACCAAAACCAACCCCTTCCAAACCAAACAAAGCTCACCCAACTGGTTAAGCAATTTAAAGTGCTGAGTTAACCAGGGGTTAATGGTAAAGAAGAACTGCCAGCTCACGGTAACAGTCCCCAACAAAGCACACAGCGTGCAGATTTGCTCTGTCACTCCCTCTGCAAAGACCCTGGACTCTACACAAGAATATGTCCTGAGCTAGAACTCGGATTTAGTCGACACGCATGCACTAAGTCCTTTTTTACCTGACAAGGGGGTGCACCTGAGACTCAGGGGATGCCGGAAACAGTGGGCAGTAATGAGCTCCCGTGTATACCCACCCACTAGGCCTCGGTAACCTATAGCTCATCCACTCTGTGACTAGTTAGTCTCTAATTTAGGCACAGTAGGAGGCTAACGATAATAATAAAATAGAATGATCATAGCAATATGTTGTAATAAACATTATGTGAATGTTCTCTTTCATCTCTCCTGAGGGTTACTTGAAAAAAAGCATTGTTTGTAGAACAGCTGCCACCCTGTAGCCATGATGGTTCTAGGTTGACAAAAGGCAGGTAGTGTATCTCAAGGATAACCAGAGCCATGGTGACAAAGGAGATCTAGAAGTCTGGGACTAAATCTTTCTGGCTTGGTTCTTACAAGTCACCCTCTGAGCAGGAGAAAGAAGCCAGGCCAATAGAGATCATTCCTGGTAGACCTTTAAAGCCACCTCTTCTCCAGAATTTCATTTATGAAACAGAAACTTTTCACATGTTAGTTCATTTTTAATTGGGAGCAAGATATTGTGACCTACAACTCCTTCCAAGTCCCTGTCCGTCCTCCATTGTGGTACAGATTTAAAGAGACATTGTAGGAGTGACTTGGGCCAATGCCAAGCTAGGTTGCCACTCGAGTCCCTAATGTCTGCAAGTGGCACTAGCACCATTGTTTTATGCCAGGACACTCAGGGACACCTTCCTGAAAGACTAACATTCGAAGTTTTCCAGAAGGAAGCATTGGAAGGCAGAGATTCGACCAGGGAAGAGGGGCTGGCGGTTCAGGTTGAGCAAGAGCGGGGATGCATAATGCGTATCTGACCCACCCCAAGGACAGCAACCCATAGAGTGAGCGCTCCTGGCTGGGACAAAGAGATAGCACCCAGGCAGGCTGAGGGCAGGATGGCCACTGATCTTGGGTGCAGCTGAAGAGCTTGGACTTTGTCTGTAGATAGAGAGAAGTACTGCTGCCTTGCGTGACCCTACAAGTCACCATCAATGTGACAAATCACAAGCTGCCGACAGTGACATGGCAGGGAGGCCCTGTTCGAGGTTCCTGCAGTGGTGCAGGCTCAGTACAGCTCAGGTCTAATCCAAGCAGACAGGACAGAATGGAGGTGAGGGCTGGCCAGTGCAGAGACAGATGCAGCGTTCACAGCACAGTGAGCCTTGCTCTGCTCGGGGCCTTTTCCCTGCAGGCAGCAAGTGCCAGCTTTAAAGTGGCCTGACCTCAAGAAGGATGGAGTTTCCTCAGCGGAATTTTGCTTTGTTTGGCTTGCTGAGGGAGATTATCAGTTTTCTGTTTCTGCTCTCACCACACCCTCTGACTCAGCCCTGGTGCCATAGGCGTGTCCTGCTTCTCAGAGCACCACGGTAAAATAAATTTCTGTTTCTTCAGCAAACATCTTAATTTGTATAGTGCATTGGGTTGATTTTAACCTATACTCTTTTTTTAATTGTTTGTTTTAAACAGAGGCTCACTCTGTAGCCCAGGCTGGCCGGGAACTTGCAATGTATCACAGGCTAGATCTGGACTCACTAGCAATCCTCCTGCTTTAGTCCCTGAAGTGCTGGAACCACAGGTGTTAAGTTACTATACATGCTTTTTCGTGTCATTGAAAAGAAGCCCTCGGGGACTGTTGTTTTTAAAAGCAAAGAGGAATGAACATTTGTGGATTTGGCTTACTGAGGTTATCAAGTGTCAAAGGCTGTTTGCTGAATGAGGAATATTGAGAGGTAAGTCCTGTTTGAGGGCCAGGAGACGTGACATCTAGCGGAGACCTTTCACTTCCTCCCAAACAGACACCTTCACATGTGCCTTGGACCTGCCCCTTGACATTGCTGTCCTTGTATTTCTCACCCACTGACCTTACTCCCTCTTGTGTAATTTTAAACACTTGCCTTAAGAGCAAATACTGGGGAGTTCTCAAGCGAGTGAGGTGACCTGAAAGGCTTTGCTGTGTGGATAACACCGGATGCTAAAGGAACAAAGCTTATTTTGGTTGGCTTGCTGGTTTTGTGGGTCTGAGGCAAAGCCGAGCCTTAGCAGACCCTTGTTCTTCAAAAGCACCACATTCCACTCCTGGTTGACCAGAGATAAAATAAAGCCTGCTGTGGTTTGTGTGTGAAAGATTCCCCCACAGGTCATGTGCCTGAACACTTGGGGCCATTCTGGCCATGCTTATCTTTGGCAAGATTTAGGATATTTAGGAGGTGGGGCCTCATGTGAGTTGCTGTGGGGAGGGAGGGTCTTAGGCTTTATAGATGCGCGCCACTTCTGCTGGATTCATTCTCTCTGCTTTCTGGATCTCTGACATGTGAGTGGTCCCAGCTCCCTACCCCCACTGCCATGAACCCCACCTTGCTCCCCACCCAGTCCTGCTGTGGTGGACTATAATCTCAAATCACCAGCTAAAATATATCCTTCCTCTTTTCAGTTGCTTCTTGTCAAATATTTTAGCACAGAATCAGAGTATTTAACATAGGGCCCCATTATGCAGTTTTAAAAACACATGTGGGAATATAGCTTCACAAGGCTTGGCATGAGACTGCCCGGGAAATGATACTTAACTTTTTGAAACTTAAGTTTTGTTTTATATGTAACCAGAGACAAAAATACACATCTGACCAATTTATTATGAGAATTAAAAGATACGAAATGTGACATATATGTAAGATATTTTTGACCCTGACTTTGCACCAAGTAAGAGCTCAGTAATGGGAGATTAAGTTAGAGGTAAAAACTGGTAATTTTAGATATTTTCTTCAGTCTCTGTTTCTTACTCATGCAACCAAATCTAGTTATTTTCGGCTCTTGTAACCTCCACTCAAACTAAATCATCAAGACTTTGTTTTATCTACACAACATGGTACTGTTGTCGTAGAGTTTCCCTGAGCACCTCCGAAAATAGCTTTTCTTTAATTCTGAAATGTACATGTGTGAAGGCAGACATACTCGTGGTCTTCTTCCCTGGGTGTGTTTTGTATATTTCGTGATGGCTAATCTTACTTGTCAGCTTTACACGCCTGGGAGGAGAGAGCTCAACTGAGGAACTGTTTCTGTCATACTGGCCTGTGGGCATGCATGCTCGAGGGACATTTTCTCTGAGGGCCCAGACCACCATGGGCAGCATCATCTCTAGGTAGGAACCTGGACTGTGTAAAAGCAGTGGCTGATCATGACCCTGGAAGCAAGCCAGTCACCAGTGTTCCTCCAGGTTCCTGCCTCTGCTCCTACTTGAGTCACCACCATCCTGACTTCCTTCAGTGATTGAAGGTGACTGGGACATATAAGCCAAATAAAACTTTTCCTCCTCAAGTTGTTTTTGGTCATCATGTTATTCATAGCAACAGAATGCAGGAGGAGGAGGAGGAGGAGAAGGAAGAAGAGGAGGAGGAGGAGGAGGAGGAGGAGGAGGAGGAGGAGGAGGAGGAGGAGAAGAAGAAGAAGAAGAAGAAGAAGAAGAAGAAGAAGAAGAAGAAGAAGAAGAAGAAGAAGAAGAAGAAACTAGGACATACACAGTGTTTTTTTAGAATATAGATTGTTTCAACTATTATTAAAATTTTCTCTCTTACTTAATGGCAGCCTCAACCCTCACCTTGTACATGAATACAATTAATAAAATTTAAGAAGTCAGTTCAGCCAAAATGCTGGCTTTTCATGCCAAGCACGGGCACTAAGGTCACAGAGGGACAGGCACGCTGGAGAGCTGCTTTCACCCACCAGCCTAGCAAGAGACAACTGCACTTTGTGCCATACAGACAGGCTACTGAGTTCGTGTCCCGCCAGGCTCTCAAGCCACAGGACACCCAGGACATCTGCAAGCAGAGGATAGTCCTCTCCCAAAGGAAACAAGGTGCTGGCTTTGAGTGCCTGCAAGTCCCTTGTGCAGCCTTACTCGGTTGCTCATTAAGACATAGAAGACATCCCAAATATCCCCCAAATGGGACTGCTGGTGTCAGCACTGCTGGAATGGATGGAGCTTAGGAGCGTGGAATTGAGTTGGGAGACTCAGAAACTCCGCAGGCCTGAAATGAAGCCAGGGAACGTGTTGTCGTGGCCCCGATCTTCACCCTCCAACCTGGAAAGTCAGTGTTTGCCAACTCGGCCGTCACAAACAGAGAACATCCCTTTGTTGCCCAAATTACACTTCATGAATTGAACAGCTAGTGCCAGGGCAGGGCTAGGTGGCCTGGAGTTCACTTGAGCCACCTAAGGTGAGCGTGTACAAGGTGTGGGAAACCCAGCAGGTGCAGTGACCACCACCCAGACATCACGGGACATGGAGCAGAACCCAAGTTAATTTTACATCTGACCTAAATAAATCACTTCTCAGAATCCTAGATCATGGGGGAGGGGGGTGGAGCTGTGAAAACACACTCAGTGTGAGGGAGGGCAGGTGGTGTCTGGCAATCTGTGAACCAGTTTGGCTTCAAGAATGATCCACAGTTAACTAGAGAAATCCCAAGAAAGGGATTATCCCTGTGAGAAAGGTGTAAACGGTGTACTAAGAGGTCTGGGAGCAGGGGTGCTAAGGAGAAAAACACTCCTGAGCTGCTCCCAGGTCCCATATTCTAGATATAACAACTGATGGATCTAACCTTCCGTAAGTGGCATTTTTGCATGTTAACACTGACAATAATCTTTTTTTCAAAATGGGATCATAGGAACATTTCACTTAATCTACCTTTAATTATGATGAGAAATAACACTATTTGTCTTTGGAATAGCATAGCAACCCCATTACACCACTCCACGACAATGCTCAGCAGGATATGATTTCACACTCGGTCAAGAAGAAGAGCTAGCTTAACGGATTCAGCTGAGCGCTCCTCGCCAGCGAGAACTCGTGCTTGTTACTGGAAGCTCTCCACGTCTATCGGAACTGTTGCAATACATGTTATTTTTCTCTTTCCGCTGTTTGATTTTAATTTGGGAAAAAGTCTGAGACTCCGTTGACTAGCAAAGGGCTTGCAACTGGAAGCACGTTCCATCCACAGAAGCAGAAGAAAGTCATGCTGGGAGCCTAGGTGTGGGCACAGGGATAGAGAGTCCACGGTGCTCAAAGGAGCTGGCAAAGAGGACAGGATGGAGCTGACCAGGCATCGGGTGATGTGGATGTATGATGTTCTCATGAAGGACTGACTGCATAAACTACCCACCAGCCTGGGAGAGCCACTACAATTAAGACGCTGCAGCTCGGATTGTGCGGTTGTTTCATGGCATATAAGTCAAGAGGAGAAGAAATCGCCACCCCAGAACCTAAGAAGCACGCCCTGCTCGATGGTCCTGTACAACAAGTGCAACCTCTTGATTCACCTGGGGCTTTTCTATCTCAGCTAATCTGTCCCCCAACTAACTGTGTGTGGAGTACACAATACTGAAATTATCCTTCTCTTGTTTTAAACTTTATGGTGCATCAATACGTTCCAGAGAACTTTCATATATATATATGTGTGTGTGTGTGTGTGTGTGTGTATATGTATATGTGTATATATATATATATATGTATAAAATCTTTCTCTTCCTAAAGATTCCAGTGTTCTTTTGTATTAACTTACCATAATTTTTCTCTATTGATAGGTACCTTGACTATTTCCCTTTTTTATACCACAAGAATACTGTAGTTGCTGTGGTCCTTTCAAGGTATAGTGTTGATTTCTCATTTACCTGGTTTCTGCAACTTTATTTTTTCATTTCTTCAACAGCATTGAAGGTGTTGATGTTTGGCCTGTTGCTATGTATTATAGTGTTAAATATTGTCCCCCCAGGTCCAGTTGCCCCTAGGGATGAGGAGACCTCATGAGTACCACCTGATGTTATGTAGCCCTGCTCCTTAATGTAAAACTATTGGTTGAATAAAGATGCCCACAGCCTATAGCTGGGCAGAATAGAGGTAGGCGGGCTTCAGTTTCCAGACTTGGGGTCTTTAGGCAGAGACCACAGGAGAAGGAGATGAAGAGAGAGGAGAAGATGCCATGAGGTAGGTGAATCAGGAGAACATAGCCATGAGGGCTGGCCAATTGGAGGAAGAGCTGCCCAGGCGGATCATGGCAAGTTATAGTCCTGGGCTAGTAACAGGAAGTAGACAGAATAGAGGATTGGCTTCTGACAAGCTCTCGTGCTTTTAAAGCTGTCACGAGTGTAGAGCTATTGTGTCTTTTATCTGGGAACTGAAGGACCCAAGGTTGGGTAGAAACCCCCAATTAATTTTTACTACAACAGAGGGACCATCAAAAAGTTTTAAGCCTAGTGACTTGTTTTGCTTCATTTTTAATTCTTTGATATTTATAATTATGCATGTTTTTATAGCCAAAGGACATTTATAACTCCTTCTCTCTGACTCCCTGACTCATCCATTTGTGAATTTTTCTAATGGGTATAACAGTGGTTGGGAGAAGCCTATGTATTTAATAATTTCCTTAACTTTCGAGTCTGTTGCTTCCAAAAGGTGTTTTAAGGATGGGAACATTCACTATAGCTGATCGGTCTGAGTAGTTTTAAAACACATTTTTTAAAAGCCTGAAATAAAATGCAAAAAAAAAAATGTTCACAGGTGATAAAGCTATAGGTACCTTTCAGTTTCTCCTTCAGTTAATGTTTCTCAAAGCCCTGACAAAGCATAATTACAGGAGAGCCATTCTGAAGCTGTGGCTGACCTCTGCCCTTGCGGGCCTCTCTTCTGCCTGGAGGTGATAGGTCAGAGGGCTGCTCACGGGTAAGCATGCTCTGTGGCATGGGCTTTGAGGTTGCCGGAGACTGTCACTGGCACGGCACGGAGGTGACGTGCCTTCAGGGACTTTGTTTTGGTGGGAGACTTTATAAGCTGATTTGTTATAGTTTGCTATTTACAAATAAAATAGATGGTCTCTAGAGTAACCCAAGCTTCCTACACTTTCTAGGCTTTTCTATACAATGTATACAATGCCTCGGTGTTGTTGAAAATATTTAATCTCAACCGGGGACTTTTACTCCGCCCTTAATTATTTGGTTCCCAGATAAAAGACACACATGGCCTTTATATTTATAACAAGCCTTTATCAGCACTAAAGCTGGGGAGATATCTACCCTCTACGCTGTTAGAACCTATTTTCCTATCAACAGCTTCAAACTATAACATGCCATGTTCTGTCTGGGCTGCTCTGAACTTCAATTGGCCAGCCCTCATGGACATGCTATGACTCACCTAACCTATGGGGGCTTCTTCCTCTCCAGCTTTCTTTTCCCACTTCTGGTTTCCTCCAAACCCCAAGCCCAGGAACCCAAGACCCCGCCTATCCTTCTGCCCAGCTGTTGGCTGTAGACACCTTCACTCAGTGACCAGGGAAAGCTTGGGTGGTAAGATTGCATGGCATCAGTTGGGTAAGCAACTCTCTTGTCCCTGGGAGATCAAAGCTGAACAACTGGGTCCTCACTGCAGATTTCTTCATGCACTTCTGGTCCTTTGCTTGGCTACTCTGACTTTCTAATTAACCATTCCTTTTGGCCAATTTACTATCATGATGGCCTTTCTGTGGAGCCAGGGAGCAGTGGGGAGGAGGCCCAGGGCAAGGATAGAGTCGAAGCATTTCCAAATCCTAGAAATCTAGTTCTAAGATCCTCAGGAGTAGGATGGCCACTCCCCCACCCCACTCCTGATGTCCTGGTCTTCGTGCGTGGCCCATGTAGCCCTGTGCTCCCACATTTATTCTCCTCCGTAGATCACGTAGCCTGGTAGCCAAGTTATGCTTCCTCTCCCTTTATAAGGTCATGTTCAGCAGCACCTAGAATTCCTCCTTATGCAAATGAGGCATCTCCAGCACCCCGGGCCTGGAAAGCCCTGGAAAGCCCTGGGAAGTCCTGGAAAGTCTGTCCTCAGCACACTCGAGCTCACAGCTACCTTGCTTCCCCTCTCAGGATCTCCTAGTCGTGATCAAGGGCCAATCCCACAGCAAAGAGGCCAAACTTGAACTGCATTTTCACTCTAGTGTTTTCCAGAGGCCAGCCTGGTCTGCAGAGTAAGGTCTGCAGGCTACACACAGAAGTCTGCCCTATCTTGAAAAAACAAAAACAATGATAACAAAAGAATCCTGCAGTTACTCCCTTAGTACAAGGAGAAGAAACAGCAGACAATCCTCAGGCCAGTGAGAGATCTTCCTCCTACCCTTGTCAGCTGCAGGGCCCCTCAGGTCGGTGGAAAAGCTAACTTCACGTAATGCTTGCACTGAAATATTCTAACCATAACTGTGGGTGCACAGAGGCCAGATTCCACAGTCTGGGAGACCCGACTTTAAGCATCACACTCTCATAAAATGATGACACCTTTTCTTCTTGTTTTGTTTGTTTTTGTCTTGTTTCTTTGGGGGAGGGGGAGACAGAACCCTGTGGTTAGAACTCAGCATAGCCCTGGCTGTCCTAAAACTCTCATTGAAGACTAAACTGACCTCTGACTCATGGAGATCCACTTGCCTCTGCCTCCCAAGTGCTGGGACTAAAGGCGTGTGCTACCACACTTGGCCACAGTGATGTAATTTTTAATTGATGTTTTCACTATTGAATTACATATTTCTTTTGGCTGGAATTTGAACTTTGGTTTATGACAGCTATGCCAAAGATGCTTCTTGATAGTGGGTGATTCAGGAAGGCACTGAGCCAGCACCCACAGCTGCACAGTCTGTAAAGGTTGCCTGTCCTGCCCTTTGAGAGGGAACTCACGTGATAGGAAATTGTGATCATATAAGGCTGTGGGAGGAAACAACTTTGTGTAAGTATAACCTGCTATTTTCTGATAGATGTCTACTGCAAACATCTATCTCAGTCTTTATACCCGTGTGCATGTGTTTGTGGGTGTTTGTCACATCTCCACGTAGAAGTATCTGCTAGATACACAACGTTCTGTTCTGGTATTTGCCTTTTTCAGGCAGATTTCTCTTCCTATCACAGCCCCTTAGACTGATGCTTTTCTACTCTGTATGCTTCAGATAAAACTCAAGCCAGACCCACACACACACACATGATGTATACACACGCATGCACATGTGTGTGTTTGCACAGATGCACATACACATGTGATTAAAAGTAAATAAAAGTGTTTAATTTTTTGTAAATCCCCACTGCCATATGAGAGGTACAGTCTAGCCATAAAAGGGAGCACAAACCCATGAAGAGCTAAGGGAGGGACACAGGGAACCTCATGAACATGGAGCTCCCCATGCTACGGTCAGCTCCTCTGTGGACTCCTTGGCATGGCCATTGGCCTCCAGTGTTCTGCAGAGAGCAGGGCAAGGACATTGCTGGAACAGCTGATGGCAAGGGAAGTCCTGAGTGACCAGGGTATGGGTGTCCTGATGTGCTGGTCACAGGCTAGAATGCTTCAAAAAGGCTCTACAGAGAACCCACAGCTAAGCTATACTTTTTTTTATCACTAACCCAAATATAGTGTCCTTGAAAAATGTTTATTTTGTTAGCATGACCTTAGGTTCCTTTGAATTCATTGTCTATGCTTCCTATAAGTTCAATGATTATTGTTTCTATTTGTGATAAGAACAAACGCAAAATGATTTTTGCTTTTCCACAACACCATCAGATAAATGTTATTATCCTCCCTTTACAGCCAAAGATCACCCAGGAAGAACCAAGTGCCGGGCCCTGTGTGACCCACCCTCTCCCATGGATTCATGCCAAGTCACACAAAGTGCCATGCTCAGCCCTGGCCAGGGGAAGGCTGTGGCTTTGACTTCCTGACTCTGGGATGACAGAGAGGCTCTGGAGTTTCAGATTTCCTGCTACTTTCAAGAATAGGAACCTTTGCATTTTCCCATTTCAAGCATGCCAGAGAGACATAGGGTGGGCTTTATAAAGAGCTCAAAGGAACACACAGTTCTAAGAATTTTCAAGCTTAAGAAAAAAAAAAAAACCCTGACACTCTACAGAAACATACTCCCCCCTGAAGTCAACAGTAAATATATATGCAAGTGTGCTCCTGGTGGGTTTTGAAATGACAGCGTGGCTGTAAGCGGTCTCAGCAGCTCTGGGCCAAACTTTTTTTGTTGGAGGACTGCATGGATCACACAGTCGGTCAGTCGGTAGTCAGTTTCCACACTTTGATTTTCTTACTTGTTGACATTTGGTCTCAGCCCTAAGGTCTGTTCTTGTGACATTTATGTAACCATTCATAGACACACATAGAGCACTAGAAAAGTGTCACGCATGCGTTTACATTGCCAAGACAGTGGAACTAGGGTGTGTCCTGCCTTCTGGCCTTCACCCTCACACTACAATCCAGTGCCCTTCCCTGGTACATTTTTGTGCCTTTTGTTGGCGATTTCACCATTTAAAATGGAAGACACTCCTGACAGAGAACATACATCCGTGTGTTTCATTCAGCTAGTGCTGAAGGTTCTGTTCAAAGCTAACAAGTCAACGACGCATATTAAACATGATTTCTTCAAACAGATACTTCATGTGTATTTGATGAACAGAAAAAACTTCTGTGAGAGGAGGAACATGGGAACCAACCTCATGTTTCCCCTGGAAGCAATGGTTTGCTACTGACTAACTTGGTGAATTACTGATTCTACAAAATGGAGACTATCAGACATAGATATTCTGAGAATGAAGACCCCATCGTATATGTTCACGTGCGCAGTGCGTGTGGGCATGCACATATTTGTGACTGTCCTATCCTAATTCACTGAAGTCTTGGAAAAGCAAATCTGTATTATTCATTAGTAATACTTGGAGAAAACAGTTACCTTTTGGTAAAGTATATTTACATAATTAGGGATGAGCAGTCTTGGGGTTGGCTTTGTGTTGAACTAGCGGTCCTTTCAGTCAGCACTGATTTTGTGGTACCAACATGAGAATGTACTTGACTACTGTGTAGGAGCGTGGGATGCTGGCTCTAAAGGTTTGCAAATGTTACTGCAAAACATTTCCTTGGTATCGCGCTGCATTCCGAGCAACATTTCCATTCCAGACTCCTGTCCAAGAGTTGGTTATCTGGTTAATAAATGGACATTTGGACATAATATTTTGTTTAAATATCTTTGGACCATGTATCTTTAAACAACTTAACAACACCTATAAATGCCAACTCCCGCTGAGTCAGACCCTCCTCAGACTAACACCACCCACCTATCCAGGACCAGTTTTTTCCCTACTCCCATGTGAGGGCAGTTTCCTTATCTTGCTGTAGCAACCACCTGCCGGGGGCTTCCCAGCTGCTTCAGTTTGCACTGTTTGTCTGGATGCATAGCTTCAGTAGACCTAGAGTAAGGGAGAGATATCAACCAAGCATAGACCTTAAAAAAAAAATAGACACAGGGTGGGTTGATGGTTCAGTTGGTAAAGTGTTTGCTGTGCAAGCTTGGAGACCTGAGCTTCAATCCTTAGCACCCACAGAAGAGTCAGGCATGAAGGCAGGTAGCACTGGGTTCGGTGAGAAACCCTGATATATAATAGAAGGCAGGGGGTGATTGAAGAATACATACAATGTTTACCTCTGGTCTCCACTACACACATGCAGGTGCTTACAGACACATTCATCCACACATGTACCATGAGGCATCCATAATTTAAAAGAAGAAATTTAAATTGAAGCGAAAGGGCAGATTTGTCATTTCTTGCTTCGTCGACTTCCCAGTTAATTTCCTATAAGCAGCAGCATGTGGAGCCCCAGACAGCAGCGGGGTGTGGTTCTAATGCATGAGACTAATGGGCTAGCTCCAATATGCAAATGCCTCGAGTGGGCCTGAGTGTTCTCATCTGCGAAGGCTGAAGATGCACAGATTTCTCTTTGGCATCCCTCTTAGCTGGGTAATGGGCTGATCTTGAGGTCTTCCAAGTCATCTTGATGTTGGAAAGACTTTTCACGTACCTTAAGAGAAGACTTAGTTCACACCAGTTCTGCAAGTACTTCACATCAGACCCACAGAAGTAGCCTAAGAACTGGAGGATATATCGATTTTTTTTCATTTTTTTTTGTATCACCTTCAGTAGTCAGAGGTCCTGGTAACCCACCAATCCATGACTCAAAAAATGTTGTGACGTTGTTTTATATCTCTCTATATAGCCACACAGTATCCAAAACATAGCCTCTGTCCTTTATTCAATTCAAAGTTTGTGTGTGCCCTGGGTTTGCCAACAGTCTGCTACTTGAAGTAGGTGAGCCATCCAATAGCCTGTCAAATGATTTGTATTAGAAATATGCTGCTCCTCAGGACAGCGAGTCCCACACCTCGCCTGGACAGCATAGTAGAGCTGGCCCAGGCGGGAGCAGATGAGCTGGCCCAAGGGCATGAGAGCAGGAGAACTAGCCCTCCTCCTTACAAGATGCAGCACTGGGTGAGCTAGCTAGGACAGTTCTAGAGAGCTCACCCTGGTGGTTTAGATGTGGGTGCAGGAGAGCTGGCAGGATGACCAACTCAGCTACTACCCAGGTCCAGATCCAGGGCTTTGAGTTGAGCCACCCCAACATCTAACCCATCTATGAACTGTTGGAGTGTGCGAAGGGACAGGTCCTGCAGAACCAAAGCTACAGGATCTCCATGACACAGGGCAACTAGAGGCTATCCAGGAGGAGTCCCTGTGAGGATCCAGTATTATAGTGTGGCAGAAGCCAGAGGCCTCGATCCAGACCCATGACTCATTACAACAAAAATTTGCAAGTAAAGATGTATAGAGAAAAGAGTTTACTGAGAGACACATTTACTGTAGCAACACACTACAGCTTCCACAACAGCTTTTTTTTTTAAAATTAGTTTTCTTTTAAGGAAGCTGCAAGGGGGGAAGGCAGAGACAAGGGGACGGGGAGATGAGTGAGACTGGGGTGCATGCTGTGAAATTCACGAACAATCAATAAAAACTTAAACAAAGAGATGTGCTACTAATCTTAGACAATGAGTCAGCACCAGAAAAATGTTTTCCTATATAGCTAAAAGGAAAAGAATTCATGTATGTTTTACTAATGACTCAGGGAACTGTGTGTGGCGACTTGAGTTGACCGGCATCGTATTTTCAATAACTGCCTCTAAGTGGCTACTGCTAACCCTGTGTATTGGTTAACTTTCTGTTGCTGGGATAAAACACCATAACCAAAAGCAATTGATGGAAGAAAGAGTTTATTTGGGCTCACAGTTCCAGAGGAGGAGTTAGTTATGGTGGGGGAGGCATGCTGGAATAGCAAGCTGAGAGAACGCATCTTCAACCATACACACAAGGCAGAAAAACAGGACTTAGAGTAGGGCGAGGCTATGAACTCTCAAAGCCTTCCTCCAGCAAGGCTGCACCACCTCCCCAAACAGCGCCCCCACATGGAGAGCAACTGTGCGGATATCTGATCTGCGTGGGGCATCTTTCATGCAACCCACCACACCCACCACCCCCAAAAGTCCGGCCTGGACATTTCATTTTTCAATAATCAGTTAACAAGCAGAGTCAGAAAGCACTTGTTAAATGTCTTACTGTGAGCTTATGAAGATTTAAAATAAATTCTACACTACTTTTTGTGAGAGTTGGAACTTTGGTGGGAGGAGATGAATTTCTCAAGTGAATGATTGTCTGCACGTGGAATTGTATACTTCCTTTGTGGGTTAGGTTGATGACTTGGTGGGCAAAGCACTTCGGCTAATATGAGGACCTGAGTTCAAGTCCCCATCTCACACATGTAAAAGCCAAGTGTGACAGTGTGCTCTCAGTGTTCCTCTGCCAAGATGGGAGGTAGAGACAGGGAAAACCCAGAAACCCACGGGCCAGCTAGCCTAGCATACAAAGCAACAGTGAAAGAGAGACCCTGACTCCAAAGGAGGAAGGTGAGAACAGATGTGCCATCACACACACACACACACACACACACACACACACGGATATCTTTACCTTGGGCTTCATTATCTTCATTTTGGGGTTTCCTTGTATATAGTCTGAACCTCTACAAATACTACATGAACATTTTGAATGAACCTTGTTTTTATAATCGTTCCAATTAATCGCTGTCCTCATCATATGTTCTGTCATTTTTCTTAACTTATAGATTATTAAGATAAGAAAGTTCTATAAATATATGACTTAGATAAGCAGTATTTCCTTGTGTACCTGCGACTTCACAATAGAAATACGTTAAATCATGTAGAACACAGGGTATGGGAGAACAAGATCCCATGCCCTATCACCTCAGAGTCAAACTAATAAGAAAAAGACCACACTACATTCAACAAGTTATGCTTTTCTTATGAAAAAGTTGAGCTTTCTACGGATATTACTGATCATATTTTCTTTAGATAATTGAGAATAGGGCATGATAGATTCATCATAAATCCAAAATCAGTGCTCTTCAGATTTACCTAAAGGAAAAAAATGAGCATTTCTTTCAAGTTTGGACTCTCCTAAAAGGAATTTGTGTGAGTGCGTTTCACAATTATTCTAAAAGAAATAAGATTTTGTTAAACAATTTAGCTTTTTTTTCTGCTTTGGAGATCTGAGATTTTAAATTGAGCCACTTAGCATATCCTTGTATTATCTTAAGTTTAATAAAAATTAACTTTCTATCCAAAACCCAATAGAAGTAATAGCCATTCCTGAAGAGACCTTTGCCATTTAATATTATGTTCAAAGTAGCATAGAATTAGGAAAGATAAGAATCTCTTTTATAAACTCTTTATCAACCAAGGCGGCATTTGTTCTTGTGATTGTTAAGGTGTGGTTGAATGATTCACTCCCACAAAGAGTAATATTTGATCTTTGCTATATTGAGTCAACAGGGTACAAGAATCATGTCTAGGATTTTTTTTTTTTTGGTTCTTTTTTTTTTTTTTTTTTTTTCGGAGCTGGGGACCGAACCCAGGGCCTTGCGCTTCCTAGGCAAGCGCTCTACCACTGAGCTAAATCCCCAACCCCATGTCTAGGATTTTACTTTGCTTCTTTTCAACAATGTCTGAGAATATGGGGGAGAGAATGTCAATAGGCAGTCCATGTAGACCACAAATGTGGATGACAAGTATTGTAGATTCTTGCTTATTACCAGTTATTTTGATTCATGTCTGTTCAGAAAAACAGGAAAGCTGTTAAGTGGTGAAACTGCAGTTAACATTGGTACCTTGCATGGTTCCTAACCGGACTTCAATGTAGACCACATGCTTGTTCCATGATAGCATGATAGATAACGGCAGCTTGACATGGTTGGGGGAGGTGGTGGAAATTTTTGACTTGAATTTTTCTGATGTAGATCAAAGGTTGCTGAGGGGGTCAGGGGTTGGGGGACAGTGGTTTATCAAGTGGGTAGCCTGGATTCTTGGGACCCGGGGTTCAGAAAGAGGACGTTTAAGAATCAGGAGAAAACGGTGCATTTGGTTTTGATGTGTTCAGTTTTAGGTGTTCACTAGATTTTCAAGTAGACCTAAAAGTCACATGTAAGAAAATTGAGACATGTGGCCTGTTTCATATTTCCCATTCTCAACCACCATATCATCCTGCTCTCAGATCTTTGGACAGACGCTTCTCTGAAGATACGGATCTTGAAGATCCATCTTTCTTCCTTTACCTGCCCATGTGGCTGGGATTTGAGCCTGTGGTGCTGCACATGCTAGACAAGAACCCTTATCGCTGAGCTGTATCTCCAGTCCCAAACCTCTCCATACTTGACCCTGTTCGACAATGTCAGGACCCAGCATTCCAACTCAGTCATTTTACCAAATGTTTGATCCCTGGCAAATCATTAGTCTCTCATTTTTAGATCTAAGCTCTGAATCCTTATATTTTAGCATATAGCCTGAATTAATGGCAGAAGCCAGGAAAGTAGAGAGGGACAGTGGAGGGAGGGGGAAGGAGTTCTAGAGAGGGGGAAGAGTAGAAGGCAGGTGCTATAAAGAGGGGAATAGTACATGGAAGAGAGCGTTTAACTGGGAAGGGGGCAGAGAAAGAAGGAGGGAGGGGGAGACAAGGAGGGGGAGAGTGAGAGGAAGGGGGAGAGGCAGAAAGGCAAATAACATTCAAGATGTTTGAAAAGGCCATAGGGAAAACAATATGTCTACATAAAATACATATCTGACATATATAAATGTGTTTATACACACACTTTGGATGAAGTTATATCACTTGAAGTGATAACACTTATAGACTATGAACCAAAACCTCAATGCCAGACATGGAAAAACCTTCCTTTGAGTTGTTGGTCAGGGGAATTAGAGAGACTCTCAATAGTACAGGCTATCGTCATTGCCCTTGGTCGCCTCTGGGGACTTGAAGTTAAGACCCTATTACTGAAGACACCACACACTTTAAACATGGGACTTGGAGGAATCAAGATGCAACTAATCTGGAAGCCTGCTCTCTGAGAACTAACTAGCTTTCATCTGACTAAGGGTGTGGTGCAAGCTACTGGAGGATGGGGGAGGCAGTTAAAAGTCCTATCCAGCTGTAAAGCTATGAATCACAGCAATGACCAGCATAGCAAGATAGGCCCAACAATGCAACAAGGGAACTTTTATCTTGGGGATAACCAGCAGCTATCTAATTGAACTTAAGGTCCACTCAGTAGGAAGGAATTCTTGCCTGAAATTGTGAACTACCATGGCTGGTGACATTGTGGACCCTAGAGGCAATATACTGTTGCCGCTTTCCTGAACCAGTGTAGTCTCTAACTGCATTTAACGTTTTATTATTATTATTATTATTATTATTATTATTATTATTATTATTACCCTTATACCGCAGGTGAATGTAGCTTTCATTCCTTGTCAAAGAGGCTTCTTTTTGTAGCAAATGGAGGCCCTTTCTTTTTTTTTTTTTTTTTTTTTTTTTTTTCCCACGGGCTTATAATTTTTTATTAACTTGAGTATTTCTTATATACATTTCGAGTGTTATTCCCTTTCCCGGTTTCCGGGCAAACATCCCCCTCCCCCCTCCCCTTCCTTATGGGTGTTCCCCTCCCAACCCTCCCCCCATTGCCGCCCTCCCACCATAGACTAGTTCACTGGGGGTTCAGTCTTAGCAGGACCCAGGGCTTCCCCTTCCACTGGTGCTCTTACTAGGATATTCATTGCTACCTATGGGGTCAGAGTCCAGGGTCAGTCCATGTATAGTCTTTAGGTAGTGGCTTAGTCCCTGGAAGCTCTGGTTGCTTGGCATTGTTGTACTTTTGGGGTCTCGAGCCCCTTCAAGCTCTTCCGGTTCTTTCTCTGATTCCTTCAATAGGGGACCTATTCTCAGTTCAGTGGTTTGCTGCTGGCATTCGCCTCTATATTTGCTGTATTCTGGCTGTGTCTCTCAGGAGCGATCTACATCCGGCTCCTGTTGGTCTGCACTTCTTTGCTTCATCCATCTTGTCTAATTGGGTGGCTGTATATGTATGGGCCACATGTGGGGCAGGCTCTGAATGGGTGTTCCTTCAGTCTCTGTTTTAATCTTTGCCTCTCCCTTCCCTGCCAAGAGTATTCTTTTTCCTCATTTAAAGAAGGAGTGAAGCATTCACATTTTGATCATCCGTCTTGAGTTTCCTTTGTTCTAGGGATCTAGGGTAATTCAAGCATTTGGGCTAATAGCCACTTATCAATGAGTGCATACCATGTATGTCTTTCTGTGATTGGGTTAGCTCACTCAGGATGATGTTTTCCAGTTCCAACCATTTGCCTACGAATTTCATAAACTCGTTGTTTTTGATAGCTGAGTAATATTCCATTGTGTAGATGTACCACATTTTCTGTATCCATTCCTCTGTTGAAGGGCATCTGGGTTCTTTCCATTTTCTGGCTATTATAAATAAGGCTGCGATGAACATAGTGGAGCACGTGTCTCTTTTATATGTTGAGGCATCTTTTGGGTATATGCCCAAGAGAGGTATAGCTGGATCCTCAGGCAGTTCAATGTCCAATTTTCTGAGGAACCTCCAGACTGATTTCCAGAATGGTTTTACCAGTCTGCAATCCCACCAACAATGGAGGAGTGTTCCTCTTTCTCCACATCCTCGCCAGCATCTGCTGTCACCTGAGTTTTTGATCTTAGCCAATCGCACTGGTGTGAGGTGAAATCTCAGGGTTGTTTTGATTTGCATTTCCCTTATGACTAAAGATGTTGAACATTTCTTTAGGTGTTTCTCAGCCATTCGGCATTCCTCAGCTGTGAATTCTTTGTTTAGCTCTGAACCCCATTTTTTAATAGGGTTATTTGTTTCCCTGCGGCCTAACTTCTTGAGTTCTTTGTATATTTTGGAAATAAGGCCTCTATCTGTTGTAGGATTGGTAAAGATCTTTTCCCAATCTGTTGGTTGCCGTTTTGTCCTAACCACAGTGTCCTTTGCCTTACAGAAGCTTTGCAGTTTTATGAGATCCCATTTGTCGATTCTTGATCTTAGAGCATAAGCCATTGGTGTTTTGTTCAGGAAATTTTTTCCAGTGCCCATGTGTTCCAGATGCTTCCCTAGTTTTTCTTCTATTAGTTTGAGTGTGTCTGGTTTGATGTGGAGGTCCTTGATCCACTTGGACTTAAGCTTTGTACAGGGTGATAAGGATGGATCGATCTGCATTCTTCTACATGTTGCCCTCCAGTTGAACCAGCACCATTTGCTGAAAATGCTATCTTTTTTCCATTGGATGGTTTTGGCTCCTTTGTCAAAAATCAAGTGACCATAGGTGTGTGTGTTCATTTCTGGGTCTTCAATTCTATTCCATTGGTCTATCTGTCTGTCTCTGTACCAATACCATGCAGTTTTTATCACTATTGCTCTGTAATACTGCTTGAGTTCAGGGATAGTGATTCCCCCTGAAGTCCTTTTATTGTTGAGGATAGCTTTAGCTATCCTGGGTTTTTTGTTATTCCAGATGAATTTGCAAATTGTTCTGTCTAACTCTTTGAAGAATTGGATTGGTATTTTGATGGGGATTGCATTGAATCTGTAGATTGCTTTTGGTAAAATGGCCATTTTTACCATATTAATCCTGCCAATCCATGAGCATGGGAGATCTTTCCATCTTCTGAGGTCTTCTTCAATTTCTTTCCTCAGTGTCTTGAAGTTCTTATTGTACAGATCTTTTACTTGCTTGGTTAAAGTCACACCGAGGTACTTTATATTATTTGGGTCTATTATGAAGGGTGTCGTTTCCCTAATTTCTTTCTCGGCTTGTTTCTCTTTTGTATAGAGGAAGGCAACTGATTTATTTGAGTTAATTTTATACCCAGCCACTTTGCTGAAGTTGTTTATCAGCTTTAGTAGTTCTCTGGTGGAACTTTTGGGATCACTTAAATATACTATCATGTCATCTGCAAATAGTGATATTTTGACCTCTTCTTTTCCGATCTGTATCCCTTTGATCTCCTTTTGTTGTCTGATTGCTCTGGCTAGAACTTCAAGAACTATATTGAATAAGTAGGGAGAGAGTGGGCAGCCTTGTCTAGTCCCTGATTTTAGTGGGATTGCTTCAAGTTTCTCTCCATTTAGTTTAATGTTAGCAACTGGTTTGCTGTATATGGCTTTTACTATGTTTAGGTATGGGCCTTGAATTCCTATTCTTTCCAGGACTTTTATCATGAAGGGGTGTTGAATTTTGTCAAATGCTTTCTCAGCATCTAATGAAATGATCATGTGGTTCTGTTCTTTCAGTTTGTTTATATAATGGATCACGTTGATGGTTTTCCGTATATTAAACCATCCCTGCATGCCTGGGATGAAGCCTACTTGATCATGGTGGATGATTGTTTTGATGTGCTCTTGAATTCGGTTTGCCAGAATTTTATTGAGTATTTTTGCGTCGATATTCATAAGGGAAATTGGTCTGAAGTTCTCTTTCTTTGTTGTGTCTTTGTGTGGTTTAGGTATAAGAGTAATTGTGGCTTCGTAGAAGGAATTCGGTAGGGCTCCATCTGTTTCAATTTTGTGGAATAGTTTGGATAATATTGGTATGAGGTCTTCTATGAAGGTTTGATAGAATTCTGCACTAAACCCGTCTGGACCTGGGCTCTTTTTGGTTGGGAGACCTTTAATGACTGCTTCTATTTCCTTAGGAGTTATGGGGTTGTTTAACTGGTTTATCTGTTCCTGATTTAACTTCGATACCTGGTATCTGTCTAGGAAATTGTCCATTTCCTGAAGATTTTCAAATTTTGTTGAATATAGGTTTTTATAGTAAGATCTGATGATTTTTTGAATTTCCTCCGAATCTGTAGTTATGTCTCCCTTTTCATTTCTGATTTTGTTAATTTGGACACACTCTCTGTGTCCTCTCGTTAGTCTGGCTAAGGGTTTATCTATCTTGTTGATTTTCTCAAAGAACCAACTTTTGGTTCTGTTGATTCTTTCTATGGTCCTTTTTGTTTCTACTTGGTTGATTTCAGCTCTGAGTTTGATTATTTCCTGCCTTCTACTCCTCCTGGGTGTATTTGCTTCTTTTTGTTCTAGAGCTTTTAGGTGTGCTGTCAAGCTGCTGACATATGCTCTTTCCTGTTTCTTTCTGCAGGCACTCAGCGCTATGAGTTTTCCTCTTAGCACAGCTTTCATTGTGTCCCATAAGTTTGAGTATGTTGTATCTTCATTTTCATTAAATTCTAAAAAGTTTTTAATTTCTTTCTTTATTTCTTCCTTGACCAGGTTATCATTGAGTAGAGCATTGTTCAATTTCCACGTATATGTGGGCATTCTTCCCTTATTGTTATTGAAGACCAGTTTTAGGCCGTGGTGGTCCGATAGCACGCATGGGATTATTTCTATCTTTCTGTACCTGTTGAGGCCCGTTTTTTGACCAATTATATGGTCAATTTTGGAGAAAGTACCATGAGGAGCTGAGAAGAAGGTATATCATTTTGCTTTAGGATAGAATGTTCTATAAATATCCGTTAAGTCCATTTGGCTCATGACTTCTCTTAGTCTGTCTACATCACTGTTTAATTTCTGTTTCCATGATCTGTCCATTGATGAGAGTGGGGTGTTGAAATCTCCCACTATTATTGTGTGAGGTGCAATGTGTGTTTTGAGCTTTAGTAAGGTTTCTTTTACGTATGTAGGTGCCCTTTTATTTGGGGCATAGATATTTAGGATTGAGACTTCATCTTGGTGGATTTTTCCTTTGATGAATATGAAGTGTCCTTCCTTATCTTTTTTGATGACTTTTAGTTGGAAATTGATTTTATTTGATATTAGAATGGCTACTCCAGCTTGCTTCTTCTGACCATTTGCTTGGAAAGTTGTTTTCCAGCCTTTCACTCTGAGGTAGTGTCTGTCTTTGTCTCTGAGGTGTGTTTCCTGTAGGCAGCAGAATGCAGGGTCCTCGTTGCGTATCCAGTTTGTTAATCTATGTCTTTTTATTGGGGAGTTGAGGCCATTGATATTGAGAGATATTAAGGAATAGTGATTATTGCTTCCCGTTATATTCATATTTGGATGTGAGGTTATGTTTGTGTGCTTTCATTCTCTTTGTTTTGTTGCCAAGACGATTAGTTTCTTGCTTCTTCTAGGGTATAGCTTGCCTCCTTATGTTGGGCTTTACCATTTATTATCCTTTGTAGTGCTGGATTTGTAGAAAGATATTGTGTAAATTTGGTTTTGTCATGGAATATCTTGGTTTCTCCATCAATGTTAATTGAGAGTTTTGCTGGATACAGTAATCTGGGCTGGCATTTGTGTTCTCTTAGGGTCTGTATAACATCAGTCCAGGATCTTCTGGCCTTCATAGTTTCTGGCGAGAAGTCTGGTGTGATTCTGATAGGTCTCCCTTTATATGTTACTTGACCTTTTTCCCTTACTGCTTTTAATATTCTTTCTTTATTTTGTGCGTTTGGTGTTTTGACAATTATGTGACGGGAGGTGTTTCTTTTCTGGTCCAATCTATTTGGAGTTCTGTAGGCTTCTTGTATGTCTATGGGTATCTCTTTTTTTAGGTTAGGGAAGTTTTCTTCTAGGATTTTGTTGAAGATATTTACTGGTCCTTTGAGCTGGGAGTCTTCACTCTCTTCTATACCTATTATCCTTAGGTTTGATCTTCTCATTGAGTCCTGGATTTCCTGTATGTTTTGGACCAGTAGCTTTTTCCGCTTTACATTATCTTTGACAGTTGAGTCAATGATTTCTATGGAATCTTCTGCTCCTGAGATTCTCTCTTCCATCTCTTGTATTCTGTTGGTGAAGCTTGTATCTACAGCTCCTTGTCTCTTCTTTTGGTTTTCTATATCCAGGGTTGTTTCCATGTGTTCTTTCTTGATTGCTTCTATTTCCATTTTTAATTCCTTCAACTGTTTGATTGTGTTTTCCTGGAATTCTTTCAGGGATTTTTGCGATTCCTCTCTGTAGGCTTTTACTTGTTTATTAATGTTTTCCTGTGCTTCCCTAAGTGTGTTCAAGTCTTTCTTGAAGTCCTCCAGCATCATGATCAAATATGATTTTGAAACTAGATCTTGCTTTTCTGGTGTGTTTGGATATTCCATGTTTGTTTTGGTGGGAGAATTGGGCTCCGATGCTGGCATGTAGTCTTGGTTTCTGTTGCTTGGGTTCCTGCGCTTGCCTCTCGCCATCAGATTATCTCTAGTGTTACTTTGTTTTGCTATTTCTGACAGTGGCTAGACTGTCCTATAAGCCTGTGTGTCAGGAGTGCTGTAGACCTCTTTTCCTCTCTTTCAGTCAGTTATGGGGACAGAGTGTTCTGCTTTCGGGCGTGTAGTTTTTCCTCTCTACAGGTCTTCAGCTGTTCCCGTGGGCCTGTGTCTTGAGTTCACCAGGCAGCTTTCTTGCAGCAGAAAATTTGGTCTTACCTGTGGTCCCGAGGCTCAGGTTCGCTCGTGGGGTGCTGCCCAGGGGCTCTCTGCAGCGGCAGCAACCAGGAAGACCTGTGCCGCCCCTTCCGGGAGCTTCAGTGCACCAGGGTTCCAGATGGTCTTTGGCTTTTTCCTCTGGCGTCCGAGATGTGTGTGCAGGGAGCAGTCTCTTCTGGTTTCCCAGGCCTGTCTGCCTCTCTGAAGGTTTAGCTCTCCCTCCCACGGGATTTGGGTGCAGAGAACTGTTTATCCGGTCTGTTTCCTTCAGGGTCCGGCGGTGTCTCAGGCGCAGGGGTCCTGCCGATCCTGGGCCCTCCCCCACGGGAGCCCAGAGGCCTTATACAGTTTCCTCTTGGGCCAGGGATGTGGGCAGGGGTGAGCAGTGTTGGTGGTCTCTTCCGCTCTGCAGCCTCAGGAGTGCCCACCTGACCAGGCGGTTGGGTCTCTCTCTCACCGGGTCTGGGAGCAGAGAGCTGCTGCGGGCCGGGCGGAGGCCCTTTCAAAGCACACAGCACAACTGATTGTGAGTGGCCAGCCCCAGTGGATATATCCACAACACAAACCTGCACATAAGACTCAGGGGACACCAAGGAAGAGGGGCAATAGAAATCCTAAGAGCTAGCATGGGGGAGTCTACCTCGAGATTGTGTCTTTTGGATAAGAAGGGGAAGCTGCACCCATGAGACCTTAGGGTAACGGAAGCGACAGTGGCAGCAGGGAAACACCAGATGATGTGTGAATGGTGGGACTCTCAAAGCCTACACCTAGACACCTAGATGAAGAGCTATAGGCAATGAATGACGAGAGAGAGAGAGAGAGAGAGAGAGAGAGAGAGAGAGAGAGAAGAGAGAGAATCAGTGTTCTCCAGGACGAGCCCTCTGATAGGCTATCCCATCCCAAGTGGTCAGCTCTAAACAAGTACAAATATAGGCAACACTAAATTAACCCAGCAGGATGTATTTGCACACGCATAGGCACGTACACACTCATGTAACACCGATTAAAGAAGAGGTCCTGGATTTGAGAAAGGGTGGGGATACAGAGGAGGAGTTGGAGTGGGGAGATATGGGCGTGGAAATGATATAAATTTAGTGCTCATGAAACTCTCAAAATAAAGTTAAATTGAAAGAAACACTTAAAAGTCAAGAAAAGAAAACCTCCCTTTAAGAGTGGGATATAGTTTAGTTTCTTCCCAGAGGTTGAAGGGAAGTCTCTACAATTGATAGCCCCTCACGATTCAGACACAGGGCCCGGAGGATCCAAGCTAGATCTGACCTGAAGCCCGTTTCCCGAGGACTAACTTCCGTAGTGTTGGAAGGTGCTGTGTAAACTTCCAAGGGCAGGAAGCAATGAACACAGCTGTGAGGCCTGTCAACCACAACAATGACCAGCACAGCAAAATACACCGAAGGCCACACAATGGGGCTCATATCTTGGTGGTATCCAATGGCTGTCTAATTGGGCTCATGGCCTAATCAACAGGAGGGAAACCATGACTGGTACTGGATTCCTTCCCAACTTCCTGGGACTAACAAGGTTATGAATCTTAGAGGAAGATCTTATGCCCCCACTTTTCTAAACCAACATGACTCCTAACTGCATTCTAAATATTTATCCTCATGCTCACTGATAAGTTTAGCTCCCACCCTTGTCAAAGAAGTGTCTCTTTGCAGCAGACAGAGACCATTACAGAAATCTACTACAGGTCAAAGTACAGAGAACACCTGATTCCAAAGTGTCCAGCCTGGACAGGTAAGATACATCTGTAATACAAACTGTGTATGTAGGCTCAAGGAACATGAAGAAAAAAGTGGAGGAAAGTCAGAAAAGCAGGAAATATGCTGTAAGATTGTGACCCCTAGAAGGGACTGGAAAGTCTCACCCCTGACACCGCGACAATCCCTTGTTTAGCTGTCTAAAGAAGACTGACTAGATACAACACTAACAGACACGCTCATGTGGCTGGGGAAGACCTCACAGGACCTCATCCCTAAACAAAGAACTACAGCCACTAAAGAGCACTGGGGGTGGAAGAAATATGGAAATTATAAACATACAATTGTCACTGAACAGACTAAGCAAGTTATATTAATTACATGCTTGCACACAAGTGCACACATGAAAACACACACACACACACACACACACACCCTTCTAAATAAAGTATCTAAACGTTTTACCTAAGTATCATAGACCTACTTTCACCCAAGAGCCGGGTGGAGATACAGCACCACGTATGAATGGAAAAAATGGACAAACAAAAAACAAGCAAACAAACAAATTCCCCACTGGAAATCCCCGAACATCCCCCACTGGGCAGACAGATGCAGATGGACAAATCGACAGTGGTGCTTAGTGACCTTAAGTGGTCAGCCATAAACAGGAGTGACGTACACGATTCTCAGCGTAGATGCAGTAAGCGAATCCATGCATTACTGAAGAAACCAAGGGTCAAAGCAGCTAGACCCATTTATATAAGATTCTGGGAGGAATGACGCCACAGGGAAGAAACCTGAAGAAAGTAGGAGGATTCGATTACCAAGATGCAATCTTTGTAATCTTTTTTAACCAAGAGGAAAATGTCTTATAGCTTTGTTCTTTAAAATCTTTCGAGCTTCTACTTAAGTGTGCTGACTTGAGGTGAGGATGAAGTTGAGATTTTGTTAAAAGTAGCCACATTCATGGACTGCACTCAGTCCTCAAAAGCAACCTGTTCTTGCAAACATCTGTTCCAACTTTCTCATCTTCAACTACACGCTATGTTTAAAGCTCTTAAATTCTGTAACCCACGGGAGTCAAAGCCTCCCACCAAACCACTGGCTTGGATACCTCCGCCACAGGCCTCTAACTTCGTCTCGTCTGTCTCACCATCCCGAGGTTTCACATCTAGTAAGATGGAGACTTGGAGACAGTGCAGGCTTTTTGACTTTCTTGGATTCATACCATGCAAGACACTCTTCTCGGAGTCTCTTCCCTTCTTCACTTCTTCCTCAGATCCAAAGAGATCAATGTCATCATCTTCTTAGCATCCATAACTCCACTTCTGTTATGGCTTTGGCATTGGCAGGGCCACACTTGCCAAAGGTTTCTTCACTCCCGGCAGGCTAGGATTGTTGTAATTATACTAAAGGAGGGCTTGGCACAAGCCAGTGGGCCAGAGCCTGGTTCAAATACTGCCACAGGGCTTATGATGGCACCTATTCCTCCTTGTAGCTCTTGTCAGCTAATGCTTGAGTATCTAGAGACCAGTGGGGCTTTTCAGGTGTCCAAAACCCATGGCTTTTGCTACATCTGGGAACTGGACGGCTGCCAGCACTGAGGGAAAAAAGTGAATTGTCTTATATCATGATGGAGCAATGGTTATGCCGCTCCAAAAAGCCCCCCAAACTCACGGAGCTGTATACCAAATGGATATGTTTTTTATATGCAAAGTTTAAAATACTTTTCGAACACAATATAAAATTGACTTTAAAAAAATCCGAAAAATCCTCTCTCTAAAAAAAAATGATGAAAAACGCCTAAATAGAAATCCAGAGACATTTTCAAAAATTGGGTGAGAATTTGCAAAGAAGGATAAGGATGCTGGGCAGAAGATGGCACTTGCAAACTCTGTTCACAGACCTCAAGTCCCCTTACTCCTGGGACCCCGTAGCGGGAGCTTCACGTCCAGCGACCATTAGGGGCAGATGAGGGGTCCTCTAGCCAAACCTAGATAGACCACAAGCAGAATAAACAACCACAGCGCTTTCCCAGCCTTTGGAATTTTGTGCACGTGTGGGCTACTTGCATTGTTGAGCTCACTCGTGTTGTGGGCGGCAAAGAGAGTGGGGCGAGGTGACCGCGGAAGCATTCACAGTGGGTGCTTGTGGCAGTCTTAGCTTGCTGAGGAGACCCTGACTCGGGCAATAAGCAGTCTCTGCCACTTTTCAGGCTACCCGAGAGCATATGAAAGGGGAGCTCCTGGGTGAGCTTTGTTCTTCCGCCTGCATGTTAGAGACCAGGAGCGTTCGAAAGTTTGAAGAGCCCAAATGAAGGAACTTGTAGCAGAGAGTCTAAGCAGACGGAGATCAGGACAGTGCACAGAGGGGCCAGAGATCAGGACAGTGCAGAGAGAGCCAGAGATAGAGTGAGGGAGGCAAAGGAAAGGGCTAAATATCCGAGCGGATGCCACTGCTTCTGTACCTTATTTCTCTCCCTTTGCCATCCCTTCTGTTTACTTTCTTCCTTCCCTCTTCTGTCCTTTGCCCTGACTTAGCATTCTCCGCCCACCTCCAGCCTCTATTCCCCCCTTTTCTCTTGGACTTTGCAGAACCTTCTCTCTCTCTCTCTCTCTCTCTCTCTCTCTCTCTCTCTCTCTCTTGTCTTCTCATAATTCATCAACGGATAAAATGTACATGCTTAAAGCGACAGAGAAGGCACTAAGTTGGGTCTGTGGAGTCCTGATCCCCTCCTGACTCCTCAATCGGTCTCCCAAGCCTTTCACAAGACTTCCTGAGCTCCGTCTAATGTTCGGCAGTAGATCTCTGCATGTGTAGGTGGGGCGGTAGATCTTCTACCTTCCATAATAAATGACCAAAATTCCGGTGGCTTAAAACAACACTAATCGGCTCTCACAGTCTGGCGGTCAAAAGTCTGAAACTGAGTTATGAACAAGGCTGCCCCTCCTCTCAGGTTCCAGGAGAGAATTGTCCTTGCCACCCGCAGGTAGTGGTTCAATCATTGCTTACACTGTGGCTTCCTGACTCTGGCCTTGGCTTCCCACTAGCAAGGCCAGCTCCTCTCCTGAGGTGCCTCTCCACAGTGGCTGTCCTTAGGCAGCTGTGAATAATTATGCAGATTTCATTGGGGGAATCCAGGGTGTGTTGCTTTAAAAGCTTTCTTTAATGGTAACTGTAAAATCTCTTTTCCTAACATGGTCCTATCCTAATCATATGTTGGGAGAACTAGAATGTGCTTTGGGGGGGAAGGTCACTATTCAGTTCCCTATAGACAAGTCTCTCACCTCCAGATAGTGTCCAGGGTTTCATTTGTTTGTTTTGCTTTTTTCTCAATAGTAAGATATATGACTATGGCTGGAGAGTGATCACTTGGCCTAAGGCTGGAAGAAAATAAAAGGAGTGTGCCCAGTTCCTTGGTAGTGCATATCCTCTCGGATAGCCACCATACACAATCAAAACATACATAAATAAATAGATAAATAAATAAAATAAGGAAAAGTAGTCCTCTGAGAGGCTCCACCCAGCACCTGACCACAACAGACGCAGAGACCCACAGAAGTCTTGTGGAAGAGTTGGAGAGAGCTGAGGAACCAGGAGGGTTGGGGACTCCACAGGACCAACACAGTCAAGTAGCCTGGACCCATGGGAGCTCCCAGAGACGGAACCACCAGCCAAAGAGCATACACGGGCTTGACCTAACAGCTCCCCCACCGCCGTGCACATCTGTAGCAGATGTGCAGCTTAGTCTTCATGGGGGTCCCTAACACCTGCTGAGCCTGATTCTGTAACCTGCCTGTGGATTCTGTCTCCTTGACTTAGCTGTCTTGCCTGGCCTCAGTGGGAGAGGATGTACTGAGTTCTGCAGTGACTTGAGGTTCTAGGGTGGGTTAGTTCCTGAGGAGGGACCTCCCCCTTCTCAGAGGTGAAGGAGAGGGGGAGAGGGAGGGGCGGTATGAGGTGGGGACTGGGATGTATGTGTGTGTGTGTGTGTGTGTGTGTGTGTGTGTGTGTGTGTGTGCTGGTGAATGGTGTGAAGTGAATGAATGAATGAATGAATGGGGAAAAAAAGGAAAGTAGAAAACAAACCTAGGAAGAAGCAAGCAAATGCAAAACCACCATAACACAAAGGCGAGTGCGTTAAGGCTCAACCCTGTCAGGATGTAAATGCGGCTGGAAGAGTCTAGATGAAGGAACAAGAGGAGCAAATGCCTCACGACTAAGGAACAGGAACATGGAGCTGATTATAACAGGACACAGACAACAGCTATGAGAAGGGTAAGGAAAAGCCAGCCCCCGCACAGGGAGATGCAGAAACTTTCCTTGCCACACAGGCATCATGCTCAGAGTTCAGTCCTCAGAGCACGTGTAAAGAGGCCAGTGTGGTACTGTGTGCATGAACGTCAGTGCCGGGGAGTGGTGACAGGTCCTTGGCACTTACTAGCTAGTTGGTCTAGCCTAACCGGGAAGATCCAGCCTAGTGAGAGGCCCTGTCACATACAGGAAGGTGGATGGCTCCCGAGGAATGAAGGCTAAAGTTAACCTCCAATTTTCATACAAAGGCAGACACATGTGCTCCTGCACCTGGACATGCCCATGCACCCAAATGAACATGCACCTACACACATGCTCACAAAGAAATGCAATCTTTAAGAGATACTGAAACTCATTTGTAGTAAGAGAAATTCAACAGAAGCCACTTTGACATGTACATGCATATACTCAAACACCTATCACACACATACACACACACACCACACACTCACACACATATATACACACACATACATAAACACACATACATACATACACACATACACACACATACATATATCCACATACACACATACACACACATACACACACATACACACACATACACACATACACACACATACACACACATACACACATACATACACACACATACACACATACACACACACATACACACACACTCACACACATATACACACCCCTGTTATCTGATTAAACACAAACACACACACATATATATAACTGTTATACATATACCTGTTGTATATAAAACATATACACATACATATATACATATATGTGTATATATATTATACATACACACATACTTGATAGACACACCCATATATGTTATATACACACCTATTATGTATATACAGACACACATACATACACATGTATCCATCTATAAATATATCTGTTATATATACACACATATCTGATACACACATATTCACACACTCATGCATGCAAGCATGCATGAACATACACACATACACACTAGCCTGCTGTTCTCAGGAAATCTTAAGAGAACAGCCAATTTCTGCTACTATAGTCTTCCTTCTCCCCCAGCAGCAGAACAGATCAAACTGCCTCAAGCTGGAGGTCAGATTCAGAAAGGGTAGAAGCTGACAGGGCCCTCAAGGCCTGGATTTTATGCCAGGACTATATCAAATTGTCCTAAAGTTGATTTGATAACAGAGCTATAAGGAGTTAATTAATGATGGATAAAGCCTTGGGCTGGCATTTAGATCCAGCAGGATAGGTGTCCTCAAAGATAGTAAGTGGTGTGTGTGTGTGTGTGTGTGTGTGTGTGTGTGTGTGTGTGTGTGTGAGAGAGAGAGGCAAACAGACAGAGAGACAGAGACAAACATAAAGATAGATATCAGAGAGCAAGTTTTACACATGTAAATAGAAAGTCCCTAAGGGAACACTCTGACAAGGAAGTCAGCTGCAATCCAGGAAGAGAACCTTACCTAGAAACCTGCCTTGACACTTTGATCTTGAATTTTTTTTGTCCCTATAACATTGGCGAATTAAGTTTCTATCTTTTAAGCCCTCCAGCCTGTAGTAATTTGTCACAGCAGCTGTGGAGCATGAGCATGCGAGAATTAGAGTATTATCTGTCGACCACGCCTTTTGGCTAGAGCAAGCTGTGGGGTAAGCCAGAAAGGGGTAGGGAACAGGTGCCGCACCTTGACAGGAAGACCTTGTAGTAGGAGGAGGTGGACCCAGAAACGAGGAGCTGACTCTCTAGCAGCATGCGGTTTTTGTCCAAATCCAATAATATGAAGTGCTTCCCAGATGGACGAGTTGTACACGACATGGAGTGTAGTCAGCCATCTGGCCTGTTTAGCAGCAGTCGTGACTCTTAGGAGCCAGGCAAGGTGCACTGGGTAGGTGGATCTAAACGGCAGGTTGCCCCAGGGGCTCATGAATGCTGTCATCTAATGGATGAATCCCAGTAGCATAATTTACCAGAGAGGCAGTGAGGTTTGGGTGGCATGTAGGAAAGCCTGAAGTATATGGAGTCTTCTGATCAGTGTCTTAAAGAACAGGGACCCGATGGTCAGCTGAATAGACACAGGAAGGACTGAGACCGGGTTGTGAAATCAGTTCTGTTTAGTCTGCGTTCACTACTTCCTGGACCAACCAAGGGAGACATCGAGCTGGGCTCCAGCAGGGAACTCTGTTGCCATGGAAACCGTTCGACACTTAACAAAGGTGTGTCCGAGCACAGCAGCCTTCCTCCCACCACAGCCTGACTGATTGAGGAAGAGGAGAAGCTGAGAGCCTAAGAACCTGCTTGTTGAAGAACAAACACAGTTCTCAGTTTTGTTAAGATTTTAGGAAGACAGTGAAAGCCCCAGGCCACCCACAGCTGTTGCAGTCTCTGCGACCGGACTGATGCTCCACGGATCTGGAGCTAAGGCAGAATGTCACATCTTCTAGCTCTCTCGCCTATGAATTGGCTCAGGTGTGCTGGTCCAGAGGCAAAGATCTTAGTCACTGGCAATGTGGTACGCCTTGCACACCTTCAGGGAGCAGCACAGCCTGCAGTGTGAATAAATTAAAACATCCTGGATGGTTCTTGGTCTTACTTCCATTACGTGTTACAGGCCGACCTTCAGGTCCTATTTTCTTTCTGTACCTGAAGTTTTATCCACTGCCTAGTACCTAATGAGTACATTGACTACCCAGAAGAGCAGATAAGCCCAGTAAATATTTGATGAGTAAATAATCATCTGAGCACATGAATAGCATCGCCAGGGCTTGAACCTATGAAATGAGTGACGCATGAATGACTTAGGTCTTTCCACTGCTTTCTCTCAGGAGCTTTTGTGTGCCATACACAATGGGCGTGTTGAATTGCACTGAGGTTGTAAATCCCAGAAACCAAGTACAATACATGAAGCACACTGCACAACTAAAAGCACCCGTGTTCCCACGGCCAGAGGTGCGGTGGGTGAAATCTACCCTCTCTTCACAGGAAGCCTCGTTCCTGTGCCTCTGTGACTAAAAAGGGGTGACAAGGGACTTTTCCCCCTCTGAATGCTCTCTGGAGCTGATAGTATTGGTTCTAAAGAGTTTGCCCTGCTCACAAATCCCTCTTTGATTTTGTCCAGCTGGAGAAGGGCTGGGTGCAAAGACATCTTCTGAAATGCTTCTGTCTCTGAAGACCGTCACTAAGACGCATCTGCTACTCTGACACCTAGCTCTCCTACTCCAATCTCTCCATGTGAGCCCTGAGAGTGGACCTCAGTGGGAAAGAAACACTTGTAGATTACACCCCAGGGAGAGGATGTGAGGGGCTGCCTTCAGCCAAACACTAAATTTTCTGCTGCATGTAGCTTGCAAGGCTTCTGGCTTTGACATCCTCTAGGGAGTGGTCAAGAAGTTACCTGAAGTTTAGATTCCAATCCTGATTCATTTGCACAGATGTCTCATACAAAATTGCTATGTCCTGGGCAGAGGTGGATAACTCTTGTGGAACTGTGAGAATGAGAATATTTTTTCCTTTTTCTACTGTCTCTAAAATCAAGAATTCATGCAGAATCCTTATTTCCAGGGCATTAGATTAATATGTAATTTATAATAAATAACATGACTATAACCTAATAATATAACAGCAATATTATATTATATATTTGAAGAAATAAAGTATTCTAAGTACAGTACAACCATAAGTATTCTAATCCAGGTGTCCAATTTGCCTTTTTTGTTATGATAAAAACACTGACCAGAACCAACCTGAGGAGAAAATGATTTATTTCAGCTTACAGGCTGCAATTCTTCATGGAGAGAAGCCAAGCAGGAACTGGAGGCAGAAACTAAAGCAGAGGCGGTGGAGAACAATGTTTACTATCTTGCTCCCATTGGCATGATGGGCTTGCTTTCTTAATGCACCCCAGGGGTGGTACCACGACCTTGGTGAGCTGGACTCCTACACTGATCATTAATCAAGAAAATAACCCCCACAGGTTAATCTGATGGAAGCCGTTCCTCAACTGAGATCCCCTCCTCTGAAGCAGGTCATTTATTTCAAGTTGCAAAATAAACCGTACACGGGGTGTAACCATTCCTGGAACTTGGCATTGTTAATTACCTCTTAATTTCCCTACTTTGCCCCTCCCTTAGGGGAATCTACAGTACCAAGTGAATTTACCACATCGTACTGAACTCAAGGTGTAATCACGGACATAATAGCATGTAATCCACTCTATCATCCATGGCTGCAACCTATTCCTCTTTCTCCATAGACTCTTCCAGAACCAACTGTCTTTTAATTTCTGGATCAAAGATATGAGCACAGGAGTCAAATGCTTTTAAGTTTCAGATTGTGTTGAAAGAGTTCAGAGCACCCCCAACTTCAACATAGGAATGGAGAATGTGTGAGAGGGCAGGTGTCACTGAAGACTTCTGTGAGGCTATGCAGCTTTTCAGAGAGAGAGAGAGAGAGAGAGAGAGAGAGAGAGAGAGAGAGAGAGAGAGCACTGTATACGCGCTTGTTTCATGAGATGTTAATCAACTTTGCTTGGCTAGCGAGGGGGAACTGAAGCCAGAAGGCTGAGGTAAATCCATGCAAGCTGTTTCCATATGGTTGACCGGGTGCAGAAGTACCCTTAACATCACTTAAGTCTAGCAAGAGAAGTCTATCTTAAGAGCTATCCAAGCTCCCAGGTACCTCCCAGGGCCTGCTCTCCAGAAGAGTTCTCGGTGGGAGTTAGAATGTGTTTCAAGATCTGGAGGTAGAAGACAATAATAGGCAGTGAGCCGGAAGGAGCTTGCTTCGGCCGGAGTGGACAGAGAGAAAATGGAGTCCTTAATGCAGTTCCGAAGCCTTCATACTATCTTGGCGGGGACGGGGGGTGGGGGAATCGGGGCGGGGGCGCTATCTAATGAGTGTTAAGCAGAAGGAGATGCTATGAGTCTCAGGTGGGAAAGTTTGCAGGAATGCAATTTTTCTCCCTGTGCTGTACCACCCAGTGACATTTCATAAGATAGGGCCCTCCGTGACATTTGCAGCTCACTAGAGAGTGCTTTAGTGCCCACTGGCATGCAATGGCCATTGCTAGGGAGTGGAATTCCCAGAACTTGTCCTAGGGAGCATCAGGATGATTTCTCTATCAACTGAAGTCATGACTTTTGTCATTTCTAGTAAGAATTTAGAGGGTTGGAGAGATCTGCCCTTCCATGGCAGCCTGGAGGTACCGGCTTCTCATTCACAGGACACGCTAACTTAAATCTTAAATCCTGACATTTCAAGCACCTGTTGTGGGGAATATTTCTTTGCATGAAATGCCCAGTTTTCATGTTACTGTGGGGTTTCTCTCTTCTAAAGGACTCTGCCTTTTCACAGTCTTCAGAAAATCCTCTGCCAGCCAAGCAGCCTGCTTCCTGGGACAGAAAAGAAAGACCAAGACCCTGCTAAGAACTATTGACGTTTCTGTTCCTTGCATGGTCCCCTGGGAGTCTTGAAGGCACATAGGGAGCTGCATTGTCCCTTTGAATCTCCCTGAGTTCCCCAGCTCCAAGGGTCAGGAGACCAATGATCATGTCCATGAGATACCACTATCATGGCTGGGCAGCACCGGCTGGAATGCACAAAGACGAGACTCAGGAAAGTGGTCAGCAGTGCTGACAGAAAGAGGCGGTGAGCATGGAATGGTGTGCTATTTCACTTTGTCACTGTGATGACGTGTGGGAAATAATCTAGTTATAAGGAAGAAAAGTTTGCTTCTGGCTAACAGACTCAGAAGTTTTATTCCATGGTCACTAGACCCAGTGACTTTGGGGCCCATGGTGACCCAGAGCATCAGGACAGGCAACACAAGAAGGAATAGGTTACTCACCTCATGGCATCTGGGAAGCAAAAGAGAAAGAAACAGTAATGGCTGTGGTCCCAGCGTCCCATCTGGAAGGCGCCACTGAAGACCTTGTAGATGTTTGTCGTTGTTTTGAGACAGGGCCACATGCAGCCCAGGTTGGCCTCCAATTCTGCTATGTAGCCAAGGATGATCTTGAACTCCTGATCCTCCTGCCTCCACCTCCCAAGCACCCGGAATAGCGGTGTGTGCCACTATGCCTCACTTCCCGGTGACTTTTACTAGACTCTGCATCCTAAAGGTTCAACTTCTTTCTCCCAGGCTGGGGAATGAGCCTCCAGTGCGCAAACCTGGGAGACACTGGGGACAGAGATGCTAGCAAATGGAGAGACATCTACCAGTCTCATGAGCGCTTGCAGGGCAGAGTGTGGCCAGAGTGTGACCTCTGACAGAGACACCAAGATGGACAGAAATCTGCACGGTGCGAGGCGTACCCACGGAACCATTACATTAGTTCTATGGGAAGATGGAGAGCAAGATGGTAGCCCTGAAGGGTAAAGAATTGAGAGTGACTGTCTCCTTGCTTGTGTGTGTGTGTGTGTGTGTGTGTGAGAGAGAGAGAGAGAGAGAGAGAGAGAGAGAGAGAGAGAGAGAGCACATGCACACACACACACGCTCATGTGTGAGTTTCTGACCTAAAACAGCATCACATGGCCAATGGGGAAATATTTCAATAGGCCATCAGCTTTATTAATAGCATTTTGCACACTCAAGAGCCAACTATGAGGGACAAATGACATTACAGATATAAAAGCACACCTTGCTTTTCTTTACAGCACTAGTGATGGGCGAACTGACACTCTCGTATCCTCTGTCCTCAGCCATAAATCACAGTGTGTGTGTGTGTGTGTGTGTGTGTGTGTGTGTGTGTGTGTGTGTGTGTAGAAACCAGAGGTCATCCCTTGGTGTCATTCTTCATGAGCCATCACCTTGTTTTTAAGGTAGTGACTCTCATTGGCCCGGAGCAAACCAATCCGTCTAAGAATGCCAGCAAAGCACAGCGATCTGTCTGTCTCTAACTCTTCAGAACTAAAATGACAAGCCCATGCCACCATGCCACCATGCCACCATGCCACCATGCCCTGCCTTTTATGTGAGTTCGCATGCTCATACCCAAAGCATTTCCCAACTTAGAGCCATGTTCCCAGTCCCTATAGTATACCTTTCAAGTCTTATTTACAACGATCTCTGCAAGTGCATTTTCCCCAGGATAAAGCGACTCGGTGTTCCCAGGTAGCAGGAGAGCAGTCAATTTCTGGGTCAAATGACAAGGTGCTGGGAGCATCTGACCACCAAGCAGCTAGTTCCTCCCGTTTTAAGGCAAACACGGAACGTCATATAATTTTACTACCAGTTGCTTAAAATAGCAGCACAGGAAAGAGGGTTTGAAAGCTATAATGTAAACTGCACCCCTCACTTTATGGCAGAGTAAATAAATGCCCAGGTTACCTAAGACTTGTAGAGGAGAAGTCAGAGAAGGCGCTGGTGCCCTGGAAAGCACAGAAGGCTTCCGCTGGGCATCCCCTGAGGAGATGTGAGCCAACCTCACACTTACTCACTGACTACCAGGAGAAGTGTTTAACGCAGGGTGTTTGTAACAGGAGGCTACATCCCTCTGGGAGGAAAAAAAAAGCACAGAGCAGCAGTTGGTTCTTAATCCCTTAGCCAGTCAGACAGGGGTGAGGATTTTTATTTTTGCCTTCCTTAATGTGAAAGTTACCAGTTAGGAGCCAGAAAGATTTAACGTCAGGATTAAAAGTCATGTTCCCTATCCCAGCGGTAAAGTTACACTTTCCCGGTATCCTATTATTTCATGGGGTTAAGCCAAAAACTCTTGGCACGATGATTACATGCGACTCTTTTACCTGCAGCCCAATCCAGTTATAGCCCTTGCTTGGTGCCAGTAGGGATTGCTTGTCATTGGCCTTCACTGTTACTTACCATGGCCTCTACCCTCTCCCTTCCTGCACAATGCCCAGCTGACTCTGCTATGGTCAGGACCCTCTAGTTCCCTCACCTTCGTCTTTCAGCCACAACTGGTGGCTGCCTGTGCTATGCAATCCGAGGTCCAGACCAGGAAAGCTCTCACAGTGCCTCTTGGAACTCCCTTCCTACACTGTGAGCCTCTTGGGAAGGCATGGGCAGTGCAAAGGTGAGAATGGAGCCAGGGAGGGCTAAGGCCAGTCGACAAGGACAGTGCTGCTACCAGACAGCGGACTCACCATAAGTTCACAGAGTTCCACTGTTGTTTCTAGAAAAGTGTACTTGTAAGTTGACATCCAAATGCTCCCACTTTTTATTTGCTTTTGAGATAAATTTGCCCTAAGAAAAACGTTTACAATTTAATAATTACAAAATATCTCTTGGGTTCTGTTCCCAATGCCTATCCTTACTGAATGAAAAGTTCATTGAGTTGTGAAAACCTTGGGTCTGGTTGATTTTGGTGTGTGGGTTTTTTCCCCCCAAGGACATTTTAAGAATATAAGACTTTATAAAATGTATTTAAAAATCAGATTAGTAGAGCTACCACACTAGTTTTTTGTGTGCTGGTGTTTAGTGTGGCTCAGATGCCCCGACTTAGGACAAAGGATATTGTTTTTTCCCCCTATAGCAGGCTCCTGGTCCCTGATGCTCACGCCCATTCACACATCGCTTCCCTGTTCACCTTTTACTTGGCTTTCTTTCTGTTTGTTGTCTGACTTACTTTAAAGCATCAAAATGTTCTTCTGCACCTCTCAAGAAAATATTCCCGATGAGGCCTTGGCCAATACTCCTGCCCACTGTGGGTGTTTACATCTGCCTTCTAAAGAAAGACTGGGCTCACCCGAGGTGCTAACATCGCATGACAAAGTCTTTAAAAACTGCCCACGAGCTGATGCTGCACCCGAGTACATCCCTGTACATGTAGAACTGGGGCCCAGGGCTTTTGAAGTGAATGCCAGAGCGGGAATAGCGACAGAAGGACAAACATAAAGGGTTGGCCAGGGGACCTGAAATGTGAGTTAGTGCTCAGCCACTAGGTTTGCAAGGAGACTCACTGGGGCAAAGCTATCCATGTGTAATCGTCATGGTTACAAGACTGTTTAGGGAACACACCCCTGGGCCGTTGTGTCTCCTTTTACATCCCTTGGAAGGCACAGTGTTACATTTTCTGGACTGGCTTCCAAATTTGGGAGTGAAGTTTTACTTATAAAGACATTTCAAGCAAATGAAAAAAATCTAATTTAATAAACTCCAAATTCGTTCTGTAGCAATTTCCCTTTATTTACTGTAAGATTTCAAGGTTTAAGAAGTATCAAAAGTCTGTACAGATTCTCAGAATGTAATTAATTGTCTGTAAAGAATACAAATCCCAGAAAGACACTTTGTCAAATTATCTTATCTTACTCACGATCTCATTATCCTACCAATTTTGTGTGGTTTCAGATTTCCCCGACTTCGGATTAAATCAGTGTGTTCTTCCTGATGCATAATTCAGGAGCCCTGGAAAATGATGTAATTACAAACCTCAGCTGGCAGATTGTGAATTGCACTCACTGTCAGAACTGCCCGGAGCATGGCTTCCTTTCAGAATGGTGGGGTGAGTGTGTCACGTTCCTACCTTATAGCCTGGGGCCTGCTATTGGATATCCATGCAATTACAGAGTTGGATGGGATCCAGCACCACACACGGAAGCTGGGAAAATGCCAATGCTATTGTGGATTTAGAAGGGCTTTGATGATGGTGATGATGGTGGTGGTGATGATGATGATGATGATGATGATGATGATGATGATGAGATAAAAATAGTAGAGGAAAAGAGCAAATGTGAGATTTTAAATTATTCAGGTACAGACCTGATTTTATAGATGAGAACAGTCCTGACTTACGCTCCTCCTGTGGGTAAAAGACATTTTGCATAGGTGCCTTTTCTGGGTTTATTATTTTCTACAAATTGAAATATCATGTAAAGGTTCTCCAAACATCTCTTCTCAAAGTCCGTCCGTCCGCACTGCTCACTCCTGCCTGCCCCTCACCCCATCTACAGGCTTTTGTCCATTCTGAATCCCTAGCTCTCCTTCATTTGAATCTAGATACAGGAAGTTCACTAAAAACCATGGGAAGTCCTTCTTATCTAAGAGGTCAACCTCCGAGACACTGTCCACACTTTCTACTTCTAAATACACTTTAAAAGTCTTCTCATGCTTACAAAGAGTATAAAACACCAATCAAGGGGAAAATGCAACTTTCTCTTTTCCTGTGAGTTATTGGTAATTGTCATGTAAATAATCTCCAGCCATTTCTGTTAGAGTAAGGTCTTGGCTATGTAGAAATGAGACCATTAGCTCTTTACTGTTCTGTGGTACCCAAGCTCAAGTCATTAATGCCAATGCATCACAGCTACTGTTACTCCCACCAAATAAACTGTGAGGTTTCTGTAGATAGCTGACATGTTTTACTATTTCATAACTAGTAAATTTGATAAGGATGACAACAGGAAGCCCAGCCTTCTTGTATGAACACTCAGTTCATATAACTAAGGAGCACCAAGTGTTTTCTTGTTCTGGACTACGGACTCAGCATCTCAGTGAGGGTGATTTCCTTGCTTTTCATTTGTTTGTAAAGGGAGCAGAGTGTGCCGGGACAAGGTCTCAGCATCCCTCTAGGGTACAATACTCTCTTGTAATCTGCTGAAAAGCAGGTGGTATTCATTTACTCTTTTTCTTGAAGCTCCTAAGAAAAGCAAATGGGTAGATTTTTTTTTTTTTTTTTTTTTGCTGTTGTTGTTGGTAAGAATCTTCAGCTTGATAGATCAAAGGCTTTGAAATGAGATAAACGTGGACCCAGACTAAATGACAAAGGCTTTGAGGCAACAGGTGGGGAAAGCAGCTTTGCACAAACTGAATGGGCTCCATCCATGCATTAACATGTTTTGGGGCAATTCTTGTGAGTTGTTCACAATGGATGCTAAAAAGGACGCATTATCGGCTTTGTGAGTTACTCTGTGGAAATGCACCGAAGGAACAAGAGAATGTAGGGTAGCATGAATTGGTACCACTCCCTTCCATTGAATTTGGTTGGCAAATTGGAATATCTGGCAAACTGGTTCCAGCTGGGTGTTGCTGGCTTCCAGAAAAGCTCTTTGCCCAGCAGCTTTCCAACAGGAGCCGCTTGGTAAATAATTAACCTTGTCACTGAAGACCTTGCATGCCTGCCTTTAAGTATGATGAGTTTTAAAACTTAGAACAGAAGAGGAAAAAAGTATACAAAGTCACCTTAAGTCTTACAGTTCAACAATTTTAATAGTGCACACTAAACAGGTATACAGCTCGGGAGTCCTCACTTAAAGCAATATTACTTCTCAATGCTTCTACCTGGGAGGGTCCTCTCGTCCCTTCATGTAGGAATAAGTCTAGGGTAGTACCCTAAAGTGCATTTCTCAGACATTAAAAACAGTGCTTCCATTTGCTCTCCAGAGTCCTCAGTAAGAGCATGGCTTCCTCCTTTGAGAAGCTGGAGAGGAGGGGTCACCTACTGACTGCCTCTGAACTACCCATCCAGCCTCGTCACTCCCACAGGTGACAGAAACGACAGCAACACCTCAGAATAACTTTTGTAAAAGCCGACATCCTCAACAGTAAACAACTATCCTTCTCACACACACAAAAAATACTTACTCCGTCTCTGAGTCCTGGAACATTGAGGACTCAGCTGACACTTCACTTTCTAGAAAATATTCAATCTCCAAGGCCTTGGGTCAACTGCATATTCTGAACTTGGGTGAGGCACCAAGTACTAGGTCTAGGGGTAAAGTGTTTCTCTGCAGAGAGAGAGAATCCTGGAAGCTTGCTCAGGCTACTGCTTGTTCTCCTGGGGGTCATCTGGAAAGTCAGCCTCCTCGGGGGACCTGTCTCCTTCAGGGAGCAGTGTGGCACGCATTTTCCTCCTCTCCTTAAATCTGCCAGAGCGTGAGATCTTCAAATTGCGCCGGCTGTTGCCTGATTTCTCCTCACACAACTTATCTGATCTGAGGGGCTCTCCCGTGTCCTCAAGGACATTGGAGTGCTGGTTTTCTTGCGAGCTGCTAGTCCGATCTGAGTAAGCCGGTGAGGGATCCTGGCCAATCTCTGGGCGAACCTGAGGCTGCACCCCCACCGTGACTTCCTTGCTTTTCTTCCTGGTCAGTGATTTCCACCAGGGACTGGAGCTACTGGTGGAGCTGCCACTGTCTGCCATAGCCCCTAGGCCCGGCGACCCCGGGCACCCCGCGTGGGGAAGGGCCTGGGCCAGGACGTTCCCTCTCTCTTCCGTGGTCTCAGACTGTTCACTCCAGCCCTTCCAGGCTTCTTCCACGCAGGCTGCTGAACCGGAGTTGAGGGAGCACCCTGCATAGAGAGAAAACCAGAACTTGGGTTGGTCAAAGTAACAGGCTCCCCATTCTACTCTCCTCAGAGTTGGGGCTCACTCAGCTCTGAGAGCACTGACCACCAGCACGACAAAGCCTGATCTACAAGCTTGGTCTCCTTGAACTCCTGGCCTCAACCTTTGCCTCAGTTCCTAAGCAAGTGCAGTAGCTAGCCCTGGTCATTAAGGCCCTGGTCATCAAGATCACCCTGGCTCCAGAGGGACTTTGGCCTGGCCTGCCGCACAGCCTGACTGGATAAGAACCCCTAGAACCGCCTTCCTTCAGAGGATCACCAGAAGGAGAGTTGTGTAGGTGTTCAGGGAACCTAGCTTGTCCTGCCCACTACAGATGAATGAAGATTAGGCATTTTTAAAAAATGAGTGATTGAAGAGGAAGTTCCCCCAGTCCATTGTGGGTGAGACTATTTCTGGGCTGGCAATCTTGGGTTCTATAAGAAAGCAGGCTGAGCAAGCCATAAGGAGCTAGCCAGTAAGCATGACTCAAATTTCTGTAAAGCCCTTTCTAGGATGTTGAGCGGCGAGGCCTGGGAGTGTATCCAAGCGGGGCACATAAACTCATCTTGTGCTTACTTCAAACTGCTTCAAACCACTTCTGCCTTGTGACTTTCAGAGGCTGTCTAGACTTAACTTCCCTTGGAAGCCGCCATCCCACTCTTTCTTTTACTCCCCAGGGCCAATCTCCATATTGTGAGAAGGCCACGGGTCCCAGTCCTTCTTTCATAGTTCTCCAACTCTTAAGGATTTTACTTATTGTAAACCAAAGGCTTCTGGTGCTTTCCCTTGCGCATTGCGCTTCCATTCTCCAAAGGAAAGAGCTCAACCAGGAACTCCAGAAAACCATTCTTCCCCAAGCTTTGAATAACGGAGCCCAAACGCTCCTGATACTGCAAGCCAGACTCTTGGCACACTTCCCGTGCGCGTGCTACTGGACACGGTCACCGCAAGTGGGCAGGGCTCGCACGCACCTCCCATTTCTAGGTTTCAGCTCCGCCACCTCGCAGCCCACGCACCGCGGCGCTCCTGGGATTCGCCAGTGCGCAGGAGGGAAACTTGTGTGGTGTTTGTTGGTGCAGGTTCTCCCGGAACTGCCTGATAGAGGAAGTCTCTGCGCCTACGGAGAGGCGGCGCAGCGGCCACTGGCACTATCCCCTCCCCGGGATGCCCTGAGGACACACTCGGGCTGGGACTTGAAAACCGTAAAAGCAGAATCAACTCAAAGTTCTTTCCCTACGAAAGGCGCCCATACCCCTAGGCACCATCAACGGTGGGGTCTGCAAACGCTTCGTTCCCTCCTATTTTGCAGATCGGAAAAACAACCCCCTACTCCAAGGCATTTATTAATGGTGGTAGGCAGTCAGCCACCCAACACTTTCTTCTCCACAGTGATCGACTTGGTGTGTACGGAAAGGCCTTGTGAGAATTGTGCAAAGAAAAGACGACAAATAATGCAAAAGTAGGCAGATCACCCTTCTGGGGGCCTCTCCTCCCGCAGCAGGAGGAGGGGCACTGCGAAGCGCTAGCTAGCGTTCCCGAGGGACTTAGCAGCGCCAGGGTCGGCCTTGTTAGACACAGAGAGAATCTGTTCACTCACCTGCAGGGGCTTCCAGAGCCACTGCGGCGCGGGCTGTCTAGAGCACGGAGGGGCGTCTCAAGGGTGCCTGAAGCTTAGTCGCAGTGTCCCTTGTCGCTGACTAGGAGAGATGCAGGAATCGTTGCTGATCTCGCCCAACACCTCTGACTCTCGTACACTATAGGAACAACCTGGGGCTGGCAGCAGGGTCTGCTCAGGTGGCAGAGGCTGTCAGATTCGCCGCCCCAGAGCGAACCCAGTTAGCCTTTCACGGTGGAAGTCTCACATTCTAGGGCGCGTCCTTCCTTCCCGCTCGCGCTGCTCTCTGGCCGCAGCTAGACAGGACCTAGGCTGCTGACTCCGGCGCACTCGCCCTCCTGAGCGTCCGCAGGAACGCGCTGAGACATCTGCCCACCTGCTGGTAGCTGGCCAAAGGCCCAAAGACAAGGGAGCTGAGAGGAGGGGAGGGTCGGGGTGGGACAGGAGGCGGCCGCCTAGCTAGCTACAGGTGCAGGTAGGCGTCTCTGCCCTTCTGGGGACCAGATTGGACGAGGTCGCAAACGTGGCTCCAGCCCTGCGGACTCTGATTGGAGAAAAAGCTGTACTGCGCCGCCGCCCAGTTCGTGTTCCGTTCTTGCGCTGAGGTTTGAGTCCCAAGGCTTTCAAGTTTTCTAAGTAGGAAAGCCGATTCAAACTCGGTCATGTTGGGGAGTTGCAAGCGTTCTTAGCTAAAAGACTGAGAGTTGAGAACCATGTCGTTGCTGTCATCGGGCACTATTCAAGTACTGTAAGTTGGGTTAACTCACTGGCTCCCCAGAACGCCCAGGACTGGGCTCAGTGACACTCGCCAGGCCCGCAAAGAAACCTTGGCATTGAAAAGGTTAAACAGTTGCGCGGGATTGCCCCCTGAAGGGCAGTCTTGAAGTAGCAGGGTTGGAAGTTTGATTCCAGCTTATCAATCTGTTAGTCTTGGGTTCTTAACATAACTAAGTCCATCATTCCTTCTGGGGGAACACGAACCGACACCCACCCAAGCAGATTACTCCAGCCCAGAGCCACTGAGAGGGTGAGCCAGGGGGCCGCAGCACCTTGCAAGGTGCTTTAAGCTAGGTGGTTACTTGACAAAACGATATTAGAGGAGACATTTTTTTTTTCTAATGAAGGTGAAGCTACAACCTGAAAGAGAGAATCTTGGCATCTCTAAGCTCACAGACATACAAGCAGGACTCCTTGCTTCTGAAATACGCAGTTCTGTCAGAGCTTCTGCTCAGAGCACTTTCTGCAGAACAAGCCCGGCGAGAGACAGACTGCCCAACTCTAATCTCTTGCCATACCGACGTGATAAGCAGGCAGGAAATTTATAGAGTCTTTCAATACAGTAGGGAAGAGGAAAATACAGGGACTAGGTTAATGCCTTTGGATTTAATTAAAAAAATAAAAGATGAATACACGCTGTGTATTTGGAAGTGATTTGTTTCTTAACAGAGATTAGACAACACCCCTCTGCCACACACCTCCCCCTACCTCCTCCGCCCCTTCCTCTCTTCTTCCCCCTTTCTCCTCCGCTGCCTCCTTCCCTCCTTCCTTTATTGGTGGAATTTCACTATGTAACGAAGACGGGTCTCAAACTTTGACATACCACCCAAACCGACGCTTAGGGTTAGTTGGAAAGTGGGGACATCGATCGTAACACTAGTGCTTGATAAACACTAGCTGCCAGCCTTAAAGGGAGTACTCTTTTCAGAGGCAGATGTCATATGATGACAAAAGTTTATCTGGGGAGGGAGTCGCCACCATTTATGGAGCTGGGACTTAAGTGTTGTGGAGCACATTGTGGAAAGGAGGAAGACACCAGGAAAAGGACCCTAGCTTACTGAATGGCTTTTCATCACAAAGCCACAAGCATTTCCTCAACAAACAGATCCTTCTCAGTAAGATAGCTCCTTATTTACATCCAGCAATGTCAAATGTCTCTGTTATGTCTCCTGGGTTGAGTGGAAGCACCTTATTAAATGAAACACCACTGCGCGGGTGAATACATACATGGGAAGGTAAAGTGTGGGGCTGGGGTGGGTGGGCAATGAACCAGGTCATGGGAGACAGGGAGCATTCCAAAGTAAACGGTGGGTAAAGGAGCCTCAGAGTGTGAAGGATGCTGGGCTTCTCAAGGTTCAAAGAGCTGGTGGGTGATGTTAGCACAGAGAGTGAGTGGCTGGGGTGAAGTGGGAGGTGACACTGGGTGGCTGAGTACAACACAGAAGTCCAATGCCAGCTGTGAATGTGGCCCAGTGCAGAATCTTAACAGTTGCTTTCAAGGCACAATGAATGATCACCTGCTTAAGGAATGAGGTTCTAGAGCTGGGTTCAAGGGACTAAGATCAGAATCTTGGAGTTTAGAGTTGATGTTTTTTGCTCAGCAAACCTGGGAAGGGCTGGGAGGGGCTGGGAAACCGATCATATCTTCACATCTCTACAGTAGGGATGGGCTTGGGGAGGAATCTGAACAAAGGCTTTAGGAATACAGCTGGTCATACGAGAGGAAACAATGTACCCTGCTCTCATCCCAGAGAACTGTGTTAGGCCTTGGCCTTGTTCTTCTTACTCTTGCTGACCCCACATTCACATCTCCTGACCTTATCTTCCCTTCTTTCTTTAGCTCTATGCCTTTCTCCTTTTCTTCTTCATCTCTATGGCCATCCCTGCCCCTTGACAGCTAGGCATGCCTTTTCCTTCCTAGCCCTCAACTTTGTCACTTTGAATGCTCTGTTGTGCTCTCTCTGAGGGTTCACATCAGCGTTGGAGTCATTTAACCTTTCAGAGCAAGCATTGCAACCAGGCATGAAACTTTGCAGCATCTCAACTCCCTGTCATGTTACTAGAGTATCTGTAGATGTTCCTTTCTTAAGCTTTTTCCAAATAGTTGATCTAAGGAAGGTCAGATTTTGTCTAGAGTCTGCTCTCCCTTCAAATCAGTCCTGTAGTCAAGCCTTTGAACAGGACCACTGCTCTCTCTTTCCCCCATGCATCTTGCCACCAGGTCACAGATTTGAAAGTCATAGTTTCTCTGTTCTCCCCTTTTCACGGAGCAATTTCATGCAGAATGCTGTTGATAGGAACTGGCTAGGGCTTCATTCATCCCGCTCTTTTGCAGTGTAGGAGAGGTGGGTTCTGTGCTGGATCTTTCTTCTGGCAACAGATCTCCTTGGCCCACCTTCTTGAATTTCTTTTCATGTTGCTGAAGATAGAACCCTGGAGCTTGAGCATGCTAGGCAAATGCTACCTTTCTCTTCTCTTCTCTTCTCTTCTCTTCTCTTCTCTTCTCTTCTCTTCATTCATTCATTCATTCATTCATTCATCATTTATTGCTGTCCCGATGAGATCAGTATCATGCCAGGTGTTGTCTATATGTTCTTTCTTTCAATGCTAACAACAAGGGAAGAGCACCTTGTGGTGGTAGAGCCAGGATGTAGGATGAGGTAGGATGAGGATAGGTGGTAAATCCTTGCTGGAGGAAATATGTGATTGGGAATGGGCTTTGAGAGCTTAAATCGTCACTCTTTTGCCAGTTTGTATTCTTTGCTCAATGCTGTAGCTCAAGCTGTGAGCTCTTAGCTCCTGTTCCTGCTGCCTTGCACGCTGCCTTTGTCCATAATGGATTCTCATCATCCTGGAACTGTAGAGCCAAATAAAATCTTTCTTCTCTAAGCTTTGGTCATGATGTTTCATCACAGCAATAAAAGGGTAACCAACACACACACACACACACACACACACACACACACACACACACTGATTTAAATAAACAAAGCAGGATCTCTCAGCATCATCTCTCATATCCATTATCTGCTCTTATTCCAAAAATCTCCTGTCCAAATGGCTGTGTGTGCTAGTGCAAGCCTGAGTACAAGGTCTTAGTCCATTGGGGCTGCTATGACCATGTGCGGAACGAAGACCAGCGTGATGGTTACTTTGTTATCAACGTGACTGGATTTAGTACTACCTAAAAGATACACTGTCACAGATGGTACTAGCTCACAGAGAGTGATTTAAAACCTGAATAAAAAGTAGGGAAGGAGGAAGTGAACAGAATAGCAACATTTCCATCTCTCAGCTTCCTGACTGTGATGCGACGTTTTACATTCTTGCCACCCACCATGATGTACTGGCTAGTTTGTTTGTTTGTTTGTTTGTTTGTTGTTGTTGTTGTTGTTGTCAACTTGCTCCAAGTTAGAGTTATCTGGAAAGAGGAACCTCAGTTGAGAAAATGCCTCCATTAGATTGTCTTTAAGCAAGTCTGTTGGATACTTTCTAACTTGATGTGGAAGAGCCCAGATCACTTTTTAAAAAAACATCTAAGCCTATAAACAGTGCTGTTCCTGGTTGGTATAAGAAAGCAAACTGAGCAAGCTTTGGGGCAGGCCAGGAAAAGGAATTTGTCCACAGCTTCTGCTTCAGTGCCCAACACCAGGTTCCTGCCGACTTCTGTTCATAATGTGCTATAAGATAACATAAACCCTTTTCTCCCCTGGTTGCCTTTGGTCCCGGTCTTTACCATAGCAATTGAAACCTAACTTAAGCCACGGGACTTCCCCACTATGCTGGGCTGTTTTCAAAATTGTCACTGTGCTTTTTGTTACTTTACTGAGTTTTTGTATCTACCACACCTCTTCACTCCAATCCCTTCCAACTCCCCAACACTAGGTAGGAGAGAAAGAAGATTAGGGGAGAAATGGGGCGTAGATCTCTTTAGACTACCCCTGCTGATTAGGGGCATTGAGATCCTTGAGGCAAGTCCAATCTTCATGGTCAGGATATCCAATTTCTTCTTCTCTTTGATCAAGACCACTTGACAGACCGCCTCAACAGCAGCCAGCAGCAGCAGGGGGAACAGCCACCGCCACAGGCCCTCTCTGGGCTCTCCCATTTATACTCTCTTCAGAGTCCCCTGAATTAAACCATCTGCAGCAGGCAAAATTTATGCCCCTCCTAGAGCACAGGACAAATCATAATTAGTGGCTGTGGACAATCTGAAGCAGCCTCATATCCCACACCCGAGATTAAAACAAAAACATATTCATATAACATCATTGGGTTCTTAAAGAAACCAAATCACACAAATTCTAAGCCAAGATCATCTCATCTTTCTTTAAGTTGATTTCCTTGTGCATTTTGTCACAACAAATAGTAACTAATGTAACTGGGAATAATAGCTAACATAACTAGAAGTTCATAAATGCTGGAAATTTATTTCTCACAGTTCTGAAGACTAAGGAATTCAAGGTCAAGGTGCCAACAGGACCAGTATCTGGCTATCTTTCTGTCTCACAAATGGGTTTTCGGGAGCTGCCTAGGGTCCTTTATAATATTGTTAATTCTGTCTATGAAAAAACACCCCAGTTGTACAAAACATTGCTTGTTGTCAGTCTAAAGCTATGTCTTCGCCTCCTTCCTCTGCTTGCTTTCTGACCCGGAGTGGACCAAAGCCTGTCAGCATTGTCCTAAGTGCCTGTTTACTCCCCTGCCACCGCTCACTTCTGTTGCTCTCATAATTCTAAGCCATCATTATATTTGATATTAGATATAAGACCATTTGATAGACCCCCACCAGCAGGGGCAGCAGCTGCTGACACAGGCCTTCTCTGGCCTCTCCCATTTATACCTTCACCTACCAGAGTCCCATGAATTAGTTGGACCCACCAGAACAACCTATCTGCACGACCTCTCCTATTCTGTCCCTGGTCCACCCTACATCCACATGGTACCCAGGGTGGTCACTTAACAATCTCTGTGCTTACAATCCCTCGACAGCGCCCCCTTGTACTATGGATAATGAAGTGTTAGGACCCACAGGCCCTACATGACACAACATGGTCACATGACACCAGTCTTCGGCCACTTCATTCTGCTCTTCCCCAAAGTCTCTGCCCTTTAGTCACACTGACCTCTGTCACTCCAGTCAAATCTCGCTTGCCACTACCAAGCCATGTTGCATAGAAAAATTACTGAATCAAAGTTGCCCGAGTTATCTTTAGCCTCTCAGTAGTTTCTGTTGAGCCTCTTTTGCTCTGAAGTCCTTACATCTCATAAACTCTCCCTTAGAACAGGTTTCTCCAAGATAGATCTATATTACCCAACTGTCTTGCTGCCACACAAAATGCCCGGTGAAACAACTTACTGCATAGTTCCAGGGTACAGTTCATCCTGGCAAGCGTCTTAGTTAGGGTTTCTATTGCTGTGATAAAGCACCATCACCAAAAGCAACTTGGGGAGGAAAGCGTTTATTCAGCTTATACACCCTAGGTCACAGTCCAGCACTAAAGGAAGGTCGGGAAGGAACTTAAGGGAGAAACCTGAAGGCAGGAACTAAAGCAGAGACTGGTGAAGTGTCGTTTATGGCTTGGTCTCCGTGACTTGCTGAGCCTGTGGTCTATACAACTCAGGACGATATACATGTTCAAGGACAGTACCCTCCAGCCCTTGGCGGGGTGGGGATGGGGGGTGGACTTACCCAAATCACTCATCAATCAAGGAACTGCCCATAGGCTTGTCCATGGTCCAATCTTGTGGGGACCTTTTCTCAGCCATGGGTCTTCTTAAACGGTTCTAACTTGTGTCAAGTTGACCAACAAACTAACTAGGACAATGGAAGGCATGGCGGCTGGCAAAGGGGCTAGCTGGTCTCATCGTGCTTGCAGGCAGGAAGCAGAGAGTGAGGATGCTGAGGTTTACTTTCTCCTTTCCATTCAGCTGAGTCCCGTGGAGTGGAGGCGCTCATATCCAGGGTGAGTCATCCTTGATTAACCTAATCTAGATAGAATCCCTCACAGACATGTCCAGACGTTAGTTCCCATGGTGGTTCTGCATCCCCTCAAATTGATACACACACAAGCTGTGGTTGTTTTGTAAGCGCTAACTATTCAGAAGTTAATCTGAAGCTGGTGTAGGTCTTTTTTCCTGACAGTTCTCATGCACAATCTTATTTCCTGAACATTATACTTTGTTGTTCTTTGATTTCCTTGGTTATTGACTATTTATGGTACAAAAAAAATCTGACTTACTTTAACAGGGATTTTCGAGAGCCCAGGGGAGCCCCAGAAGTTCACCATACAGGAGACCCAGAAGCTCACCGCTCAGGGTTGTTTTAAGGAAACAGATTCATGAGATTCATGTGAGCAGGCATCTGCATTCACATTCTCTGGGCATAGGTCCATTAATGCTTTCGCTCTTCACCCCCATCCCTTCCAGTCTTTTCTGTTCTTTTGTAACTTAACCAAGCGTGCAGACCTGTGGGAAGACGAGCAGAGGGATCTTTTGCTATGTCATATCCCCATCGAAGTCATCAGGCCTCTGGGGACTTCGAGTTAATGAGGACAGCGTCTTCTGTTAATCTTTACCTTGGGTAAATCCCTGGTTTTTGAACATGGCCCTTTTGCTTCCAGAACCTACCAAGGCAGAAGTTGTTTCTGCTCTCAACTCCTTCAGTGGAGAATCCATCCAGCAACCTACTCCCACTGAGGGAAGTGAGTATGCTTGCTTTAAATATATGACACGTCTGCCTTGGTGTTTGTCTTCATCACCTGGACTTTCTTGTTCATTTATTTGTTTAATTGCATGATTCCTTCGCTACTTAACAACCCCATTTTATGCAACCTTCATTTACACGACACTTGCTTTGTATCAAGTGCAGTTCTAGAATCAACCCTTAGGATACTTACTATAAATACTCATTTTCCTAAGAGCCCTATAGCACAGACATTGTCTTGTTACAAATCATAAAACTGAGGGATGAAGTACTTACTGTTTGGTAGAGATCACAAAGCTGGTTGGAATCAGAGCTGGCATGTGACCCCCTTCAGAGTGCAGGGACACAGTTCACTACTCTGTTCCGTGTCACTGATGAGCCTTTGTACTGGGCATGGGCCCCACAGAAATACCCTCAATACTGCTGAATGAGTAATCACGGACCACACAGATATGGATTCTCTGATTATAAAAATGATTGATGTGGGAGAAAGAAAAGCAATACAGCAGCAATGAAATCCACCTTTGAATTCGTCATTCTGTGTGACAACAGGCTTAAATTCTGAATGTGATCGGTAGGACAAATCTAGCTTTTGTTTGTTTCTGTTGCTAACACATAGGAAGAAAACCATCATGTTGAAATAACACCAGAGAGAAATGGTTTAGGTGATAAAATACAGGGGTGATACATTAGAGGGTTGTAGTTGAAGCTTTGTTAGAAACTGTTAAGGAATTCAGAGCAGGACATTCCCCAGTAAGGCTCACAATAAGATGTCTGAACTTGTTCGAGAAACACAAAGAATTCACCTTTCTTTGCCAGAAAGCCATTGATGTGGGTGGAAGTCATATGCCGTCATTTAAGGCGAGGTTCTCCTGCTGGTTACTTGATTCTAGCTCAGGGCTGGCGCCGAGCTCCTTGTAAAGGTCATCTGTTCTCTACTGTTGGTCATATCCCTCTGCGAAGTGTCAGTTCCGTTATGCTCCGGCTGCCTGCCTGTGTTTTCTCTTTTGTGGTTGGTTGGTTTGTAGGCACCGTGCGTCACATGGGCACAGCAGAGGTGGTTATCTGATGAAAGGGTAACCTGATGCATGGTGACCTCTTAGTTTCCTCCCCTCCATCAAGGCTGCTGTCAAATGTTTGGAACAGCAATCCACAAGGAATCTCTGCTTTCCTTCCTTCAGGCTGTCCGGGGACGTGGATGGGGTTGGGAGTGGTTAGTGACAGTTAGGGTATTCATGTGTACTCAGGGATAACACAGAGGTATCTCCTCTGTACTCTCACTTAGTGAGCATTCGAGCTTGTGTGCTTACCTTGGCCATTTCATTTACATATTAAGAGGAAGTGCCTTAGTGGCAGCTGTATGGCCTTTGTAATAACAAACCAAATCTCACTACGGAGTCTCACTTTTAGTGGCCAGAATCTCTCTGAGAGATGGGCAGCCTTGGTCACACTGGTTCATCTTGAAAGCTGAAGCAATTTCTTCAAGGTCACCTGACTTAGAGGTGGAGTGATTTTGAGTAAACGCTGGTTAGTTTGAGCCTAGGACAGTGTTTTTCTCCATATGCCTACTCAAGTCTTAAGGTGCATTTAGTTAAACATTAGATCAATAAACCTTTGTTGTTATCAAGGCTATTCTACCAGAAGAATCCAGTCATACTTCAAAAATTCTGATTAATTTGCTATCTTCTAACTTTCCCTTTCAGGCAGGCTAAACCACAGGTGGTTGCTTCAGTGGCAATGCCCTCGAGGATCACAGAGACCTCAAAACAGAGTACAGACTAGCTCCGGGAATTGTAATATTATGAGTTTTTTTTCCACAAAACAAGAAAAACTTGGTGGTTGGGTTAGATACTCACTGGGTGGCTTTGGGTAAATGTCAAAAACATTTCCAGGCTCTGCTCTCCTTCTATGTAAAGTGGGGACAATTCTATTCACTTTGTGGTGCAGTAGCCAGGATCAAAGTAGACCATATACTTATCAGATCTCTGTAGAGACCCAGTGAATGCTTGACGTTTTCTGTGACCACTTTCTTCTATTGGTAGAAATTAGTCAGCCAACTAACCAAGCATCCAAAGAAACAACCAACCCATCAATCAGTTCCAAAGGACTTTTGAAAGTAGTACCCGTGTCCTCCGAAGTACTGTCAATATTATTGAAAGGCCAGTTCCTGACCCCAACAAAATCATTTACTGTGGAATATGTAATTTACAAGAATTCACTCTGAATCCCGCCGCTTTCAGGAGTGGCCTCAACGACCAAATCCAATCAGGCAGAAGTTTTCTGTATGTGGTTCAGGAAGGCTCTTTATCTCTGAGCACCAAAATCGCATTACATAGTTAAGAGAGGAAGTGTGCTGGGGTAAGCCTGAGAGCCACCATACATAAAAGGAATGACAAATAGCAAGTAGAGAGGCTCAGGAGGAAGGTCACTGCCAGGCTGTGGTTCCAGGATCTCAACCAACAACTTGCACCACAGAGTCGTGCTGGAGAAGGGCCCCGTGGAGTGCAGGCTTTGATAGCTCAGTCATCGTGGCCCTCTTTTGATTTTATTTTATTAAAATAGTATACGTTGGAGTCAGGAACTGCCTCCAGCAGTGACGTCACCTGCAGGGAGCAGGGACCTGCACATCCGTTGCCATGGCAATGGCCATTCATTCCAAGCATACATTTTGTTCACTTTCCACCTTCACCTGGGAGCAGTCACGTCACAGTTCAAATAAACGGCAGACCCTTTCTGCCCCCTTCCTCTTCTTTTTTCTCTCTTCTCTCTTCCCCCACTTTGTCTCCATCATCCTCAATAAACCTCTCCCACGTGGGACCAAATTGGCCTGGTGTGGTCTGTCTGGACTCAAGCCTTGATTCTATCACAACAGTGTATGCGTATGCATTTAAGAGCTAAATGCTGCTATGATGTTTGTAGAAAATCACAGGGGTTCCTGTTCCTTGGGGCTAGAGAGACAGCTCAGTGGTTAAGAACATGCACTGTTCTTGAAGAGGAACCAAGTTCAATTCTCAGCCCCTAACCTGGGTGGCTTACAGCTACCTATAGTGAGCATATACCCTTATATATAGACATTCGAACATACAAATAAGTAAAAGAATAATTTAAAAAAGTCTTTTAAAAAAAGAAAATCACACCGTATCTTACCTTAGTCCTTCCTGTAACTATGTCCCTGCTGCCTCTAATACTTTTGACTTTATTTTGCTCTGCACAGCTCTCCACACCTCTAAGCAGCGCTGTGGTATTGTGCTTTACCAAACATTACACTGCCCTAGCATAACTGAGAACGTAGCTCACTTATGCCTCTGTGACTCTCTTTCTCTTCCCTCGTGTTCCTTCCAGAAGTTATATCGCAGGTTCGTTTTAATTGTCTATTCCATGTTGACACTGAGCCAGTACATATATTGTTTAAGTTAAGCATTTAAATCTGTAGATAAAGATTTACTATCCTAGTTTCTTTTCACGAAATTTCTGATGATAAAAAAGGAAGAAAGAAAGAAAGAAAGAAAGAAAGAAAGAAAGAAAGAAAGAAAGAAGAATAAAAGAAAACATTCCGTTTGCTTGCCATGTATCTTTCCGCTCTTCCAGTAACTTCTCTGTGCTGGTTGTGGTTTGAGTCTGACTGGCTGCCTCAGGCTCATGTGTTCAAATGGCTGCTCCTCAGCCAGTGTTGCTGTGGTGGAAGTTTGTGGTAGGTGGGGCTGGGGGCTGGGGCTGGACCTTTGAGATGATGTAGCCTCAGGCCTCTGAAGTCCTGTACTTAGCTGTTCCATCCACCTTCCCTTCCCACAACTGACTGTCCCCAGTAAACTGTGAGCCAAAGTCCCTCCTCACTCCACTTAAGTTGTTTGTATCACAGTGGTGAGAAACGTGACTAACACCGTGTGGCTCTTTATTGGCCTAATCCTAGCAACACTGTGTGTCCCTTGGGGCTCCTCGGAAAGCCCTGCTCAGGAACCTCCATGTTCTCTTCACCCTAGGCTGACTTTTTCCTGGCTCCCTGCATACACTGCCCTGGGATGCCTTGAGCTGTATTTCCTGAACTTCCCTCTTTCTTGGGGTACGCTTTTGCTTTGGGGGAGCACATCAGCAGATGGAGCGGTACATCATGAGTCAAGGCAGCAAGGCTGGCTTCAGTGTTGGTTCCATGCTGACATGACTCCAGTAGCGCCACTGCTTGCCCTCCATGCTTGCTACTGGCTATTCTCTTGCAAGAGGAAGCTGCACTGGGTAAGGGAGCCACAGGCAGCAGATCTCCAGTGGACTCCACATGGAGGACCCCTGGCCCCCACCAGATCCACAGCATCCACTCAAGATTTCTTCAGAGCTTGTTGCTGTCTCATACAGTCTATTGAAACATGAGTTTTCTGCCACTCGTAGTAGGGAAGGAGAAACACAGAAAGCCACAAACCTCTACGGGTCAGCTACAGAGAGAGAGCTCGATTGCATTTCCCTCCAGTCCTGAGAAATAAACTCATGGCCTCCTGCATGTTAGGTAAATGTTCTCTTAGTGAACTGTACCCTCAGCTCCTGTTTAAAATAAAATAAGTAAAGAGCTGGATACATAATTCTCTAAATCACCATTCTAAAAATATACTGCGTATTAGGGGTAGAACATTTCCTAGGGCAGTGAGAGTGGCTTAGTGTTTGGAAATCTATTCACAATATTACTAGGTAAACAGCTGAGGGAGCAAAAGGAAGCTCAAGAGATGGAAGAAAAGGGCATTTAATGAAACACCACTGAAGCTTGAGTCTTAAGAAGTGCTCTCATGGGGTCGAGAAGGGAGATTTTGTGATAGAACGTTCATGGACAGGAGCAGTATCTTTGTTTGAGGAGCAGAATCCCCAGAGGAACATGCAGAAAACACAGTGGAACCGTCTGTTCCTTTCCCAGCACACCTGGCAGTCACGGTTTTAATTTTTAGGTGACTCCAACATACATCAAATTTGGGTTGATATAAAACTAGTTGTGTAAAAATTACAACATCTAACACATTAAATATAGACATTTTCTACATGTTCTCATTAAAGTCAGAAGGAAAATGAGACTGCTGTCTTCACTAGAGGTCCATACCTTTTGAGAAGTGGGAAAGAAGGAGGAGGAGGAGGGGGAGGAGAAGGAAGAAGAGGAGGAGGAGGAGGAGGGGGGAGGAGGAAGAGGAGGATGAGGAGGAGGGGGAAGAGGAGGAGGAGAGGAGGAGGAGGGGGAGGAGGAGAAGGAGGGGGAGGAGGAGGGGGAGGAGGAGAAGGAGGAAGAGGAGGAGGAGAGGGGGAGGAGGAGGAGGAGGAGGAGGAGGGGGAGGAGGAGAAGGAGGAAGAGGAGGATGAGGAGGAGGGGGAAGAGGAGGAGGAGGGGGGAGGAGGAGGGGGGGGGGAGGAGGGGGGGGAGGAGGGGGAGGCAGAAAGAATGAGAACTGGGAAGAGAGAAACAAAGTTGCCTAAATGTGTACTCCATTTAATGATGCAGAAATCTAAGATAATATTTAGACAAAAGTATGAAAATCAACAAGAATATCCAGCAGATTATTAGACTTCATATATATATAGTCAATATCATTAATAACACCTGATAATCTATTAGCAAGATTTGGTGCTTCATACCTATAATCTTAGCACCTGGGAGCGTGAAGCAGGGGTCTGCTGTGACGTCAAGGCTATAGAATGAGAACCTGTCTCAGAAACTATTGTGAGTCAATGATGAGAGGTGGGGTGACAACTGGAAATAAAGGAAGCTCCCCCTTTAGGACTATAGTTCCATCCCACCCCCATTTTTTGATCAGGTGGTTTGTTCTTTTGAAGTTTAGGATTTTGAGTTTTTTGTATATTTGAGATGTTAATTCTCTGTCAAACACATAGCTGGCAAAGATTTCTTTTCTGTTCTGAAGGCTGTCTCTTCATCCAGTAACTTTTTAACTTCATGAGGTCTCGTTTGCCAGTTGTTTGCCCTACTTCCTTAGTGACCAGGGTCCTCTTTAGAAAACCGGTGCCTCTGTCCCATAGCACTTTACTTGTAGTAAACTTCCTGTAGCACACTTTCTATAGCGTACTTCCTGTTGCATACTTCCTATAGCACACTTCCTGTAGTCCATTTTCTGTTCCATACTTCCTATTATGTACTTCCTGTTACATACTTCCTATAGTACACTTCCTATTGCATACTTCCTCTAGCACACTTCCTGTAGCACACTTCCTGTAGTAGACTTCCTGTTGCATACTTCCTGTAGCACACTTCCTATTCTTCCTCCTGCTTTTTTTTTTTTTTTTTTTTGTCCTTGTGCTGAGCTCCGTGAGCCATTTAGAGCAGAATTTGTGCAGGATCTATTTCAGTCTAGTGTATGTTGAGTTCCAGTTTTCTCAGCATCATTTGTTGAAGATTCTGACATTTCTCCAGTATGGTTTGGCCTTGCCAAAACCAATATCTTTAGCTGACACTGTTTGAGTTTTTGTCTGGATCCTCCTATCTGTTCCATTGATCTATTTTTGTGCCAACGCCATGCTGTCTTATTGCTATGGCTTCCTAGCATAGCATGCTAATGCTCCCACAGTATTTTCTTCTGTTCAAGATTGCTGTGGCTGTCCACAGAGCACATGTGGCTGAAAAAGAGATAGTGTGGAATTCATAAATAACTCAAAACAAATCAGGAGATGTGAGACCAATTTAAGAGATATGGTAAAACTTAAGAATGACCAGTTTCACAGAGGAGACAAACAAATGGTCATTAAACAACAACAAAAAGCTCAATTGTAGTGGGAATCGAGGAAAACAAAATCATGTTTATTTTATTTCAACAGATTAAAAAATATTTACCTATGATAATGCCAAGCGTTGACAAGGACATGAAATGTGGGCCTTCCCAAGCATGGCTGGGTAGAATATGGGTTGGTGTCACCATTGGGAAACATGCTAGTTAGATTGACCGTAGTCTCTCTTCATGATTTAGCTGTCCACTTGAAGCAGGTGCAGAACTGAATGAAAATGCATCTGGAGATGTCAGGCATTAATGGAAGAAGGGACATGATCTAGTATCTATCTCTGGCATTAGAAATGTTAAGCTATTTAATATTGCAGTTTGTAATAGTTAATGCAAATGGACTAGATCTATGTGTCAGTGTAGGTATATTTCAAAAAAAATGTTGGGGTTGGGGATTTAGCTCAGTGGTAGAGCGCTTGCCTAGCAAGCTCAAGGCCCTGGGTTCGGTCCTCAGCTCCGAAAAAAAAATGTGGAGGAAAGAAAATAGGGTATAGACTAACATCAGCCCAATGCTACTTGTATAAACCTTGCAACTACTGATAATGTGAAGTAAGGTATAAAATGTGTCAAAGAATGGTAGAGGCTGGGGAAATGGGCCAACCCCTTTAATTTACTTAGAAGTTAAACACCTCTTTTTTTTCATTTTTTAAGATTTTGTATTTATTTGCTTTTTTATCTTTATTAACTTGAGTATTTCTTATTTACATTTCGATTGTCATTCCCTTTCCCGGTTTCCGGGCCAACATCCCCCTAACCCCTTCCCCACCCCTTCCCCGTCCTCCCCCATTACCACCCTTCCCCCAACAATCACGTTCACTGGGGGTTCAGTCTTGGCAGGACCAAGGGCTTCCCCTCCCACTGGTGCTCTTACTAGGATATTCATTGCTACCTATGAGGTTGGAGCCCAGGGTCAGTCCATGTACAGTCTTTGGGTAGTGGCTTAGTCCCTGGAAGCTCTGGTTGCTTGGCATTGTTATTCATATGGGGTCTCGAGCCCCTTCAACTCTTTCAGTCCTTTCTCTGATTCCTTCAACGGGGGTCCCGATCTCAGTTCAGTGGTTTGCTGCTGCCATTCGCCTCTGTATTTGCTGTATTCTGGCTGTGTCTCTCAGGAGAGAAGTTAAACACCTCTTAATGAGATACAAATGGAGTGGGTGTGAAATGTATCTAGAGGGCTGAGCTGCAGCTCAAAGGGATGTTCATCACGAGTCACAGCTGCAAGGCTGCCCAGTCGGGCTAGTTTAGGCCGAAGGGATTTATTGCAGGACATCAGGTACCTTGCTGCATTTTGAGGCTAATTTAGAATTGTTGGCAGATAGCATTCAAAGGCAGAGTGAGTGTGACTGCCTGGGCAGAAGTGCAGAACTCGGTGGTTTTTGAGGGATACATGTGTGTAAGAGGAGGATGGACCGAGGAGCCTTAGGTGGGCATGGGGTACAGGGGTGTGTGAGGGTGTGCGGCAGCGCTCCACACCTGTTCCCATGTCCTCTGCCTTCACACACAATTCCATGAAGTAGGTGGGTTGAACAGGCAGGCAGCCAGACAGGCATTAATTTTCCTGTTTCAAAAGAGAGAAACCTGAAACTCAGCAATGTTAAAAAGCTTTGACCCTGGGCCAAGACAGGTCGCATGGCTCTAAATCCAGTGCTTCTGTAGGGATACCAGATGGCTATTCAATAGAGAGATGATCTATTTCTCTGCACAGGACAGATGCACATCTCAGAGTCTTCCGTCCACCGACCCTTCCTCTATTACTCCCAAATGGAAATTGTATTTGTGAGAGGAATAAATGTCAGTAAGCCCGAGGTTCCTACTGTATAAAAAGTACCATGCCAAGTATGATCAAGGCTAAGATTCCTGCCCTCAGAAGCCGAGAGTTCAGACAGCAGTGCACCAGAGTCCTCAGTAGAGTTCAGACAGCAGTGCACCAGAGTCCTCAGCAGAGTTCAGACAGCAGTGCACTAGAGTCCTCAGTAGAGTTCAGACAGCAGTGCACCAGAGTCCTCAGTAGAGTTCAGACAGCAGTGCACCAGAGTCCTCAGTAGAGTTCAGACAGCAGTGCACCAGAGTCCTCAGTAGAGTTCAGACAGCAGTGCACCAGAGTCCTCAGTAGAGTTCAGACAGCAGTGCACTAGAGTCCTCAGTAGAGTTCAGACAGCAGTGCACTAGAGCCCTCAGTAGAGTTATTGAGTTGAGATGTTTGTAGTTCTGAGTGACTCAAGGAGTCTCAGATGATTTTATTCATTTTCTAAGGGTGTCTATGTAACACTGTATAGTCACTGCTCTCTTCTCAGGCAAATCTATTTTCCCTCTAATATCAAGACACCTTAGGTAAAAGAGACCCATCTCTGGTTCATGTATAAATTCTGCTTATTCATAATCTCAGCTTGTCAAACTTTATACTGTAATGAAAGTGCCTGAAAGACTAATTTAAAAATTGAGTTTGCAAAACCTCAATCCTGAGCTATGCCTAGTACCCTGACTTATTAACAAGTCCTAGGTATCAAGACCCAGCCATACCACTCTTGGATAGATACCCAAAGGACACTCTACCCTACCACAAGGGCACTTGCTCAGGTACAGAAATAGGATTGGTTTTGTGGGTAGACTGGGGGCAGGTGGGGATGGGAAGGGAGGAATCAGGTGCTGGGGGAAGATGGAAGGAGAGTGCGGAGCGGGGAGGCAGCTGGGAATCGGGGAGGCATTTGGGGGAGTGGTGTGGAAACCTAATGCAGTAGAAACTTCCTGGAATCTATGAGGGTGACCCTAATGAGTACTCCCAGTAGTGGGGGATACAGAGTCTGAACTGACCATTTCTTGTAGCCAGGCAAGGCTCCCATTGCAGGACTGCATTGCATTCAATTGAGTAGTAGGCCAAAGAGGTCCTCTGGAGATCCCCAAACAGCCCAAGCTGATACTGAGACAGAGAGTTGCTCTTCTCAAAATTTCAGCGGGGCCCTATTATCAAGGACATCCGCACAGCTCATTGAACATGGAGAGGTCAAGCTGGTACCTACATGGAGCCATCACATCTCCATTCTAGAATCTTTGGTGTAGGAAGGTACCCTGCAGGTTACTGAAAGAGAGACACGGACACCAATGCAGCCATAAAACCTTTACCTACATTCTGCCAGCAAGATAAGCTGGGAAAATGATGGTCTACCAATATCTGACTTAACTCGAGGCTCACTCCGTGTGAGTTCACGTCTACCAGTGCTTAGATGACCCTGAGTGGGAAACTGGATAGGCCACAGACCTAGGGTAGGACCAAACACACCGGGTCTAGAAAGAAAAAGAAAAAAGAAAAAAAACTGAACTAAATGATTCCTAATGATATTTTACTGCACTCATAGATTGGTGCCTTGTCCTGTCATCATCAGAGAAGTGTCCTCAGGTAGCATATGGGAGTAGATGCAGAGATCCACACTCGAACATTATGTGAAGAGAAAGTCTACACTAAAGGTCTCCATCTGGTCCCTCCCCTCAGTGTGTGGGGAATCCTATGGCAAAGGGTGGGGGAAAGAGCTTAGGAGTCAGAGGAATGGAAGACACCAGAGAACATGGGCCACTGAATTAACTACACAGAGCTCACATAGGCTCACAGAGACGGAAGCAGCAAGCACAGGGCCTGCAGGGTCTGACCTAGGGCCTCCAAATATATATTGTGGCTATTTGCCTTCGGGATTCTCAACAGTGGGAGTGGGTAAGTCTCTGACTCATTTGTCTGCTCTTGGGACTCTCCATCCTGTTGGGTTGCCTTGTTCATTTATGAGGGCTTTTGCCTTATCTTAGAGTTATTTCGTTTTGTTGTTTGGTTGTCTCTTAGAGGCCTGCTCTTTTCTGAAGGGATGGGTAGGAAAATGGGTGATAGGTCCAAGGGAGAGGGGAAGTGTGTGTGGGGGCGGCTGGGGAGCTGGAAGGATGGAGGGAGGGAAAATCTGGTCAGGATGTATTGTATGAAAGAATAATCTACTTCAACAACAAAACAACATAGGAAGAGAGACATACAGATAGACAGACAGACAGACAAAGTGACAGAGAGAGAAATGGAAAGAAATAGAAAGGAAAAAAATTGTTTGTAGAGCCCCCAAACATGAGCTATGCTCAGTACCTTACCTTGTTAACAAGTCCTAGGTCTTAATGTCTAGGTAATTTTTCTTTGGGAAACATTGTGTGTGAGCATTTCTGTTGGTCTCAGTTCCTTCATCAGCAACTGATTTAGTCATGCTCATACAAAACCATCCTGGCCAGTGTGATTGGACATCTGATGAGGACTCCTAGAAAAGGTTCTTTGTAGTTAACTGGGACAAAGCTACCATGCAAACACCTTAGTCAAACCCCTAGTAGGAAGACAGACTCAGGCTTGACGGCTCCTACCTGAACCTTGTAGCTGTCTTATCGTTTAAGTCCATTTTAACCAAGGTTTTTATTTTATTATGTGCCACAAAAATTTCCTGCCTGAGGTTGGAGAGATGATTCAGTGGCTAACCATGAGTACTTCTCATGAAGAAAACTCTAGTTCCATTCCCAGCATCCATATTGGGCATCTCACAACTTCTTTAACTCAGCTCCAGGGCATCTGACACTCCCTTCTTGCCTCTGAGGACAACTGCATGTCATGGTGCACACACCCCTTTACACACATACAATTTTAAATAATAAAAAATGTCTCCTGATGGGTAGCTCTACTGATAATGCTCCCTACAGATTGATATCTGTCTCCTTATTCACACTCAAGAAGTTGTCTTTATGGGCATTGTACCAAGTTGACCATGCCAGCATTAGACCAGCTCATGAGGCAGGAGAAGTCACTAGGATCTGTCCAGGAAATTAATGGATTAGAAGATATTGTGGGTGTTACTATGACCCCTTGGTGAGAATCTCATATCACTCTCCTGGAATTATGCACAGTTTGTATACATACCATGTATGTGATATATATGTACATATATTGCTGACTTGGTCATGGCACTGAATCTTTGGCGTAAGGAGAACTATTTTTGCCTTGATGGAGTTCCTTTTAAAAAATCCTTTATTTTACTACATCATCATCATCATCATCATCATCATCATCATCATCATCATCATCATCATCATCATCATTGGTGTGTGTGTGTGTGTGTGTGTGTGTGTGTGTGTGTGTGTGTGTGTGTGTAGGTGTGTGTAGGTGCCTGTGGGTGAGTGCTTGCCACAGCATACTTTTGGAGGTTGGAGACATCTTGTGGGAGTCAGTTCTTGCTATCCTCCCTGTGGGCTCCTGGGATTGAACTCAGAACATCAGCTTGACAGCAAGTCCCTTTACCTGCTGAACTATCATGTGGATGCAGAAAATTTAATGTATATATATTTTTGCTGTTGATTTTCTTTTTGGTTCTGGTTATTGAACCTAGGATTTGTCCATCTTGTGCAAATGCTCTCCCACAGAGATAAATCCGTAGCCAACACGGGCTCTTTCTCTTTCTACTCGGCCTCGAAAGTTGGATGTTCTTACCGGGGTGAGCTCTTTCGAGTCTATTCCTCTGATACTTTTTAATCTCCTAGTATCCTTGATAGGATACTCTTGTCTAGTCCTGAGGTTTCCTAGCCTCCCAAACTGCCAGTCTAAGTTACACTTGGCTCGCCCCATCAGCAGGGTATTGGTTTTAGAAGGATGAGCCTGGGCACATATCTAATGTGTGCATTGCTGTACAATTTACATTGAGCTTGGAGTATTCAAAACCAGGAATTCAACTGACCTTTCAGAAAGTGTCTAGGATGCCAGTAGGGTGGCTTACTCTGTTATGGTATCCATTTTCAGATACACAACTCCTATGGACAGAGACTATATTCAGTTTAGAGATTGAGGGGTAGGAAAATATAAGGATGCTTGGTGACTGGATGCTTGGTGACTGGAACGGCCAAAAGTGTCTCAGTAATACTTGATTAACGCTGAAGAATTGAAGTGTGGAGCTGTTGGAGAGTATGTGAAGTTATACATTTGCCAAGTAGGAACGATTTTCTGTTGGGTGCCGTTTGCTGTGTACAGGAGATGGACAAGCCTATGAAACATGAGCTGATTTCTTAATGAGTTTGACCATAGGTTGTATTTTCTTTCTTCACCGAGTTGAGTTCACCCCCATTACTAATCTGCCTTTCTTGTCCCCACCAAAACGTTCCTTGCTGCTACCACTAACTAGGGATCTGAGTGTCAGGGCGCACAGCCGGCCTTTTCCAAAACTGCTGTTGGCCCTGGTTTTTGTCTTTTATCCTGGCTCCGCCTCCTATGGCCATTGCTGTTCTTCATCCAGGCTCTCTGAGTTTGTTACTCTTTAGATTTTGTTCTTACCTGGTTCCCTTCTAGGTTCTCTCCATGCCAGTTGTCCACGTTCCCTGTCTGAGCCCTGTCTATCAGCTCATCCATCCGCCTTTGTGAGCACCAACGACAACCAGGCATTTACACCATGGTGAACCACTGATGCTAACACAGACTAACCCCTTAACATCTCCTTGCGAACTCCACTTTTCTTTTGGATTTTCTTATTTTCTTAAAGAACTACTTTGTGATGAAAACCAGAAGTTGTGGTTTCCACATGAGATGCTTTCTTTTGAACGTGGTACTTGGCCAGTTGGTCCTGGCTGTCTCCTGAGGAACTCACACCTGGACCTCTCTCCTCCCTCAAGCTGTGAACCAAGCTGGATTGCTGTTGGGCAAAACAGCATCCTGATTGGCTCAGAGCCTCTGGTCTTCCACTTCCTGTTTTGTCTTGTTACTTGAGGATCTTTTATCCTTGAACTTGCATCCTTTGACTTGGCACTGCAGGGTCCTCATCTCTCGTCTCTCATATTTGCTCTCATCCCCTTCCTCTTTGCTCCCACATCAGGTTTTCAAACCACCCATATGCTCTCTCCCCCGCCATGGCTGGCACTTCCTGCATTCCCTGCTTTGGGAAGTCAGGGAAAATGTCAGAGGCTAGGTGGAAATGTGCCATTTGCTACTCATGCAAATGGTAGCCATGATACTTGTCTTAGAAACATAAAAACAAGCTATCAGAAGGAAGGCAAGAAAGTGGAATCCTGAGTGTGGTAAAAATCATTTCAACTGAAATTAGGAAAACATAACACTTTTAGCTACTTTAGTCTGTTCATGCTTGTGCTGGTGAATTTTAGGTCCAATTGACACAAGCTAGACTCATCAGCGAGGAGGGAGTCTCAGTTGAGAAAAATGCCCCCATAAGATCAGGGCACAGGCAACCTTGTAAGGCATTTTCTTAATTCATGACTGGTAGGGGAGGTCTCAGCCCATGGTGGGTGGGGTTCTAGACTGGTGGTCTTGGGTTCTGTAAGAAAGCAGGCTGAGTAAGTCACATGGAGATAGCCAGTAAGCATCACTCCTCCAAGGCCTCTGCATCAGCTCCTGCTTCCAGGTTCCTGCCTCGTTTGAGTTCCTGTCCTGACTTCCATGATAATGGTGATGTGGAAGTGTAAGCCAAATACCTCTCCTCCCCACCTCACCCCTGCCAGGCAACCAGTCTGCCCCTCCCCCCCCAAGTTGCTATGGTCATAGTGTTTCATCATAGCAACAGTAACTCTAACTAACACAATGTTGCTGTAACAAAATGCTGTACATGGAGTGGTTTGCCAACAACATACGCTTGGGGGTTGGGCAGTCAAGAGCAAAATGCTGGGAGGTTTTTTGTCTGGTGACAGTGGAGAGGACAGGATAGTTCTCTGAGTTCTCTTTGATGAGGACTTTAATTCCAGTAGTAGGGCCCCACCCTCATGACCTACTCACTTCTGGAACGCTCTGCCTCCAATCCCACTGGGATTTCAGCAGATGGACTTGGGAGAGGTGGACAGCAACAGTAAGACCACAGTATGGCTTATTTGTATTTACAAAGCATCCAATTAAAAGCAACCCTTTCTTATGTTAGCTATGTTAGAATCCTGAAGCCTAGCAAGCAAAAGAGCAGCAAAAAGTACAAGGACATGCTAAGCACAATATGTGATACGTACATACATGTTACATGTATGTAAGCATGTGTGCCTGTGGAGACCAGAAGAGGACACTGGATCTCTGGCAGCTAAAGTTAGAGGTAGTTGCGAGCCACCTGACATGAGTGCTGGGAACTGAAGTCTGGTCCTTTGTAAGAGCAGCCAGCACTCTTACCCACTGAGCCATCTCTCCATCCCCACAAGATGAGATGCTTTCTGAAGTGCTCGTGAAATCCTCAGTATTTTATTATATTGCAATAGGCCTCATCTCCCCATCCCCATGGTCTCTTCTCTTCTGAATGTCAGTATTCTGGAGCTATCTGTCTGCTTTCCCTGGGTGGCCCCTCTGTGCTCCCAGCCATTATCTCCAGTGAGTTCCTCCCAAACTGGTATCACCAGCTCACACACACATACACACACACACACACACACACACACACACACACACACACACACATGTGAGAGAGGGGCAGGGAGATAGAACAATTTTGCTGAGTCAGTTCTCCCCTTTAGCTAGAACTCAAGTTGCCAGACATGTGTGGCAGGGGCCTTTGTATGTGGTGCAATATCATAGGCCCCCAAAGAGCACTTACTAGTGCTGAATGAACGGCCTGTATCCTGGGATACAGAAGTTCATGGAAACACCCATGGAAGTTGAGAGTCTGAAGTTCAATGAATGTTATGCTTCGGTCGATTTTTGGTTTTACTGAGTGTGCCTTGGTTTCATAGTACAGTAGCATTATGGGAAACTGGCTCATAGCCAAGTAAAAACTCTCTTGCATCTTGGCCATTTTTCTGTAGATATAGGACAAATACATAAGTTTCCTTGAAAACATTAGTGCCTCTTATCCCCCAATCTCTTACATAGGCAGAAACCCTTAGCATGACCAGGTCTTTCTTCCAGCTAGACTAAGGGTATTATTTAATCCTTTCCATGAGATAAGCCTTTCCCTTGCCTATAGGTTTTCAGAGTAACCCAAGTTTGACACATGTTCATTGGAAGCCAGTAAATGTTATATTTAAAAAACCAAATATCTATAAATTGTGTGTTGCTAGACATTGGGAATGTACAGGCCACTCACATTGGGTTTCAGGTTCAGGGCAGCCCAAACGGTCTTTGGCTGATGCTTTTCCTCCTGATGCTCTCTCCACCCATGCCCCAGCTTCATTGTCCCTCTGCTTGGCTGTCCTCTGCTGCCATTCTTAAGTCATACACCAGACCCAACCCCAGTCAGGACCAGAGCTTCTGAAAATCCATTTACACTGATGGGGGGGGGGGGACAGTGCCACTCCCACCTTCTGATGCCCTCTCCTACTCACTTCACCCTCCCACCTTCTCACTGTCTTCTCCCACTCACCCTGCCCCTCCCACCTCCTAGGAATTACATGGAGAAATCTTCAGAACTGTTCATCCTTCATACTTGGTGTTATCCCACTGGAAGGAATGTGGAGCCAGGCAGAGGAGCCAGGTCAGGAGGCTCCCAGACGGTTTGGGTGACGTATGTGGTGAGTAGGCTACAGATTAAAGCAAGGTTGAGCGGATCAGGTGCTAGGATCACCTTTGAGAAAAATTCAAGTTAATCCCCACACAGGATGTTATTCTTTTTTTCTATTTTTCGGAGCTGGGGACCGAACCCAGGGCCTTGCGTTTGCTAGGCAAGCGCTCTACCACTGAGCTAAATCCCCAACCCACACAGGATGTTATTGAGCCATGTCCCAACATCCCTGAATATTGCTGGGACTTCAGCTTAACTCAGGACAGATTCTTTTCTTCTCATGACTCTCTCTTCCCCAGTTCCAGGCAATGATCCCTCCTCCCATTCAAGCTGCTCTTGAAACAACAATGAGAAAAATCCATGGTTCCTTTAGGTCACATAGTCCTTTACAATGTTGGAGTCTGGATGTTATTGACACATTTCCAGAGGCACAAACTCATCCCCAGCCTCTTTCCTCTACATCCCACCTCCTGGTCCCACCAGTCAGATCTGGTAACAGGCTCGTCAGTCTAGAATCAACTTGGGGCTTTCTGACTCCACAATCCTTGTTCAAGGCCTAGCAGCATTTTCTCAAAACTCTACTGTTATGTAAGGGGTGGGGGATAGGGCCTAGGTGCACGTGTCTTTCAGAAGCGAAGAGTCTTTACTTCCCAGTGGGCTGCCCAGGAGGAACAGGCTGCCCAGGTGACATAGGAATGCTTTGGGGGTCACTCAGGTGAGCTGTGAGCTCTTTAGGGTGACTCCAGTGAGGTGAGGTGGGGACTCTTAAGGTCCTCCTTCATCTTGTCAATTGGTAAGATATAACCCATTGTCGAATATACATGGAAACAAGGTTTTGAAAAGTCTCATCTTCTCCCCCCAAATACAACTCCCTCGACACACTCCAAAATGATAGACAGAGTATTTAATACACAGAATGGTTTTCCTTCCATTACACTGTCATAAATTACAAAGTATTGCTCACTTCACAAAATAAAACCATTTCCAGATTATTACTGACAGTATCAAGAAGTACAGAAGCCACAACAAACACATCTGTACAGTCGGGAGGGACGGTGACAGCAGAGAGTAAGCCGAACTGAGTCCCGGATGCCACGATTCTTCCTGCAGGGCCTGGGGGGGCTGACAGACAATCATCTCTGCAGTCTCTCCCACCTTAGCAGGGCAGTTCTCTTCTGGGCACTCTAAGCAAGTCTTGTCAGTGCGTAGGTTGTCTTAGACAATCAAAGGAAAGACACTGTGACTGGCTTTAAAAATCTAAATGTACAGTTTTTGCTGTTTTAAATATTTCACCTATGTTACAAAATATAGAGATCTTGGTGTGGAAATCTCATGCTAAGATAAATATAACCAACAGGTGTGTCTCTAGTAATAAAATCATGTTAAATTATCTTCAGAGCAACCTTTATGAAGGGAAAACATTTGATTAAAAACAACCTTATTTATTCATAACTTAATAATAGGTTTATAAAATGAAAGTAAGGAACAAGATTCAACAATGATCCTAAAGGTTCATGATTCGTCCATATGGAAATGTGGCAAAGAGTTTCAACTTGCCATTGACATCCATCTGCAGGTCCTGGCTGAGAAGAGGAAAAGTGCTAATTCTGTGACACGGTCCAGCGGCATCCAGTGTCCTCAAGTCATTTTGTAGCAGAGCATACTCGGCATGTTCTAGGATGTGCACGGGAGATATGGAGAGGCCATGACTAATTCTATAACATCCCTTGGGAAGTCACCAAATGCTTACAGAAAGGAGACTGGTAAATGCTTCAGACCATCCAAGAGACGCTATGCACATACACTGTCTCACGGCAGAAAGCCAGTGCTGAGGAGCGGAAACTGAGAAGCAGGGATAGGGGGAGGGGTGAACTTTCATGGAAGAACTCATCAGGACAGAGGTATGTCAAGGTGATACTGCATTCACGGTCAACGTTTACCAGGCATCACAGCAGGAAGAGGGACAAGGTACAGGGCAATAACCAATGCACTGCACTGGATTCTATTTGCTAAAATAAAATAACATTCTTGCAGCTAAAATAAAATACATCTTACAATATAGGTTTCATTTAACATTTAACATATAGAATTGTCTTCTTTTTATGTTTTGTTGAAGGTGGAAAATGCATACTTTACCAAGTACCTTTATCAATTAAGTTCCCTTTTATTACTGTTAAGACTGAAGCTTAAAAGTCTACATTTTTTTAATAAGTTAAAGAAAGATTTATTAATCACTCTTCCAGCGAAACAGACATACATACGAGGCACGGCAAAAGACCCAAGGTAAGGGGTTTCCTCCCCTCACCCTTGCTCTCATGTGGAGGCGGGAGACACAGTCCCCAACTCTGCAATCCACTGTGGTCCAGGAAATTCTGCCACTTGTTTGAAAAGACAAACCAAGTGTGAGAAACGTTTTTATTCCACTAGCTCTATCAGCTCACTTCCCTGATGGACTAAAACAGAACATCTTCGTTTTCTATTAAAATCTGCACGATCAGCTTTTGGTACCGCATGTCATGGAGGGTGGTGAGGGTGCTGTCTTCAGGGGGTCTCATCAGGGTGGGCCCAAACACGATCCCCAGATTTTCTGCGTTCATTAAATTGTCCTTTTCATTCATGGTAACCCTGTAAGGCAAGCACAGAGACCTTAGGCAGATTTTCAGAAGGACTGACACACTAGCTATGTACAGCAGGCCTGAGATCATCTCTGGGGTCAGGGGTGTGCAAAAACAAGCGGAGAATAAGAATAGCAGGAAGACATTTGCTAACAGGTAATTTTCTGCTTTGTTTCCCTTTTTAAGTTATTGCTACTGTCTTCAGCCAGTAGAATAAAATGACTAGAATCAGCTATGAACAGTAAGGATTGGGACTCTGTCCTTCCTGAAGAAATGTGCAACTGTCAGTTGGATAATATCAGTCTGAAGGGGCAGAAGGTCACCAGCTGACCCATGCTACCTTCATGGGCCTCATATGGAAGTCTGTTTTGTGTCACCATTTCCTAGTGGTCTGATGCTGGAGAGGGGCTGAGAACAGGCAGGCTCTGTACCACAGGAGAAAGACTGTTTGTAGAACAGGCTGCTGTGTGCTTAGGAAGACCCTGGCTACTGTCACGGGGCAGGAGAATGGCTGGAATGAGGCCAGACTGGAGGCCCATTGTTTATCAAGCCTGGTTCCCAAAGGATGGGGTACAGAGCAATCGTTATTGTTGGACCAGCATCAAGAGAAGAAGCAAAGAGGCTTTAAGGAGGAAATCTAATAAGCCCTAGAGTCGCTTTACTGGTGTCCTTATGAGATGAATAATGATTCCCTAGGTTCCTGACTTCAGGAATTGTGTCTTTTAGACTGCCCATCGCTGACAGAAAGGAGCACGCCTGAAAATGTACTTAGATTTTGAACACAGATAATCCCTCGCTCTCTATTCCCCTTGGAGCGGTCAAATCAGCGACTTCATGTTAGTCTTAGTAAACTCAGTTTGAATAATTTTCATGCTGCACAGCTAAAAGACAAACAGGAAAGAGGTCGTGCTTCATTCTGGGAAGAGGAACCTCAGTGAGAAAATGACTGACGTGCCCCATCTCTCTGTGGATGGTACCATCCCTGAGCTGTCATGGGTTGTATAAGTATCCCGAGGAAGCCATGTGGATCAAACTTGTAAGCAGAGTTCCTCCATGGCCTCAGCTTCAGTTCCTGCCTCCAGGTTGAGTTCCTGCCCTGACTTCCCTCAATCATGGACTATGGAATGGAAACGTAAGCCAAATAAAACCTCTCCTCCCCTAGCTGCTTTTGGTCATGGCCTTTATCACAGCCATAGAAACTGAACTAGGACAGAAATGAGTACCTGAAGTGAACTGTAGTTATAACAGACCCCATGAGGTGTTTGGAACTTAGGGCTAGAAAAGCCCATTAAGGCTCCAAGCTTACTGGGGTGTACTCTGTGTGATCATGGAAGTTAAGAATTCTGAGAACAGTGAAGATGATGGAGGCCTGGCCTGTGAGGTTTCAGAAGGAAGCAAAGGCTGTCTCGGAGCTGTCCATACAATAGTTTGAACTGTGGTTCTGGTCAGCTGGGGCTGAAGAACCCGCTGTGATTCATAAAGGACCAGCACCACTGAAGTGAGACCTTCGCTTGTTTTGGGACAATTGACGCTGATCAGTGGGAGATGAAGAGTCAGGTGTGAATAGGAAACCAGTATCATTGAGCCATCTTCTGGGCATATTTCCCCAGAGTCAGCCTACAGAAGCTGTGGTCTGGGGGAGCCCAGGCTACATCCCACACTGACAGCCGCTCTATGTACTCTCTCCATGGGGCTTCTTAATGCCTTCTTGGGTAGATCAGGGGTGGTCAGGGACAGAGGCTTTGGCTTACTTTTTGAGATGGATCATCAGGTAGCGCAGGGTCTCATAGTGGGCAGGAGGCAGCAGCATCAGGACCTCATGGACAGCTTCAAGCCTCTCATCTGCATTGGAGATTTCTATAGAGAATGTACAATCAACAACACTGGACGCCAACAGTCCAGATGGGTGTTAAGAAGTCCGATTTCTTTGTTTTTGTTCGAAATGGGGCATCTTACAAACTCATATAGTCTCAAATACTCTTTCCCTCAGTTTCCTTCTATCTCATCTCCTTCCAGAAGGAGCTGAGGTTGGGAACTCAGTTAAATGAACATTGGTGAAGCAGGTGGCTGTTGTACTCTAGAGAAACATGGTTCCTATAGAACTCTTAACCCTGGTGGTATAGGCACAGTTTGTGTTGCTCTCCTGAGGTCTTGATCTGTTGAACCTATCAATGCTCTACATTCCAGTGTCTCATGTGTTAGTGTGTCCTTGAAGTTGTCTAATGACTCTTTCCTTCCCAGGCCTCCATATCAAATACCGTTTTGTTTTGTTTTTCAGTTGGCAGAGGGGCCAACCAACAATGCCATAACTAAAGGCATTTCTACAAAGGTGTTGCAAGGGTTAACCTCATACACAACCCTTGTTAAGAAGCAGATACTAGGTACATTAACAATGGCAGGAAGAGTGTGTGGACTTTGGGCCATTGACAGATATTGGCAGGCGCTCAAGGAAAGCCCTCCCAACATCCCTCCTGGGACAGTTGTATTCAGCTGCTAGAACCTTCTTTACCTAGGACCACCAGAACCCAGGAACGAATGGTCTTTCTAGCGGGGAGGACCACAGCTCATCTAGAAAATACATTGTGCATGGATCTGAACAGGCCCTTGCTTTCCCCTGTTAGGTAACTTATACAAATGTACTGATGCCTTCAAAGATACACGCTGTTCCACAAAGCCAAAAGAAGTTCCTTAGAGAAGGCTTAGCTTCTTTCCCATGTGTCTCAGCATCTGAGCTCTTCCTGTATCACCACTACCTGGTTCCAGGCAAAGTGTGGTCCCTTCTCTTGACATACCCTTTACTCCTCCTCTCCTGGGAGCAGTGGGTTCAACTGGTCAGCAATGGATAAGGCTGAGGTCAATTGTTGGCTGATGGAAGATAAATACTGATGGCTCCCTCATGGACACGTCAGGACAGTTCTCCATGCTAGCTGCCCTCCCTCTAAGATCATCTTTACTTCATGGGATGGGTTAAGAAAATTAACTAGAAGATATCAATAAGTGGCCCTAGCATAGTATTTGACACAGTAAATATTGTATGCTCTTGGCTATTTATCATTTTAATACAAGTCTATATTTTTAACACAAGGTCTGACTATATAACCCAGGCTGGCCTTGATCTCCAGATCTCCCTGACTGCACCTCCTTGAGTGTGAGGATAATGAAGCTCTACACCTGACTATTTCTACTAACCTAGAACAGCATAAACAGGCAAAACCTGGGTTGGTTTTAGTCTGCACAATGGGTAGAAATAGTGTACAAGTCCTTTAGAGAATGCTGATTTTTTTCTCTTTTTTAATTATAGAAATGTACTTTCAGCAAATATCAGAATTGGTCTGCCTGTGTTAGTGTCCCGGAAATAGGGAGAAAGGATGAGGAACAGAGCTGCCTGGCTCTCAGTTTCTGCCTCTAGAGTTGGGTGAGTATGAATTTGGGGCACCTGGTGAGTGCTAGCTGGGCTTCTATTTGCTGGACTTCTGTGTCCCCCCACTTGACAAAGTCAACAATCATGGAAATCTTGGAAGAGTTCTGAGCTTTAATTTCCCCGAGGCCTATAGTTCTCTGTACTTACTTGCTGCCTCTATAAACTTGGAATAGGTGTCATATGTGATGATGGGGATGGGTAAGTCTCTGAAGTACAGTTTCAGGGCTCCGGTGATGATGTTTATGTCTGGGTAGATGTTAGCAGAGATATCCGCCTTTTCACCATCTGAAAAACAGTCTCACTTAGATCTTATTTCACCAAGTTAAAGAAGGCACAGAAAAAAAAGAGATACAGCACAGACGATGTCCTGGCAAGCTTCAGGGTCTCTCTCTGTGTCACCCTCTCAGCTCCTGATAATGTTAGGGTCTTGGGGTAACAGAAAGGAGCTGTGAAGAGAGTATGGATGTGAGTGCAGCAGGGTAGATTAGCGGCTCTTCTGTGATTCCCATTCTCCACTAATCGCCCAACAGAAATCTATCATAGTAATTACAATCGCTACTTCAGATAGGTGGCTTCACAGTAGAGCAACAGCCTAGTATGAAATGACATCTGATCATACACATGTATGAAAAGGTCATAACGAAACACATGATTTTTGTCTTCCTTGTCAGTGTTCTTTGGCCTTGGACTAGAAGATCATATATAGCAACCTTTGGTTTCCAAGGTCTTTTTCAGGCTCACTGAAGTTTCTTTGAATTTAACCCTTCCTACCCTGACTCATAGCATGAGTGCAATTATATTCCTTGCCAAGTGTTGGGTTTCTTCTCAAGGCATTTTGTGTGATGTAATGTGGTGTGTGTGTGTGTGTGTGTACAGTGTATGTACATGTAAGTGCTCCCCAAGCCCTAGCTATCTTCCTATCTCTAATCACAGAGTGTTGAGGTCACAGGCACACTGGAGTGTTGGGGGTTGGCTTCATGCTGCTATGTATTCAAATGCTAAATATTAGCCCTTGAGATCTGGTTACACTGACAAATATATCCCCATGTACACCAAGTAATGCTATGTAAACCTTGCTCCCCAAATTAAAGTTAATTTATTAATAAAAGACTAGAGCCTGTGACTGGGCAGTAGAGAGAGAAAAGTTGACTTGATGATTGAATGAGGGGTCTCAGGAGAGATCAAGAGACAAGGAGAAAGGTGACGGAGAGGACAGTGATGCCAGGAAAGGAAATGGACCATGAGCATGTGGCCAGGAGAAGTGGACCCTGAGGATAGGCAGATGGAACAGGAATAACCTGGATTAAATTCATATAGCAAATCACGAGGGACACATGGCTGGGATGCAAGTTAGACCAGCTTACAACCTGCCCAATCTGGGCTAACAGCTTGTAAATAAATACCAGGATTGTGTGTCTTTTATATGGGATAACTAAAATATATAATTTGTTTACATATGAGACCACACACAGATTTTTACATGGGTGCTGGGGATTTGAACTCAGATCCTCATGTTTGTGCACCAACTACTCTTATTTGCTGAGCTATCTTTTCAGCACTTTGAAGTACTTTATATTTTTTTAAATTACATTTCTTTGTAAGGGGCCTATCTGTGCTGACTGAATGACAGTCAGGACAACATGTAGGACTTGGTTATCTTCACATCATGTGTTGAGGGCTGAACACTGGTTGTAAGGCTTGGTGGCAAGAGCTCACTCAGAGACATCTTGCCGGCCCTTAAATCATGTTTTTCTTTATTTTTCTTTTTTTCCTTTTAAAAACATCATTCATGGGGTTGGGGATTTAGCTCAGTGGTAGAGCACTTGCCTAGGAAGCGCAAGGCCCTGGGTTCGGTCCCCAGCTCCGAAAAAAAGAACCAAAAAAAAAAAAAACCATCATTCATTCTTCCTTCATGTTATATGCCCTGATCACAGTTTCCCTTCCCACCCCTTCTCCCAGTTCCTCCCCACCTCTCCTCTCCCCCAGATCCACTCCGTCTCTGTTTCCTATCAGCAAAGTACAGGCCTCCCAGGGATAGCAACCAAATATGACACAGCAAAACACAATAAGATCAGGCACAAACTCTCGAATCAAGGGTGGACAAGGCAACCCCGTAGGAGGAAAGGGTCCTAAGAGAGGTGAAAGAGTCAGAGACAGTCCTAATCCCACTGTTCGGAGTCCCATAAAGACGCAAGCTAACAACCATAGCATATACACAGAGGACCTACCGCAAGCCCACGCAGGCTCCGTGTTTGTCTCTGTGAGCCCCTAGGAGCTCTGCTTAGTTGATTATCTGGGCTGTATTCTCCTGTGATCTTCAACCCCTTTTACTATTAGTATCAACCCATTTCACTTCACAAACAGGTCCTGAGATTTTTTTTCAGAGAAGTATTGTTCAATCATTTGGGGATTATTAACACATTTCACATGGAGAATTTAAAGCATAAATGCCTTAGCAAATTTGGTTCCATGTCTTTAAAGAAGCTACGGAACAGCAAACCAAGACAGCAAATGCATAGCAGATATGGCAGCCGACTGAATGGTATGATGTTAAGAGACAAGGCTCCTGGACATGTATGTTCCTAAAGGACTTAACTCCTGACCCCTATGCAGTCATCCCAGCTCCCTTCTCTGGAGCTTTGAGAGGAAAGTTTGGTAAGCGAGATCCTGAATTGAGGATGCATTCTCTGATGTGTGTGGCGTGTGGACAGGCTACCCATTCAAATCATCTTTCATACTCTCTTCCTCATGAGTTGGCCTCTCCACGGTCTAAGGAAACACTTCTTCCAGAGAATTTTAAAGGATGATTCCCCCATTTTCTGAAGAATGACTCTAAGGAATTCCCAGACCCCACTTCCCACTCTAAGTGAGCTTCTGTTCTAGCACAGAGGGTACTGGGATAAGGTAGCATTGAAGACAGTTCCCACTCACCTCTGTCGAACGCCATCTTGACATCTTCAATGTGTTCTGTGAACCCAGAGACTCTGTAAAGCCCTTCTGATTTTAATCCTGCAGGTCGGGGGCAGGGACGGGGGCGGGTGGGGACGAAAGAGGAAGAGACTTCAACTTTGCTTTCCCATGGGATCTAAGAAAGTCACTCTAATGTTAGAGCTGCATTGAGTGCTGTGATTTGGTTACTGATGCCTCCCGCCTGGCTGCCCAAGACCCTGGAATTTTCCTACCAATCTCCGCGGGAGCCCGTCTCCATCCATTTGTTGGAGATGGGCATCTCAGTGGAGACCAGCTCTTCCTTCTGGCTGGCTACAAAGTGAGCTAGGATTTAAGGTTTTCCCAAACTTCCTCTGTTCATCACTTCTGCACAGCTACTTTACTGATGCAGCCAGAGCTCCGTTTCCTCCCTGGCAACTTGTTCAGCTATTTGGTGTATTGGACATAGCCACCCTCGAGTGTGTGGGACACAGGTCATCCTGACTTCATTGGAAAAAAAATACAAATTTTAGAATATTTTGCGTTAAATCATAGATAAGACAATATGCTAACATACTAAGTGTGCTTGATCTGTTCTGCCTTTAGATAGCTAATCATATAAACAGATGCAGCGAAGTTCAATTCAAACGTAATCACGGTAAGAAAGAGGGTATGCTTCTGCCTACTACACTATATTGATGTGCCGGACACATGCTGAAACCTAGCTTGCTCTCCTTTCCCCAGCGGGTGTCATAGAAGATGACAGCAGCAGGACTAGAGGATCAGGTTTCAGATTCCAAATGTCAAAACTGAACTGGTGTCAAAACTGAGCTACAGCAAAAACCAGTAAACAGCATATTCTGTCAAACTCTCAATAACTAACACACTTTGTCAACTTTAAATTTTTACTCTTCTGGTAACCAGTATCTGCCTGTAACCAGGGTCTGTACTGAATCTAAGGGATGGGTGTGGTGTCCCTGCTCTTCCCTGAGACCCATGGCTGGCATGCTCAACCTGACGAGGCTCTACTGTCTCCTGGCGGACATGCTTAGTTCCTCTCTCCTCTCAGACAGGCATGCCTAGATGGTAGCCACTCTTGCTCAACTGGAAGTGACACAGGAAATAAAACCTGTGTGCCACTCTGTTCCAGGTGGTCATGCAAGCTGATCTCTGCAAGAATGGGACGTGCATTGCCAGAGAGGGAAGTCATAGCAATTTACAGGAATACTCACTGGTAGGCATGCAGCTCCTTTATAGAGGGAAAAGGAGATCTAGAGAGTGCCCCAAATGATGGGCTGGAGTTCGTAGAGCAGCAGAGGCTGCCAGCCATCCTCCATGAACAGTATTGCTATCTCTCTACCCTAATGAACATTTGGTTTGAGAACAGTATCCACAGTAGTAGTGTTCATCTCTCTGTGGCGGTTGCTTGTTTCATTTACTGTAGACACTGGGTGGCCAGTCATGCCACATTTCTTCTGCCGTGCTTTCTTATGATGAACTAAACTCAAATTGTTAGCCAAAAGAAATGCTTCCTCCCTCCAGTTGCTGTTGTCTGGTGTTTTGGTACAGCAACAGCAAAAATGACTTGTAGAGATTTGGGGTCTTTTGCTATGTAATGTTAAATATTAGTCCCCCCCAAAGCCTAGTTGCCCCCCAGAGATGATGGAATCTATGTGTGCACAGTGATGTTATGTAATCTTGTCCCCCAGGTTGTCTCTGACTGGTGAAGAAAGATGCCTATAGCTGGGCAGAAGGCAGAAGCCAGGTTGGGATTCCTAAGATTTGGGTCAGAGGAGGACCATGAGGAGGGAGGGAGAAGAAACTAGAGAAAGAAATCATCATGGAGTAGGTGAGCTATGAAAACAATTGGAGTCAAGAGCAGCCTGTGCAGAATGTAGCCAGTTATAACTCAGGGTTATTGATAGGGAGGTAGATACCAATAACAGAGGGTCGATATCTGCCCAGCTCTAGTGCATATGGCTTATTATAAATATAAAATTTGTGTGTCTTTTATCTGGGAATTGCAAAGGCAGGCTGGAACCCCCCCAATGTGAGAGTAAATATTTTCTAAAGCAGTAACTAATATTGTTGGCCATGCAAAAAAGGGGAAAGAACTAGGAAAGAACCAGCACAAGGTGCTGCCTGTGCACTGGGCACGCACTAGGTCCTTCATATGCACGGACTTGTTCTGATCTCAGCACCAGCTCCTGGGGCACAACTGATTTAACTCACTTTTCAGAGGAGGAAGCATATTCAAAAGGGGGCAAGTCCCTTGTCCCTTGTTGAAGGTCCTCAAACAAGACAAAGACCCCTTTCTCTGTGGTGCTGTAGGTATAGCCATGTGTTTATTTGTTCCCCTGACTCCCTACTGTATGGTATGGATTCTTGAGGTTGAGAATGGAGACTTTCATCTCATTAATATCTAGCCTGTAGTAAATGCTCAGTAAACATTTGCAGAATGTGGACATGCGTGGCTAATACAGGAATGGAAAATGATACGGAACTTGATGTGATTGGTTGACTGAAGTATATTTATCTGGATGTGCCTTTTGTGTGTGTGCAACCCATTGTCCTAACAGGGATAGTAAAATGAGTCAGTTTCCTCAATAAAAAAATAAAAAGCTAAATCAGTACAATATAGTAAATATAATTAACATAATATAGATAACGACAGTAGAGAGTATTTTCCAAACCTCTTGCTTCAATTTCCCGAATACATATGTCCACCACCATGGGTCTCTGAGTGTTGTGAGCTTTTACAAGTGTGGTGAGATCACAACAGTATACTTTCTTGATCCTCTTGAGATCGGGCTGGCAGTCGTTGGGGACGTGCTTGGAACATTGTTTGTGTACGTTTAACCCACAATCTGTGAACAAAGAAGCCACATTAGCCTCGATGGGTCCCTTCACCAAATCCAAAGTATGTGCTGCCAGAATCCATCCGACAGTACCCAAGGGTTTGATGGACTTTCCCAGAATGTCCACCCCATCAAGAGCTGGTACTTTCCTCTAGATGAGCATCAGACTCATCTTGACTCCGACTGCACTGCCCTCTTGACAATTTTCCAGACAAGAAGAACTGAATACCTTCCTGAGTTAGCGAGTTAACCAATCAGTTTTGCTAGTAGACTTTCCACACTGGGGTTCTGGGAGTTAGTCATGGCTCATTCTAGGCTGTGCCCTTAAGTCTCTGATACTTTTATGAGATGCGGAGCTACTGTGTTTGCAGGAATGTCTGGTCTTTGATTTGAAGAGTTCCTGACTTGTATTAAGTCTGCCTTTCCTGGTGAGCAGCCTGTGCTTTCTACTGCTGACCAGGTGGAGGAGGGGCTCATTCCTCTTGTACTTGCTATGTGGTTGATATAGTGGGAGAATGGGAGAGCTGATATTTGACAACAATGCCTTGTAATGTGATGATTACAGTAATTATTTATAAAGCTTATATCCAGGGCCAAAGCTGAAAAGGTGCTTTTAAGTTCAATGCACAAATTAAAAGCCTTGTTAGCAGTTGGCATTCACAATGAGGAGACACAGTTTGCACTCTGGAAAATGAAGTTTAATGCCATGATGGGAATGTGCTGTGCACTTAAAGTGTCTTCCAATACTGTTTCCCTAGTATAAAAATAATATTTCCATATGTCTATGATACATGCACAAAGAGAAAACTGTGGTCAATCGTTTCAAAGGTCTGATGGGGCAGACTTCTATGCAGCCACCAGTGGGGAGTCCCAGGTAGTGTTTCCTGGCTCCGTCCCTTCCTCTTTCTTTCAAAGGGAAATTTCTAACAGTCTTAGCTTAATCAGCATATGAAATTCAACTAAATCCAAGTACAATTCAGTTTCATTTTGACAGAACTACTTAGCAAATGTAAATTTGGACCGAGTTCACCAGACTCTGGTTTTCTTCCTGGGATCCTGGTCTATAAAGTGGAAGCCACAGCAGCACCAGGTGAGCCTGCAGGTCAAATAGATATACAGGGTCTCTGATCTCACACTGTGCCAACGCTGAGTCAAAGACAGCAGGCAAAGGGAGAGGAGACACAGAGGCCTACCCGGATGCTCCTTCACCTTATAAACTTACAGGGTTTTGTTGTTGTTGTTAAATTGTAGCAGGTATATTTACCATTTTAACCATTACTGTTTTATTTATGCATTTATTTGTTGGAACCAGAGTTTCATTGTATCCATGGCTGGCCCAGAGCCTGCTACATAGGTCAGGCTGGCTTCTATCAAGAGATCTAACTGCTTCAGCATTTTAAAGTAAAGAGTGTGGTGGGATTAAAAACATTGTGTAGCCACAGCCACCCTCTGCCTCGAAAGCTTGTGTATTCCTGCAAAAATACAACTGGATGTCCACTACATAGCAAGCCCTAGCCACCTCCACCTCCACCCAGGGCCCTGTCCTCTCCACCTGTGAACTTGATGGTTTTAGGTACTTCACACGGGCAGATTCATGCCAGATTTGTAGTTCGGTGAATGAATTAGTATTGATCATCTTGTCATTCAAGCTCATCCATGTTGCGGCATACATTAGGATTCACACACACACACACACACACACACACACACACACACACACACACACTTCAGCAGCGAGAGCCAGTGGGTTCTACCTGGACTCACTCTTCAGCAGGGAGAGCCAGTGGGTTCTACCTGGATTCTAACAGATGTATTCATTCCTTTGCACTTTGCTTGGACCCCTTGCCTTTCACAATACTTAACGAATATTCCAGTGTGAGCCTGTGTCACAGTACCTGTTTGTCCGTCAGTGGGCTTGAGTTCTATCTACTTCTCCACCCTGGGGAATAACACTGCTCTAAGCATGGGCCAGCAAGTGTCTGCGGCAGACATTGCAGTTCTATGTTCAAATTTCTTACAGACTTAAAGACCGTCAGCGTATCTGCATAGAACACTGGTCCTATTGAAATTAGGATGTTTCGTAGCAAATATAAAATGTGAAAATTTATAAACTAATAGAACTCTATGCGCCCAAATAAAATCTGGACCACTAAACTATATCTGTCTACATCATGCAGAACTGGTGTGGTGCCCTTGATTATCAATGGCCAGTTTCTAGTCTTCTTGCTCTCCAGGGGAGATACTAAATAAAAAAGTAGTCACTGGATAAAACTTACTATACAACCTTACCGTATATTTCATTAAAAAAAAATAGAAACAGAAACAAACAAAAATCTCAGAGCCCTTCCATTCTAGAGAAAGTTGCTGATTACAGCTAACTGGAGCTCAGAGTTCTGTTTCCATAATATTGACTTTGGACTGATTTCCTGCTGAAACTGGATAACATCAGTGACAAGGGATATTTTTGGTAGGTATAATCCAGAGAGACCAAACTAACAACCACAGAGTAATGCAGGAGGTTGACCAGCACACTCAGGGGTTGAGCTGTGGGATACTTTGTGAAGCCTGGCAGGTTTGTTCTGTGTTCAGCAGAGTATTAGAACATCCTGAAGAGGCTGTTTCTGTGTTGGGCTTGCCTTGGGACCCAGGATGGAAAATTAAACTTACTCCTCACCAGTTAGGCACTGAAGGGGTGTTGCTGTGCTTATGGAATGGGAGCTAAGAAAGCACCTTCCATGCAGAAAAGAACCCAGAGAGTATGTGATCCCATGATCTAAGTGAGCAATACAGGAACCCTTCAGTGGGAGCTCTCAGCTGGGTCTGTTTGCCACGGCCTGGAAGGGCAAGCAGCCACAGAGTCTGTGGCATCCCATGTCCACACCAGCGGCAGCTGTTCTTGCTCTCAGCACCAGTGTGGGCGAGCGAGGTAGCTCAGCTGCTTCGGCAACACCTTGCACTTTGTCTAGCATGCCTTAAAGAAGATGAGCTCCGTGATATTTGCAGTTGGGGTAGCAACCAACTCAAGATGGAAAACACGCAGGGGTTCAAGCTACGTTGAAGTATATGAAACCGAATGAGTGTGATCAAAATATATTGAAGCCAGTCTCAAAGAATGAAGAAGAACATGACTTTAAAAGGGAAGGGAGGTGATTTCACTTTTGATCTAACGGCAAAGTCCTTAATGTGAGTTCTGGATTCTGGCTGCTTTGACATTAGCAATTCAGCATTTACCATCTGGCAATGAGCTCTCACCTCTAAGCCTCCGTCTCCTGTTCACTTAGTAGGAGACAACCATAGCTCCCTCTGGTCCTTTGGATGATGCTGAAGAGAAGTGCCTCGTGTTTGTGGCACATAATCACTGCACTCACCCACGTTCTACCTTGTGTCTCGTCTGCTGTAGTAAAGTGGGCTGGGAAAGCAGCAGATTTAGAAGTCTACGCAATTCCGTGAGGATCTATTTAAACCCTTTCCTCTTAAGGGCTATGGCCCATTCGGAGAGGCATGTCTATTTTAAAGAAGTGTATTTCTTTAGGTCTTTTTTTTTTCCATCCTTGTGTGAACATAAGATCTGTTTCAGTCTTGCAGACACTTGGAATACTGTCCCCAACAAGCCCAGCGAGGCACTGAGCCCTTAAGAAAACTGGATTTTTAAGCTCATCTGAGTACAGTCCCTATCTCTGAAGGATGCTTACCACTCAACAAGGTGGCACTTGCTCTAACCAGAAGAGGACGAAGTTTAGTGTTTACCTGAACACCGGACTCCCTGGGCGATGAGCCCCCACATAAAATTGGCACAGTATTCACACCAGTGTGGGCCCCGAAATGTGTGCACCTGTGAGTCAAACAGAGAATATGGAAGGTTCAGTCACTTGGATGCATCAAACATGAAACAGACAGGAGACCCAGCAGCAACGGTCTCTCACTAGACTCTTCCATCTAGTGAGGCAGAGTTGCAAACTGGTCTGGAAGACGTAGAGTCAGGCTTTGATCTTTGAAATTCTCCATGGATCGCCTTCCTCTGGCCAGAGCTGAATGTAGGTTACAATGTAGCTGAACAATGAGGTTACAGACACCCTCAGCCATGAGGCTCACCCCCAAGGAGGCTCTGGGAGTGCAAACTCAAGATAGCCCAAGCTGGCTGCTAGGTCGCCCCATCCTGCATTTAGCTCAGCACATCGTTTTGGGCAGAAGAACTCAATTACTGTCTACTCTTATTGGAGTTGCTTCATCTAGGTGTAGAATTTCCAGCAAGATATAAATAAGCCATGGTTAGGGGATAATGAAAAGGTTTCAAGCCTTTGGGCCACTTCCAGGAAAAGTCATTTAAAGAAGTAAAAGAGTTGGGTAAAAACTCAAGCTTATGGGCCCATGGAGTGGCTTTCCCTGGGGACAGGAGCTATAGTTAGCCAGCCCGGCCATGGCTTTCAGGTGAGCAAGTTGGAAGGTTCTCCAGGCAGACCAGTGTCTCAGCCAGCTGTTAAATATTTCAAATGCCACGAGTGGTCTTAGTTTAGATTACTCAGGTGTGCGATCATGCATTAACCCACAAGTCAACATGGTACAGCACAGCTCAGAGCAGCACAGCACAACACAGCACAGAACTGGATAACATAGCACGGAACAGTACAGCACAACAGAAAGCAAAACTGTTCTCTAGCACTGACGAAATACGAAAGCAGAAGTAGGGGAGTCCTTGCTATGGAACTTGGCCAAGAGGCGCCAAAACCCACAATGTACTGAGGAGGACACGAATCTATACGAGAAGGTTCTAGATTGTTTAAAAAAGGCCTTTCAAACCTTCTTTAAATTCTAATCAACAGGTAAGATAAGACAGACAATATTTTTAACAAGCTAGAAGGCCAACATACTATTACTTTTAAAAACACTAGTTTTTAGTTAACAAACAAAAACAAACCAATATAGCAAACAAGGTCACAGTCTGGGAAGGTGGGAGCTCCCTGAGAAGGAGCTGCCGACCGGAGACTCCCAAGGGAGTCACCCATCAATGTCTTTGTTCATCTTTATAGGCCAGCAGCCATGTTTACAGAGTGGCAAGCCCAATCGTCCTTCCAATGGGACACAAGGCTGAATGACAAGAGTGAAAAAAGGACAGCAAGGAGTGACTTATGGCCACGGAGCTATGCAGTAAAACTAAGTTATAATTGCCTTTCAGGTATGTTAGCTTAGAGTTTCCCAGTACGTTGTTTCTGTTTGGAAAAAATGGTGACACTGGACTCAAAAATGCTTTCACTAAAATGGAGAAGTGTGTCTATGGCCATACTACCCTGAATGTGCCCGACCTCATCTGCTCTTGGAAGCCGAATGGAGAAGTGTTCTGTTGAGGTATGACTCTAACCCATGACAAAGCATTCCTTGTAGGATACAGAGGATCCATGAAGAACTTGCATTTTCAGAAGCCGATTGCCATGATTCATTTCTAGACCCCCTGACACAGAACTGCGGACTTCAGGAACTGTGGAGGAAAATGAACCACGGACTGCTGAACACGTTCTGAGTTCAGCAGCCATTAATGTTTTACTAAACAAGTGCTAAAGGAGCCGGTCAATTTTGGCAGTAAAATTGATTATTAGTATGCTGTTGAAGTTGCACCATAAGGCAAAATTAATGTATAAGATCCAAGAGAAATAGTATGAAGGGGGCTACAGAAAAAAGGTTGGGCTGCTCCTATAGTGAGAATGGGGGAGCGGCACTTTCCTGGATGCTCCTGGAAGGTTAAAGAAGCAGGGCTTTGTAGAGAAAGGATAAGGGACATTGGGGCAGAAGGAACTGTGGGGATACTGCGTGACTAGGCAACCCAAGACTGATGTGACTAGAATAGAGAGGAGGAGGAGAGGACCAGGAGATACAGGGGAGACAGGAAAAGGAAAGCCACAGGGGACATCACACACTTCCTTTGTGATGTGGAATTGGAGTAGTCTCAACAAGGCACTCCCAGAGGAGTAGAAGTAGAGAAGTGATACTTTCAAAGGTTATTCTGAACCTGTGTTGAGCATGGGTGACAAGGCATCTGTCTCTAGTGAGCTACTTAGTAGTCTAGTTGAGGAATGAGAGAGGCTCAAAGCAGAGTGCTGGCAGGAGAGATGGTGAGGGTCCACATTAGGTCTGTTTTAAAGATAGGATTTGTACAACCCCTACGATACTGGATGCTGCTTTAGGTACAGGGAAGTAGAATGCATGTGGGTCTCGAGGGGGAGGGGCAAGCCCTGGTTTCCCCCTTAGGAATCAGGTGGATGGTGATACCATTTGATGAGGTGGGGCAGACACTCTTGTGGGGAGAAGTAGGGATTGGCTTTGGCTAAAGATAGTGCTCTGATGCCAAGGTGTTTGTTCAAGCAGGAAGTCACATGAAGCTGGTTGCATGGAGGAAGAGTAGGGACTGTAGAGATGCATGTGACCATGTCTGAAAAAAATAGGTGGTGTTTTAAGTTGGACAAATAAATGGATTAAAAAGAATTAGGGACAGAGAGCAGAAGACAGAAAGCAAAAAAAGAGCCTCCATTTTCAACTACTTAAAGATGACCAAGAGAACAGGCATTTCAGAGGCCAGCCTGTGGAGACTGTTTTAGGGAAGATGTGGGCTACCATGTTGAATGCTGGTAAGATGCCCTATTAAGGAGGTACAAGGTGCTGACTCAGGTACAGGGAAGTCATTGGAGACCTTGTCAGGAAAAGTCTCTTTGGAGATTGAACCTAGATTTAAGGGTTCAGTCTGAGCTGAAGAACAAGTGGGAAACTAGAAACTAGGAACTAGAGAAAAAATACAGGAAAATCTGTAAAGGAGTTTGGCTATTCAGGCCTGACAGAGCTTGCCCAGCCTGGTCGCCCATGGGGGCTAAAGAAGAACTGAAAGGTCAAAGCTTGTTGTAGTTTGCCCTGGAGTTATCTATATTTTGATGTTAATTCCACTGCCCCAAGGACAGCTGCCTAGTAACTTACTCAGAACTCGGGTGACTTCATGAGAACCACCTCCCCATTGAATTTGTAAAGTACAGGTGAAGGGCAGGTACATGATAGAAGGAGGCCTGTCATTGGAGGAGAAGGAAGGATGGGCAGGAGAGAAGTTTGAAGGAAGAGGAGGAACTAGGGGAGAAAGGAAGAAACAGGAGGAGGAAGAGAGAGAGAAGTCATGGCAGGTGATGTTAAGATTCTGCTCTGTGTATTTACAGGTTGTTATTAATGTTCCTAAGGGATGGATGGTACTGGGCTTTGTATGTTTAAGTGGGCAATTATATCTTATCAATTGGATCTAAGATTATTGTGTTGTGTGTTCTTTTATGTGAGGGTTTGAGTGTAGGAAAGTGTGCAGTTGGGATGTGTTTCCGCCAAGATACCTAGCAGATATCTTGGGACACTGAGGTACCAGGCTTAGAGTGGGTAAAAGACCATTACTTTTTTATTTTTATATTTTTATAACAACAAAAGCTCATCTGGGCAACAGTAAGACCATCTCTTAAAACAAAAGACAAGCCACTTCATCCAGTTAGTTCTGCCCACATGTGCATGGGTATGGGGCCATCGCTGGAGTATGGCCACAACCTCAAAAGAGAGATTTTTCCACTTCCATAGTTATCACCTGCCAATGACTCCCCAGGAAGGTCTATATGATCACAGTCCATTTTATGCATGCAATTTCTCTATAAAGAAAATTATAATATAAAAACAAAAGCACAGCAAGAACTAAAATGTAAAGGGTGAGAGAAGCCTCGGGATGTAGCTCAGTGGCAGCTTAGTGTGCGTGAGGTCTGTTTTGGTCCACAGTACTACAGAAAGAGGCTTGGCTATGACGTCACTCAAGGAAAGAGGACAGTGCTAGGGAGTTGTGGGCTCGAGAGACAATGTTCTTAAAAGGTAGAAGTCACTGGGGCAACTGCCAACCGTGATAAAAGTCACTGCAGATGCAGAAGAGGGCAATGCACAGAGGCATGAGAGCACCTAGAAGCTGAGAGAAGGTGGGGTAGGGAATGGACAGATGTGGTACTGGAAGAGAAGAGTATTTAAGACTTTCCAGGATCGGGGAAAGGCCCAGAAACATCCTATTAGGAAAAGTGAGATGAGTCCCAACGCTGCTCAAACCTGAGACCTGAAGACAAAGTAAGAGCCAAACCACTTACATGGGAAAGGGTAGTAACTAGGGTGAAGACACACTCTTTCTTCGGCAAAAACCATAGTATGACTCCACCTAATCGTGAGCCTCACTTTTATCCCCACTTGATTATAGAAGGGCAAACTGATACTTTCTGATACACAGTGAGGATCTTCAAGCCTCATGCATAGAAATAAAGGAGATGCTCCTATGCGTGGCAGGAGCCAGTGAAAGGAGTCCTAGCCAGGATGCATCCATGAGAAGAAGAAAACGGACTAGCCCCACAGTGCTATCTGCGTAAGACATCGGCAATCATGTTAGTGATTCCAGAACAGGGTGGGAAGTGAAAAGGATTGAACGTGGGAGAAAGCCAAGGCGCTCCACAAGTCCTATAGTTTGGGAGCTGTAAGAAGAGCTTTTTATTTTCTGAAGGATGCTTAAAGTAATTACACACATAGTGGGTTCTTTTGAGCTCATAGAATAAAGGCATAGAATCTATAAATTAGAAAAATACACACAGGGGACAAATGACACACAGATTTGATCACGGCAATAAAAAGTAAGAAAAGAGGAAAAGCAACAAAACTGGTGAGCGTCTGTAAAATATTTATAGTTCTCTAATGACCACACTCAGGAAAAACAGACTTATAGATGCTAGTTTAACAAATATTTACAAGAAACACACTCAAAACACAATACCAAGAGAAATATCAGGACCAAAAAGATGCACCTCACAAATGCTAGCTAGCCAAGCAAACCCAGTCAGATACACCTATTTGCATGTTAAGCAATGAAAACGGCTCAACAATCAATACATTTTACCAGAAAGACATAACCACTTTGTGCTTACACAAATAGGACAACACAATTTCAAAAATCTAAAGTGACCACGGGAAAATTTATAAGGGAAAGTCAGCAATTCCACTGTCATATTGAGTTAAACATGTATTTACAAAAACCGATGAATAGATGCCATTAAAGGAACGGGACTTTGTACCCAGTGATTCAAAGAACATACGTTTTTCCAAAAGCACACAGAGCATTTGCAAAAGCTGGCTGCTAACTATGATATGAACAAATCAGAAAGAAATACCACCACCTGCAGTGTACTGTGAAGAATGTACTTGGTACCCAGCAGTGACCGGTGACCCTCAGAGTGGTGTGCTGCTCACTTCATGTGGGAGGACGGCGGAGGGATGAAAGGCTCCTATCACCTCCACCTGCGACCTTATGTTTCCTGCACTTCTCTGGCTCACGTGCAGATTGCTGCTTGGAACCTTGCTCTATCCTTGTACATACAAAGTTGAAAGACATCAGAGAAGCAAGCATACCCTGCATTCAAGAATCTTGTCATCTATAAGGATCAATAGATGACGAAAAGATCACGTGTCAGGCAATGTACTTGAACATGTGAGACATTCCACGTCAGGACAATGGAGAGAATAACCAAATCTTGCAAGAAAGAAGAGGAAAGTGATTGTGTGGGGCTTTGACATATAGATAGAGGTTCACGGTACCGGGAACAGTGAATGGGAGGGAACACTGCTGTTGACTGGGGAACACACGGGGCTGATAACTGGGGACAATATTTCAAGGTGTGACAGCATAGTGGAGGGCCTTTGGAGGTGAGCTAGGGCCTGGGGAGGTGGGCTTGGGTGTTGAAACATATTCATTTCTTGTGAAGGATGTAATGATACAAAGCTATCTCGGTCCATCCAGTGACTCAGGAATCTCATCAGGGCAAAAATCAAAATGCAAAGTTCAGGGTCGAGGAAAGCAGTTTCAGTGTTTACAACACACAGATAGGGGCCAAACTACAAGCATTTCTAGAATGAGGGTCTGCTCATCACAGGGCTCTAAGCTTCACTTCTGCCAGTAGTATACCAAGTCATCTAGCACACCAACTGTCTACGCGTTTATCAGCCCTACCTTATTTAACCCATATCTTTCCCTAACACGAATTCTAAGACCAAACAAGCAGGGAGACTCCACAAGGAACGAGTCACTTTCTGTCTTTCCTTAGCCCACACAAGTATAATAAAATCTGAACGAGGGGAATGGTGAGTTAGACAAACATTATTTTAGGCCCACTGCCCAATTTCCTTTTGAGGATGGGCCACTGTTGACTTTCGTGGCTGGTGTGTTATTCTGTTTTCCTTTGGAACCTGAGGAGAGAACAGGCTCCAGCAGGTCATGCTGTTTGGGGGATGATGTCCAACATCTGCCATCTCAGCGGAAGACCCCACACCTTAAAAGGTCACCAAGCAGCCCTCTCCATTCTCTAAAATTTATTGATTGTTTTACAAAAATATCTTTTAAAGAGAAAGAACGTTTTTTGCAAACTTGAGGGCAGTAACTAAAATACCTCAGACAGGAAGAAAATACTCCAGACAGGAAGAATGTTTGTCCAAGACTATTATACTGGGCACAGTCTGCCTGGAATGGAAAATCCACACCAAACGAGATGGTATTACCAGAGATAAGGCATGTTTGACAAATGGTTCAGGAATGGGCACGTAATAAAAACAGGAGGAAGAAAAGTTGTCAGGAAAGTCGCGGGCAGACAGCAGGCATCCCCACTTGGCTCTTTCAAGATGAGCAGGATGTTGTTGTCTCACAGTTGCTGAATCTGGAAGGCAGATCTCTCCAGTGGTTTTTTGGAGCAAATATTTTGATGGGCCAGCGTAGACACTGCCCAAACATACAATCAACTTGCCCAGACTCCCACTGTAAGCAAACGCTATTTATGATGTGCTGTGGAGGGGAGGTCTTACTTTTTCTTATCAGTTCATATCAGAGTCACTCAACCTTCTCCTTGGAAACATTTTTGGTCTAAAAAATTCATGGGTGTGGAGGCAGCTGTCTTGGCCACTATAGGGATTTATTTTTTCCCCCAGCATCTCTGGCTGTCTACATACCAGAGGCTTACAGTACCCCTTAAGGGATGGGTCATAAATGTCTGCAGACATTGCCAAGTGGTTCCTGGTGGGGGGTGATAGAAGCTTGAGATCACTGATACAGAACAAAACCATTTTGCCTCTATTATGCATATTAAAAACAGGAACCTGACTCTTTCCTTTTACTTGGAAAAGGTCTACAGGGCTAAAACCTCTCTCTAGGCTGTTTAGTGTACATACAAGAGTGACTTGGAGTTGGCAAAAGATCCTTTTAGGCTCAAGTGTCTAGATTTTGGAGGTCCATGGTTCACTGTAGGAGCAAATTAGTCTCAGTCATCCAGAAAGCTAATAGCACAGTCAAGGTGTCCAGGTTTCTGTGGAGGACTGTTCCCCCAATTTACTGTGTTTCCCACAACTGTGTGACAATGAACTCATGTTTCCCCTTCCTACAGGGGCAGATGAAATTCTGACCTTGGAGTGAACCTTCTCAGATGTAAGGAGATAGCAGAAGGGAGCTGTGCCCTCTGTAACAGAGACACCTTCTGCTTGCTCCCCGAGGCTCGCTGCACAGATGCTGTGAGGGAGCCCTGTGCTAAGACGGGCTCTAATGGGTCATCTGTAGCTGCCTGGGCATTTAAAATAGGATTAAAGATGTGGTCCTGAGGTAATTCTCAGAGACCTGGCCTTGTTGGCAATACTGCTTATGCTGAACTGCAAGCAAGGACTCAGCTTCATGATCACCACCCCAGCCTCTGAGAGACTGAAGATTTGGGGTTCCCTGGCTGAGGGAATCCCTCGGACCCTCCTTAGCAAAGCTTTCAAGGCAGAACTTAAGTAATTTATACCAGAAATTCCAAAGCAGGGACAGAGACAGGATGATGCCCCAGTAGCTGGTCAAGACACAAGAGCATGTGCCCAGCAGCTGCACATCTGGATGCAGAACTAAAGCATAGGGAAGAGGGGGTTTGGGAGTAGAACTATGTTTTACAAAAGAGGGGGTTGTGTTCCTAAAAAAAAATCACTGGGAGTGAAGCCTTCCACAGATCTTCCTGAACTGAGATAGTCGTGCTAATTTTTTCCCTTTGGTTAACAATTACTTCCTGCTAAGGTCTACAGCCACACCATCCTGGAATTGCTGGATTCTCAGAAGTTAAGCAAGGTCAGACCTGGTGATTGCTTCGGTATAAGAACACGTGCCTTCCCCATTCCCTGGAGCGTGGTCTCCCCTCCTCCATGATGTAGACAGAGAGATGAATAAGTCTGCTGTGGGCGCTGTCCTGGCCACATCCCTGGCCTCGCTGTATGTTATTGGGACACTTTGTATGATGAAAAACACATTTCCATCTCCAGATATTGCCAAATGTCCCTCTGTGGTCAAAAGTGCCTTGGCTGTGAAGCCTCTGGCAGAAGAGTGGACTCATTTCTCCCTCAACACTTCCTGGCACGTGGCACACAGACAGCCTGTGTTCTGTATTGGCGGAGTAAAGGCATGAACAGTTGAAGAGCTCTCTTCTCTGGAAACTTTCAAAAGGAGTCCCCTAGTATGAATCGTGACCACTGGAGCTCACTCTCCTGTCCCAAACAATACACAAAGGATTTATTTTTCTGGGTAGAAAGTGCCAGAATAGAGCATTTAGTCACTTGGAATAGTCCTTTTGGATTTTGTGCTCTTTTGGATGCAGACAAAATCCATAAAAAATTAAAATCAGTGAAGGACTTGCTAGGGTCAAGCTCTGTGCTGGTAACTGACACCGTGAAGCTGTGTGGCTGAGCCATGTCCTGGTGTGGCCTAATATGGGTGCCCTGGTAGGATTTGCATCAGGGCTCTTCTCTCCTGGGCTCTGCTGGTCTGTGAAGGGTTTGCGGTGATAGCGACAATGGCGTCCTAAAATGCACATACAGACCAGCTAGGTGGGAGACAAGCTCTAAGTCAGACACTTGCCCTCATGAGGCCCTTCTCTAAAACCTGTGTGTACACTTGATTGAAATTCCTCCTGTGAACACAGTTCCTTTAGACCAGTGGTTCTCAATCTTCCTAATGCTGGAACCCTTTAATATAGTTCTTCATATAGTGGTCATCCTCAACCACACAATTTCTTCTGTTGCTACTTCATAACTGTAACCTTGCTACAGTTAGGAATCACAGTGTCAATATATGTGTTTTCTGATTCGGTGACCCCCCATAAAAGGGTCATTCAATCCCCAAAGGGATCAACCCCTAGGTTGAGACCCACTGCTTTAGATGAAGGTGTCATGAGACTAAGTTCCAACAGATGCCCAGCTTGGTCCTCATGTGGGACCTCTAACAGCAGGAGCAAGGGCTGCTCTGACTCTGTTGCCTGGCATTGGATCCATTTTCCTTAACTAGATGGCCTTGTCAAGCCTCAGTAGAAGATGTGCCCAGTCCTACTACAACGTGATATGCCAAGGTGGGTTTGTTTACATGGGAGGTCTCCCCTTCCTCTGAGGAGAAAGGGAGAGAGGCAAAGGGAAGAGAAGGTGAGAGGGAGGGACTGGGAGGGCAGGTGGGAGGGGAAGCTCCACTCCAATCAGTATGTAAAGTAACTAAATTAATTAATGAAAAAAATAGGACAACTGGATTAATTAAGTCATCACTGAGACAAACAAACTCCTCCTTTTATGCTAAGCACAGTTCAGACCTTAAATGTTACTGCTGAAACTCTTGTATTGGAGGTTTGGGCCCCAGTGATGGGGCTACTGGGAGGTGGTAGAGACTTTAAAGGGTAGAAGACGTTTTCCTTGTTGGAGGGAGTTAGATCATTGGGCATGTATCCTTGAGGGGATACTGGGACTCAGCCCTTTCCTGTTTGCTTCCTGGCTGCCATGAGGTGAATATCTTTGCTCTAATATGCACCATGGTCCATGATGTCTGTCTTACCACAGGCTCCAGAAATGATAGAAGCAAGAGACCATGCACCAAAATTTCTGAAGCCATGAGCCAAAACCTAAGCTTTCCCCCTTTTAAGTGGATTTATTTCAGGTGTTTTGTCATAGTGATGAAAGCTGATCAATAGGGGTCCTATATAGACAGCAATAGTAGTTAATCATAGAGACCTAAGATAGGACCTTTGAGTAACTTCCTATATAGGTTTCTCAGAAACTAGATGATTTACGAACAAAATATAGCATGTCCTAGCAGCAGAAAGAATCCCTGGAAGACTAGAGTGGAGGAGGAACCAGGGTCTATTGATTAGTGATGACAGGTCTCAGGAGGCCTGAAATGGAATTACGAAACAGACAGGAACAATGAAACAAGGAACAGTGGGTAGGGGTGTGCTCAGGATGAAGCACACTTCCTTGTGAACATGCTAAGGGGCATTCCTAGCTCTGGAATGACACAGTGGTCATAGACCATCTTGTCCAATGGCTCTGCTGCCCCGTGTTGACATTCCTATTGCTATTTTAACATGGTGCCTCACATGTTTGTTTTGCATAGGGCCACACCTATTATACAGCGAGGTCTTTCTAACCACATGTTTTAATGTGAGCTAATAGCCATTCCAGATCCTTAATGGTAGTGTATACATTCTCCATAGGAACAAACTACAGAAAATAGACACTTCCGATGCAATACTCCAGATGGAAGGTCATCCAGCTGCACTAAGATTCTCAGTGTTCTTACTGTGTCTCTTATTCATGAAGACATGCTTAATAAAGAGACCATAAAATTTCTCCACTTTCTGTCAGACCAATGAAGCATCAATAGGAAAAAAAGAAATCGGCGAAAACCTTACAGATGTTAAATGATTAATCTTGGGCCATTAGTGGTGGTGCCTGCTCACAGTAGACATTAGTGACCATCTAAAGATCTCATTCTGGGACCTGACAGCTCTACTAAAATGGCAGGCTTAAACTCATGTTCTCTCAGGATGATGAAGAGGCCCTTTCCCCTTGAGGCTCCTAAAAATTATCAATGAAGTCCTTGGAAGGGGCTGCACTATGTCTTGAAGTATGATTGCATCCCAACCTTTGGTCACTGAACATGTGGCCTTTAGGAAATCAAGTCTGGGGAGATATAATTAGACGGAGGTTGTGCTGGCCTAACATAGTCCTACCTTAAAGAAGACGTACAAGGACAAAGAGATAAAGAGATGGAGACAGGACTATGAGCCAATGGGACTCCAAGGATTGCCAGCTGCATGGATAGGTAGGTGAGGGCACAGAGCACCTCCAGAAAGAGCCAATGCGACTGGAGGGCATTAGACACACAGCACTGGGCTGTAGACTTTGGCATCTAAAACTATGAGAACATAATGTAACTGTTAAAACTGTTGTTTGGGGGCCATTGTTATGGCACAGGCAGGAGCTTACTGAAGTCTTCCTAGATATGACAAGCTTTCTGAAAACTGTGGAGAATACACAGTGGAATCTAGACCTAACAATGTTAATTCGTCATCTACTTTTTAAACAAATGAGGGACATTCAGGTACATGGTAGATTCAATTGAAGAAATGACATCAATAGACTTCAATTTGTTTTCTGTTACACATATTTAAGAGGAGAGGAAGGGAAATGGTGGAAGGAAAGCAGAGCCTACAGAAATGATGACATAAAATACATATTACACACACACACACACACACACACACACAGAGAGAGAGAGAGAGAGAGAGAGAGAGAGAACCAAACCCAAAGACAGAGAAGCATGAAACAGGATGAATAATGAATAGGAAGTGTACCTCAAATGAATGGGACTCAAGGGACAGACAAGTGACACATCATTTGCATGCATCTTTTTTAAAAATCAAGTTTAATGAGTTCACTGCAAAGAAAAGCAGTGGGCATAGCAATAACAGAAGAGCTCACTGCTGATTGACCTGTATTCTTTAAATCCTGCAATGCTCCCATTTTACAGGTGAGGTAACTGAAGGCAATAGAGCTCAGCAAGAAATCATGGAGTGGTCATGAGTACTTATCTTCAGTAGCCTTGCTGTGTACCGATGGCATGGAAGAACATGGATTCAGGTTGCTGGGGCTGGGGGGTGGCAGTGCTCCCCTGAAGAGTTTTTGAGACTCGCCACAGGTACACTGAAGAGACTATTCTATCTACAGAAGAGTGTTCGCCTGCCAGCCAGAGAACAGAGTGGAAGTTCTTTCTATTCCTCCATAGACAATTTCCATTCATTTTGGAGTCTTCGTTTTGCTGTTGTCTTTGAGTGTGCTAGGTGCAAGGGGCTCCGGGAAATCCCAGCTCTGGGTGACCAATATAGCATCAGCGAGCAGTTTGGAAAGTACTTAAGTACTGCATGAAGTGAGCTATGGCTCTAAGGAGCTTTTTCATTGGCTGGATTTTATTTCTACTCATTGTTGTTTGAAAAGCAGGTAGCAGCTATGCTATGTTCTCTGGGGCATCCAAGAAGGGCACTTTCCCAGTGTTGGTCAGCATTGAGAGTTTCTGTTCATTCCCCATAAAGAAGGGTCCCCCTGCACCCCGGGAAAGGACATGACTGGGAAAGGAGGGTTGTTGGGAGGTGAGGTGGCAGGCTCTGCTGACAGATTCCTATCTCAGGTAAGAATTCAGATGGTGCAAGCCAAAGCTATTTGCTGATAATTAAAAAAACCTAAGTGTGCACTCTTGTTATTTAGCAATAACCCAATGATACATGTACATAATTGTCTTCCAATAATAAATCAAGAGAGATCCAGATTACAATCCATTAGAAGTCAACATAAATAAAAAAAAACGGATGTAAAATTAAGGCAAAAAACCAAATTGTAAGTAGTTAGTGGGACCCTTGGAAGAAGCCTGCTTTCTTCAGCTAGTGACTCACTCCTAACAGACCCACAGCTGAATTTACAGCATGGACTTGTTTTTAGAATGTTTTCCCAACAGTCTTGTAGTCAGTCAGCTGAGGGAAGGAAGAGGGTAAAGGACCTAGGGTGGAAGGAACAACACAGTAAATACCTCCCCCAGCCCAGCCGCTCACTCTGAAGAAGTGAGGCAGGAACCTTAGAGAGGCATGTTTCTGTCTGGCTCATGGATCTGCCCTGGTCAACACAATAAATTCCCACCCCCACTCTCCATGGCACACTGAGTGCTTTGTTCGTCTACCAATATGGGACAAAGTTAGGGAAGAAGATTCAATCATCCTTTCTTAAAAGTATCTTAAAAGTAATTTCCCATTTGGAGATTTAAGTCAGAAGAGGCTGGCATTGGTTTTGAAAGTGCCAATCACCTATGTACACGTGTTTTAAGGTCATGGGATGTATCCACCAGGAAGCTATTTCATACTAAGATACTCAAACTGCATCTTCAGAGCAAAGTCATTAGAATTTTGGAGAGGAAGGAAAGGGATTTGCAAGTCCAGCAGGACCCATCCTGTCATGCCTGGGAGTGCATCCACAGGATACCCAAAGCAGAGGTTTCTGCCAAAAGTCAGAAAAAAAAACACCGTCTTGAGGAAAGAAAAGATCACAGAGGTTAAAATAGAAAATCATAAGGAGGAAACAAATGTGGACATTTCATGCTTCAAATCAGACCGTTGCTATTCAGTAATGGGAGAAATATTAAGGTGGAAGATACCCCAAGAACACAGCCCTCCACCCTATGGCTAAATCCATAGGGTTGAAGGCTTCCTTCCTTCAAAGACAGCAGGCAAAGGAAGACCTGAGCTTCCTGCTCCCCAAACCCAGAAGCAGAGAGACAGACCAGAATGGAAATTAATAGATGTACATGTATCCCCAGGAAAAGCTGGCCCTTCCCAAGCAGCAGCAGAAATGCTTCCCTTTCAGCCTCATTCTCACAGCCAGTGGACTCAGAAGGAAAGCAGACATCAACAGAGAAGGGCAGGCCTAGTTTGATTTTCTGCCTCTTTTCTTCCTGAATTCTGCATCCGAAAACCTCCAGCTTCGTATATCATCACCCATTTGCTGAGGCAAATCTCTAACATGGTCCTGCCCTTCCTCCCCACAGCAGCTTCCCATCCTCCTAATTTGTCATTGGCTTCCCCCTACAAACACTTCTTGGACAACATAGCAGGACAACAGGCACAGGCCTTAACTTTCTAGTGGCAGATCATTCACATCCAGAGCTGGTCTAAAATGAAGACAGTACATGGGAAAATCCACAAACTCCCACCCGGTCACCCTATCTTTTTGTTTAGTCTGGAGGGCCGGGTCAAGCTTATCCAGGCTGCGAGGTGCCCCTGACCTCAAAGCACACACACAAACTAGTGAATGGATTCTCTCCTCACGACATCTGCAGCTGTCTACACAGAAACAAGCTCCTTAGAACCACTGAGAACAAAAGACAGAACAGCAACCATGAGCTGGACAACTGTTTGCACTGTCCCGTGGACTGCAGTGACCCTACTCTGGGGTGGAAAAGTACTACTAGGTTTTGTGCAGAGCACTTCTAAGAGCCACGGACTAGGCATCCTCTGCTTCCTTCTCACTGGGCATGGAAGACCAAAGAGGAAGTGGGCCTGGGTCCCAGAACCAAGCCAATACCCATGCAGGTATTAAGGGCATCAGCGCAGAGCCAGCTGCTCCAGCCTTCACTTTGACACAAGGCAGCAGGGTTATGTGGAAAACCAAGGAATTTGCTGCCTCCTGCCTTTACGACCAGATGGAAGTCATCAAGGATCCTTTCCCACTGCCACCCCCTTCTCACCGCAGCAGAAAGGATACAGACGCTTACCTTGAAGTTGTGTGTCTTCTCATAGTTGAAGTGGTTGTCATTGTGTGTGAGGGCAGCTCTTCGGACCAGTGAAGAGATCTGTGAACAGGCAAAGAGCTTGAGAGGAGACCAGAGAAAGCCACCTTTGAGTCCCACCTTTACCCCAAATGCAATGGCCAACAGCTCTTGGCGCTTCCTGCTGGGCTTGGACTTCCGAACCACAGTGCATTTTCTCTCATTTTCCAGCCACAATTCCTGAGAGAACATAGCACTTGGATCTCAGCTCTTCTGGGTGTCTCCTGTGGAAGCACGCTCTCCTCAGCCAGCGGAGTTCTGGGACTGCCGCTAATGTTGGGCAGCAGACTTGAGGCAGCTGTGCTCTGTCTGTAGAGGTCTGAGAGGCATGTGACCTGGAAGGGACTGTTTGAGTGATGGAGGGGGCTCTGGCTGAAGAGGGATGGGCCTGCTTTGTGCTGTTTCTTAAGGCTGGCATGTGCCTGGAACAATAGCACACATTCATATATAGCAACTCCCAGAATATCCAGTCAGCACAGGGGATCCAGGGAGGCAGGGGATCCAGGGAGGCAGCAATGTGTACAGCACTCACAGATACACAGACACAGAAAGACAGACATACGCACCCACACCCACACCCACACCCACACACACCCACACACACACACACCCACACCCACACACACACACACACACACACACACACACACACACATGGTCGTTGCGATGTTCAAAGTGAAAGCTGTGTCCATTTATTCTGGGCTTATGAACCTCATTCTGAGCTGACTTCCAGCAGACTATACCTTTAAACCTAGATGATTTTTTAATCTTAAAGTGATCAAGTCACATCTATTTTATAAAAGCTGTCTGGTACTAGAAAACCTTATCTTTAGTCTTATACATTTATCGAAGTGCAACAAACTGAGTCCAAGCAGTTGACGGGAGACGTGCAAAGCATTTGGTTCTGGGTTCAGCCAACTCCGAGGTGAGAAGGTGAGAAGCAGGCTGCCACACTGCAGGATTCTTCTGCAGAAACACCACAACGTTACTAAAAGCCCTCTACTAAAACACAAACATCTCTTGTTTTTCTTTAAGACAAAGCGTCTCAGGTGAGCATTTTGTTAGCGCCCCAGGTCACCTTAACACCCTTTTTGCTTTTAAAAGCTTTTGATGGCCTACTTTGGAATCCCAGTTTTAGTCCCAGGTCTCTCCATCAGTAGAAGTGAGGGATTGTGATGTCATGGGAATTCTGTAATGCAGATAATGCCAGACAGACAGTAGAATCAATACTTTAGGATCTAGAAAGCCAGGAGAATGTGGACAGCTAGAGGAGTAGAACAATGGATGATTCTAGAATGTTATCCTGTGTAGGATGAGACCTGGCCTGGGGTCACAGCAGGGCCCCTCCGAGCTGCCCTGTGGTGATTCATGAGACCAGTCCTTTCCCTGTGTGAGTCTCTGCTTCTGCGCCCCATCATTTCAGCTTGGTTCATGAGTCCATTCTCCCATTCACCTGGCTGCCTTGTAACTGAAACAGCAGCCGATGTTTTTGTCACACACAGGAACTTTAGGTTCATTTACTCATTTAATCTCCAGCATATGGATATGAGAGCTGAGGTATATATGCCCATTTTCTGGACAAAAATACTGAGGCGCCGAGAGGTAACAATTTGCTGAAGGACACACATCTCACGTCAGTAGCAGAATCAAGGTGAGAGTGGAAAGCTTGCAGCCCCTGAGCTCTGGGATATGGTACTCTGCCTTGTCTTGTATCCACATCCCCAAATACTCTACCTCAGATGCTAACTCTGCCTCTTCCTATCATTCTGCTCAACACTCCCTGCCTTCCCTTCCCTGTGTTCAGAAAAAGCCGGGCTTCTCCACGCTGAAGCATGTGCTGGCATTGTGAGCTTTTGCAGCTCATCTACTCTTCCCCCACAGATTCTAGAAAAATCTCTTCTCCGGCATATTCAGCTTCTCCGTGTGGTAGCTTGTGCTCTCCTTGAGAGTCTACCATACTTAAACACGCCAACGTTCAATTCTAACTCAAAGCCTCTAACTCCTGGACCTCCCACTGGAGGAGCCATCTGCTTTCCGAGGTCCCATTCTGCACTGTATTTATCACTGCCTTGTATTAGAGGGATCAGTGACCGCTCTGACCCCCATTAGACCAAGAACTCAGGAAATGCCCCTGTGCCCTGGTCACCTTTGGCTCTCCCTGCAAGTCTCTAATGGAATTCCTTGTTACAGCAGCCAGAGACAAATAAAGCCATAGGGCATGGAGGAAGCCGGAGTCTAGAGAAAGGGGGACACCATGTCCCGCATGATCTCGAATTCATTTTAAGACAGTCACTGCCCATCTACCCAGCTACTGAGGGCCAGGACCACCCAAGACTGTTCTCTCCTAATGGCTCCTTTCCTTGATCTGGTCCTAAAGTTCACTTGTCCCCAAAGGAGCTGAATGTAGCCTTGGTATACCTTACAAGTGTTTCCAGGCAAGGGAAACACTTGGAGGCTAAAGACAAAGATCTTTTCTCAAACCTCCATTGCTAGGAAATGAACCGAGACCTTTGGGTGCAAGAGCTAGTTCTTCAGTGTGGGACAGGCAAAGTGTGTCTGGTTAAACCATGTGAGGATCAGATTAAATAACCCTTTAGATGGTAAGTGGGCAGAAGAGCATCTCCTCCCTGTGGTGTACTGCTGCTTGAATATAAGATTTAATTCGTTCTCTTGTGTGGGTGTCATTACTTGTAACCAGCATTTTTTCATTTCTATTCATGACAGTGACTTCTTCTTCAGTTTCCAGAGCCTTTACCCAAACACAGGATGCCTTCAGCCGCAGACAGGCACCACACACAGTCCTTCTGTGAGCCCTCTTTGCAGGGAGCAGCAGCTTCCCAGGAGAATGGCAGCTTCAGAGACAACCCAGTCACCCTCTTACTACAGACAAATGCTTACAAGAATCTCCTTGAACCCTCCTGGCACTCCGCCCCCCCCAAACCCCACAGGGCTCTTTCTGTGCACATCACAGGAAGCTCCTCAGCCCTTACGTCCTCCAAGGCACTGTCCTCAACACACACTAGATGCTGACACAAATCGCCCCATGTACTCTTGCCTATACAGAGACCAGGCGCTTTCTTGGTATGCTCTACTCAAACCTGGGTCTCTCCCTGGAATGCTGACATTTGGGCCAGCTCAGTCTTTGTCCTGAGGGGCTGTGCTGTGTGGCATAAGCTGTGTTCTCTACTGGATGCCTGAAGAAACCCCCACTGTGTTCTGTTCCCTGAAGGACTTTGCTGAATACTGCCTGGCCTGCCTCCTGAGGGGCTTGCCTGGCTTACATTAATAGTTAATACCATAAACAGTTAAATGTGCTTACTACATGCCAGGTCCTGTGCTAGATACATTTCATGTTTGAATTCACTACAGATTTATGAGCCTACAGTGCAGCACTGTCCCTTCCAGTCTACAGACACGAAAACAATGAGCTTAAATCCCAAGGTCTCACATCTGGCAGGTGGGCAGTCTGTTATACCTAAGGAAATCTAGGCTTCCCCTTCCACCAAAGACGGAATTTTACTTTTTATTGTATTAAATACATATAACAAGATTACCATTTGACCGCTTTAGCATAAGCAGACTGGCATATGGTATGGAGGAGCTTTTGCCCTCCCCATGCCCTTTTAGAAGAAGCTTCTACCTTAGGCAATGAGGTGCAGCTATAAATACATGACGAATACGAAACACACACACACACACACACACACACACACACACACACACACAATGAGGGCTGGAATCCCATGTTTAGATTCTGTTCTTTTTCTCCATGTTCAGGATCTTGCATCTAGGCAGGTGTCCAGTAACAAGGAAGCAATGGGATGTTGTCAGATGAAGAAGAGAGGATGGGTAAGTAGCTAAAACGATGTGGGGACCAGCCATTTGGGGTGCTCAGCTTTGCAGAGAAAGTGAGGACCTTAGAAGTTTATGAGATCACTGGCTGCTTCCCCACTTACTTCTGACCAACCCACCTCTCAGTCTCCAGCAGCCATGAGCCTCTTTCTGCCTTACCTGAAGATTTCTGATTACCATTAGCTTATTATTTTCCTACAGACCCTGAGTATGTCCTGGTGATGCATTTTAAAGAGGCCTGATGAAGAGCGCCCATCGGTCCCTTGTTTCCAGCCCCAACGTGTGTACTCCTGGGCCCTTTACACTTCTTTGCTAGTGTCCGAGACTCCTCTGCAACCCAAGCTACATCTGTCCACAATCACTAGTCTGACTCTACTGCTCTTGCTGCCTCTGGGCAGTGCAGGAAATGAAGCTCCAGATTACACATGCTGGCCAGGAAACACAAGGTGAGGTCCATAGTATCTTACTGGTGTTTGTGGTAATTAGAGTATGTCTGGGGGAAAATGGTGGATGACCTTATTAAAGGTTTGAATGGAACCAGTGATTCTATTTCCAGAATTCTCCTAGGCAGTTCTAAAGACAAAGATTTAAATAGACATGTGTGTGTGTGTGTGTGTGTGTGTGTGTGTGTGTGTTGTGTATGTATGTGTACATGTGTGTGCATGTGTATGTGTGCATGTGTATGTGTGCATGTGTATGTGTGCATGTGTATGTGTGTATGTGTATAAGCAACATTATATAACAGGTAATGTGTTATTACACACTAACCAAAGAGGTCAGAGTCACCTCAGGTGAGGGGATCCACCCATGTAATGTGTTATGACAAACACACTAAACAAAGAGGTCAGAGTCACCTCAGGCGAGAGAATCCACCCTCAAAGATTATTAGGGGAGTCACAGTCTGCTGCACCAGAGGCAGGCATGTTCCTCATTTTAGTAAATGAAAGGGACCAAAAAAAAAAAAATGGATAAGCAACAGTATCTCTCAGTGGAGAATTGTCCCAGGCCTCTAGTTTCTTCTATATTTTAGCATTTTCTATAATTACAGTTTAGTTCTGTTAAATAACAATATTTTTACTATATTGCATGTCTGTTAGTCATGTGAATACATGGTAAGCTCTTTGTATCTGAGCTACACTTGACGTTCATTCTAAAACTTTCTTTTGTGGAGGGGGAGAAGAAACTCATGTGGTCCCTTATCACAGAGCTATTGAACAAGATCCAGAAAGAGATCCAAGTCCTAATTCTCCTGTCTGAAACTCACAGTGCTCCTCACAGCTATAGGGTTCCCTGGGAGAGTCAATCACACACTCTGATATCTTGGTACACTTTCTGGTTCACTTTTAAGAATACCAGGCCTGGGAATCTGCATCCCTAACTCCCCCAGACCATGCTGGTGTGGCCGGCTCTGGGACCCCTGACTTATGCTTTTCACTCAGCGTGTGGGCTTATCTAATAAGAACCACATGGAGGACAGGTAAACAAAGCCCCCCCGACACCTTCTCAAGGCTCCCCCTCAGAATGATCATACCCTGCTTTCTGAAGAGAGAGCCCAGTGCCTTAGACATCTCCCAGGGAGAACAATGCACTTCTAGAATTGCGAGCCCTCACTCACATGCGTCTCTAGTGCTTCAGCTTATGCCGACTATTAGAAAACACGAAAGGATAAAAAAAATTGCTATTGAAGAAATGGTTCCTCTCCAAAGGAGTCAACATTTTTTAAATATCAAATCATGTTTCTACGTGTGTCCCTCCATCTCATCCCCTTCCTGGAAACCTCTATGGACCCTTAAGAGAAAAAGCAAAAATCCATACCATAGTTTCTTACAGGGGTGGTCTGGCCCCTGCCACCTGCCCAGCCTTTCCTCTCACCACTTCCCTGATGTTACCTGGAGGATAACCAACCATACACCTAGCAGTGTGGTTTTGAAGTTATAAATCATGAGCACCCCCCAAGCCGGCTGGCTTTGTGAGCTCAGCCTCTCCGCACACTCTCCATCACAATTAAAGGCCATGTCAGGTTACCGGCCACCAAGAAGGTCCTCGCTGCAACTTACCCAGTGCCCCACTGCATCTTACTCATACCGATGTTCACAGACAAACTCTCTGAAGGTGAGGAGACCGCACGGAGGCTTATGACCGTCACTTTCAAACACCGATATAAAATCCAGGATCTGGGATCTTTGGGGTTCCTTCTGGATTGTTGTGTCTAATTACTGTCATTGTAAAAAGGAAGCACTGGAAATGGGGGTGGGGACCTTGTGTAGGTCAGGCCCAGAGTCAGGAGGTCTAAGGAATAAGACTAGGTAGGTTTGGGGCTTGAGTAATGGCATTCTGTATCTTGGAAGTAATAAATATAGATCTATTTATCCCCTCTCTCTCTCATCTACTTATCATCTGTCTAATTTTGAGGTCTTTCTTCTTATCAAGATGGAACTGATGTTGTTATTCTCACTTTGTAGGCCAGAAAGACCTGGCCTCTGCTGTGAGGTCTGTATGTCCTTGGAGTGAGGCTCATGAACCTTGACGACCTTTCCCATGGAAATCCCTGCATTCCTAGTGTTACAGATGAGCAATCTACTGACACCAGGACTAATTTCTCCTCTCCTTTCCTGAGAGCTCTTTTCCCCAATACTTAGAAATGGAACATGAAAACAACCCGTGGTCCATCTATGGACTCTACTCCAGCAGGCTGCGGGCCCTGGCGTGGCCCCCAAGAAGGCTGTATTTTGTGGAAACTGAATACACTCACTTTTCAGCAGTGGTTTCAGTTCACCACCTTGTATCAAGATGACTTCTGACTCTATAAAGAGGCAGCACGCTCTGTACCCTGTACACTGTTGCTTCACAAGGAACACGAAGCAGCCCACGCCCTCAAAGCTCTAACCCATGAATCCCGTTGCTGTAACTGAGTGTGCTGAAGGCCTATGGTTAGGGGGAGAGAGTTGGGTTTCTGGCATTGTGTCCCTGAAGGGGACATTAGGACCTGGCTTCTTCCCTCTCTCTTTGCATCCTGACTCCCACGTGAGCAGCTTTGCTCTGCCATGCCCTTTCTCGCCCTGCTGCTCTGCCTCAGGACAGGTCTGGAAACAATGTAACCAGAAACCAAGGTCTCAGCAACTGTGAGCATAAATGATCTTTTCATCTTAGGTACTTTGTCACAGCAACCGAGAGCTAACTCTTGCTTGCCCAGGTCCCAGAACACTTAGCAATGTGCTGCTGTCATTCATCCCCAGAGGAAATGCCCAGGCCAAAGCCCCTGAGGTGTGTTTGGTTGGATTTTACTCTCTGTGGAGCAATCTTTTACACCTTTCATGGCTATAAAAAGAATATAACAATGTACCCTTACTAGATGTGATTTCTATATACAATACAGGTATTATCCGGAAGCTATGGGGACTTCTATGTATATGTTGAGGGACTTCAGATTCAGAGATTTCTGTGATGATTTTGGATGTGGAGTTTTAAGGTTAAGTTCCAATTCCTATAGGCAAGTGAAAAACCAGAGATCCTGAATGAAATCAGCCTAAATTGTTGAGCAAGAATCAAAAGTGTGCTTTTTCTTTCCTCAACACTACTAATCCCGATTGTTTGATCCTATGGACCCTGAGCGCTCTCTCTCCTACTGTGAAGGAAACCCTTCTTATTCTTCCCAAGAGCTGCCTGGGCTGTTCAACTTGCTTCCTCACTTGTGGATTTTATGTCTGAAAGAGGAGGGAGACATCAAAGTCAACCAAGTCGCTAGATTGATCCCACATTGACCCCACAACTGTGGAAGAACAAGAGGCTGAGGTAGGCACCTGCACCCTTCCCACCTGTGCCCTAGCTGAAGCTCAACGATACCGATTCTGATGCGAGCATCTAAGCGTCTGGTTTCATACCTGACTCAGCTCAGACCTGGAGCTGCTGCTGGTCTCCAGCCCTGTGGCTTGTGGTCCCAGGCAGTGAGACCTTGACTCTGAGAGCAAAGGCCCAGGTGCTACCCTGATTGTCCTCTAGGATCAATTTGGAAACACAAGCACCCAAGGAAGGGTTTCGACCCCCTCCTAGAAGTTGCTTCACTTTACTGAGCACAGCATTCATCACCATGCAGGGCCATGCAGACTCCTCACAGGCCTGAGAACCTCACAGCCGCGGATAACGGTTGGATGGCTGATACAATGCTGCAGTTGATGTCTCTTCTACATGAGCTGTCCAGCTATGACCAGTGTCAGAGATGTTGGCTAACAATTGATGTTACCTAGACATTTTGATGAGGGAACAAGGATACCCCACACTGCGGACAAAGGACAAGAGTACACTCAACAGCTCACACATTTCAGTGGACAGTTGACTTGGGGAGCAGTTGGGTGGAAAGCAATGCCCTTTATATCAGAGCCTGTCCTTGAAGGAGATCTTTAATCATCTTAGCCAAATGTCTCCAGCGCCGAGCCTACTGAAGCTTGTCTTAGGGAAATGGAACACTGCCACTGAAGCTCCTCAAAGGCGTGTCACAAACTGTTAGGGACGATGATGCAAAAGCTAAACTACAAGCAAACCATGTGTCTGAGGGGGAGCAGCTGCCAGGCAGGCCCAGCTGCTGTTGTCCCCTTGTTCTCTGTCCTCCTCATGTTACATATTTGTCTCCTCTGCTTTGTAGGTTTGTGTTGTCACGTGACTCCTCACCGCTGGCCAAAAGACTGATTGCCTTTTGGGTTTTATTACAAAGTAGAACCCAGGTATCCTCCTCTGATTCTTGCTCCCTCCCTGTCACTGTGACTTAGTTGAGCCAGATAAATTTCTTCTGGTAAGCTATACAATTACCAAATTGCATTTTTTTATTTTCTTTCTTTCTTTCTTCTCTCTCTCTCTCTCTTTTTTTTTTTTTTTTTTTTTGGTGGCTAAGGAACCGCAATTTTCAGAGCACCACTGCAGATGTGTCTGACAGAGCTCTGGGTGTTCAATAGAACGTGCTCTTTGCTCTGCAGGTGGAGTCTGTCTGTCTTTGTCTACAGGGGAAAAACATGGAAGGTAACCCACTGGTTTCTGTGTGTGTGTACAGTCCCAGATTCGAATGACAGAGATGCTTGTTAAATAGTTTTTCATTTTGTCACAAATAAAAGCATCTCCGATCCCCACTGTGCTTTGTACAGTGAACAATCACCCAAACAAAACAGCCTTTGATGCCACTCCCAGCTGCACAGCCCAGCCTCACCCACTACAGAGGACTCAGTATTCTGAGCTGCACACAGAGACTTGTGCATTCCACGTAGAATTTCAGCTCACTCTGGCCTCTGTAGTGGGTGGAGACTGGGATTTTCAGACTCTACTATTTGGTAAAAGCAGCATAACACCAGGTCTGTGGCCTTGCTTGTCCCGTCTTTTCCCCCAGGGGAGTCAGAATGTGGTAATGTTGCATAGCCACTGCCTTGGCTGCTCTGGGAAGAGCACGTGTCACACCAACATACAAGGCCGACGCTTCCAGGGCAAGACAGCTCATTCTGAAAGGACTACACGTTACTTTGACCTTGGCCCTTTTTTTAAGGCAAGAAAACTATTCTTGGATAAACTTGTCCCTTCTCTTCTTCGGCCAATCTTTCTAAAGTAGAAAGTAGTTTATCAAGCACAGAGTTAGGCAAGTGAACAAGGGAGAGGGTTGTCAGTGAGCAGAGGGTAAAGACAGCAGGTGATGTGTTAGCCACTAGCACTACGGAGAAATGAAGGTCTTAAGGGCTAGGAGACGCTTAGTAGCTGCTTGGTAACAGCCTACAGTGCAAAGCGGAGGACACTAGTGTGAGTCCAAAGAACCCACATACAATCAGGTGTGCAGCACACACCTGTAATCTCAGTGCTCTCATGGAATAAGAGGCAGAGAGAGGAGAATTCATAAAAGCTTGAAGGTCAGCTAGCCTGGACTATACAGTGGTGAGCATCAAAAAAGAGGCCTGTCAGAGTAGAAAGCCAGGACTGACACCCAAGGTTGTCCTTTGACACACACACACACACACACACACACACACACACACACACACACACGCACACACCCTCATGGGTACATACACACACTTGCATGTACATGCACACATGCACTTGCATGCACATGAACATGCACACACACTCACATACACACACACACACACACACACCACACATACTCACGTATATGCACCCACATGCACACACACACACATGCAGAGTAAAAGCAGTCGTGACTGAGATGTTGTAAACTCTGAACTAGTGAAGGGCTCCTTTGCTAAGATTTTCTTGTTAGCAGCAGAGACTGAAGCTAGGCTGACCGGATCGTGATTTCAGCCTCAGCTTTTACTCCCCTGGTGGAAAAATTGTACCAAGTGTCTCATCTCTTTGTGCCTCATTTTCTCACCCAAGTAGGTCCCTGACAGAATTATCTCCATACATCACAGCCCTTCAGTCCTGTTAATCCCAGGCAGGGTGTATCACCGGTGCTAGTCCATGCCAGGTTGTGCTCCAGAAGAACTTGGGCACTGTGCTAGTTAGTTTTCTGTCAATTTGTCATAAGATGAGTCATTTGGGAAGAAAGACCTTTAATTGAGAAACCAGTCCTGCCAGATTTGACCTGCCAGAAAATCCTGTTGGGGGCACTTTGGGAGTATCTCTTAGTGATTGATGGAGGAAGGCATGGCCCATTGTGGGTGGTGACAGCCCTGGGCAGGTGGTCCTAGAGTCTATAAGAGAGCAGGTTGAGCAAGCCATCGAGTGCAAGCCAGTAAGCAGCACTCCTCCATGGCCTCTGTATCAGTTTCTGCCTCCTGATTCCTGCCCTATTTGAGTTCCTGAACTGTCTTCCCTCAGTGACGGAGTGTGAGATAGAAGTGAAGCTGAAATATACCCTCTCCTCCACAAGCTGCTTTGGTCATGGTGTTTTATCACAGTAATGGGCAGGTTGCTAAGTCAGGTTCCTTCTGGATCTCGTGGGCCCTGCTGACTTGCCATGTTGTCTTGTTGGACAAAGCCCAGGGTGTCATCTGAATACAACATTCCAGATTGTGACCTTGTCAGTGTCCTGGTGCCAGTGAGTCTAAAGCCCCAAGATCTCTGGGCACTGCCTCAAGGGCCTGGCACCCACACACCTCATTTTCACATCCCTCCCCTTGACAGGGCTAAGAAATAGTCTCTCATAGAAGTCTTTATCTCTGAAAGCTACATCTTAAAGATCTGAAGCCACTGTCCTTTCTTCCCTAGCTCTGAGTCTGTCCAGAAAACCAATGTCCTGAGTCCAAAGTCCTGTGTCCAAAGACCAAGACTCAGAGGGGAGTTGTAGGTGGTGGGAGCTTGGTGCCTGCTGCTGTTTGGGACACAAATACCTGGTTGCTGTCTGTTATGCCAAACTCTACTGCTTTGCCTGGTCTCCCAACTTGGGTTCTGTCATCTCATCTGGAAGAATCCCTCTACTGGCCCAGCTGATGCCTAGGCTCCCCTCTCAGGATCAGCATGATTCAAGATGAGCCCCCGCTCAGCAAAGGAGAGTCTTCTTACAGTTCTGATGGCAGGGTGCTATAGGCATGAAGGGAGGAATAAGAACACATTTCTCACACAAGGCAAAATAGTAGTATATACTGAGTAGTATATACTGAAAAGAGTGGTACCCAAAGAATGATGAATTCAGATGGGATTAACCAACAAGGTGTGGTGAGTGTACTTGTATTCCCAGAACTTGGGGTCATTGATAGGAGGGGTTCTGTGTAGTCTAGGTTACACAGAACATGTAACAATGAGTATTTTTCTTTTATACTATGGTTTGTTGTTTAGCAATGATATTTGAGGTAGGTTCTGTTGTGAATCCTTTCTACTTCAATATTAAAAGCTAATGTCCTTGAGGATGAGCCCTCCTGTTTATGTGATATATGCCAAATGAATGGCTTTTTTAAAAAAAGGGTTAATGTGTATCATGTTACTGACAGTAGAAACTTTATGTAGAATGTAGTTTTATTTTATTTTTTTCTGTGTAGATGAAGCATACACAATGGTTTAGCTTTATTCTATTATGAGAAAAATACTGTTCTACATACAGTATGAAAATAGTTTAACTGACTGGAGGCTCTGATATTTCAGATTATATAAATTATTTTTATGCTCTAGGACAACAGGAATATATATATATATATTCCATTATTATATATTATAAAGTCTATTATAGGTACAGACTAGATACTTCTTTTTTTTTTTTTTATTTATTATATATAAGTACACTGTAGCTGTCTTCAGATACACCAGAAGAGGGCATCAGATCTCTTTACAGATGGTTGTGAGCCACCATGTGGTTGCTGGGAATTGAACTCATGACCTCTGGAAGAGCAGTCGGGCGCTCTTAACCGCTGAGCCATCTCTCCAGCCCCGATACTTCTATAGACGCTTTGTAGCCACCTAGTCTCTCCCATCCATGCATCTACCCACCCACTTAGCTAGCCAACAGATAAGTCTACAGACAAATCAACCAACATGTGAGGCTCTGTACTGGTCTCTGGACAGCCATTATATCCAGCCCTTGCCCTCACTAATGATAGCTCGTAGACTAGCAAAAATGTCTGGAGCCCAGGCGTTTTAATATACACAGGGCATTACTGTTTATCACTAGGATGCTCCAAACATGGAGGTTCTTCTTTTTAGGACTTATTTCTTAGTTTTTGGCTAATCTTCACAGCTGATATATATCCAGAAAATAAATAATTCACCTCAGTATAGTTTAAAATTTGAGTCTATATGTGTATACACATGAAGCCCTAGTAAGAAGGGACCACAACTGTAACCTTGAAATTCTCAGAGTACACTACTATCTTGTCTCATATTGCACTTTGACCTTGCCTGTCCCTAGTCACCTTTACCCTCTCCTGACTTCCCACCATACCCTTCAAGAAGCCTTCCCGTCCATGTCCCTTTCAGCACAAGCCCTTCTGGGTGCACGTGACTTACACTTGGCTTCACTTGAGGCTGAGCCCCACGAGGCTGTCGTGTTCTTTATCATATTCCTAATGTATTTATCATATCCCATATGTTTAACTTGCCTGCATGCATCAGAGCCAAGAAAGACTTCTGGGCAAAGGACTTAGTAAACTAAGAGCTGATTCTTCGGAAACATACCATTGACAGACAGTTTAAATGTTTCTATTCCGGCAAGTTATGACTGGTCAGGAACAGCAAGGGATGAAAATGGCTCTGGTTACAGGACAGGAAAACAGGACCAAACCATCCTCATTGATTTATTAGCATAAAGAGAAGAAGTTATCCCATAACATGCGCTAACACAATGAGGTAAGCCTGACTCCTGTTCCTGGCAAGTGGCTATATATTGCTATCCTTTCGTAAAAGGTGGAGTGGTATGCCCGAGGTTTTCAAGCAAGTTAGGAGCAAAGTAGTGCCACCGATCAGGACTTCTAGAACCCCAGCCCAGTGTCTTTCTGCTTCATCAAGCACATGGCCCTGCCCTGTGCCTTTGTCAGCCTTTGGCTTCCTTTAAGGGTAAGGGATTGGTCTTGCCCAAAGAAGACACCGCCGAAGAAATGCTGTTGCTTAACAACAAGTTCTGAGGCCAAGATGACTTTTGAGAAAATCCTTACTGACCTTGAAGAGAGAAACACACAGTAACATTTGGATTACAGGTTCTCCTCCAGCTCCCCATTATGACCCACACCCCCGGAGAAAGCGAGGCCAGCAACAACTTCTCACACACTTGACAGCTTTGAGAAACATCAAGCTGGCATTCGCCGTGCTGCCCCAGAAGACACACAACTCAGGCACCAACTTGGCACAGCCTGGCAGGGCCAAAGCCAGGACAATAATTTCTATTCATGTTGAAAATAAACATCCTGCCTAACGTGATCCCTCCAGTTAATTAGGCCAACATGTACATCTCTAAGGTGTGGGAGGATAAAGCTGGTCAGGAGGTCAAGTTGAGAAACATTTTCCAAGTCCATCCCTAAGCAGTACTCCGGTGACAGACGATCCCAGTGGACCACGTCTGTGGTGGGAGAGTAATGGCTCAGCAATGGCAGAGCACTCATCTGTATGCACAGAGCCTTGAAACCTTAATCCAGGGCTTCATACCTTTCAATGACACACTCCTTCAACAGACCACCTCAGTTTGTTCACCATCCAGCCCGTAGACATGGGAGAAGAGAAAGCTGGAGCTAAGGAGGAAAACCTGCTCAATGGGGATTGAAGTGGGCTGGCCCATGAGCCCATACCTGTAGCTTTTACGCGATTCGTGTACAATTAATAATGCAGTCCCAAGTATGCTTGTATTTTGCTTTACAGGAAAAGGGCACCCCCCACCACCACCCACTGCCTGAGTCCTTACAACCTCCAGCACTGTGCTTGCAAAAGCCCTTAACTTTTAAGATCATTTCCCCCTCGGCATCTGGGAAACATCCCCACCTGTATGGTGTCTGGGAGACAGAAAGTCCGAGCATGAAGACTGGAAGCTGCGCACAGAACCCACAAGGTGCCTTGCCAATAGCAGGGAAGTGAGGAACATCTGTCGGGTCCAGCTGGATACGACCCAGGAAGGCATGGGCACAGGGATGCCATACTGTGTGTGCTCGGGACTCCTGCATGGTCCTGAGCTTGTACCCATATTTCTAATTTTATCAAGTCTGATGCATTCCTCACTCCGGAGGAAGCCAGACTTGTTGCCAAGATCTCTTTTGCGTGTAGGTGGGGATTTACTTAGCTAATAATGCAGTGGTTCCCAGACATTCATCAGAATTACTCAGGAAGCTTTAGAACACTTGACGTGGGGGGAGGGGTGAATCTAATTGGAGTACGTGATGTACTTGGACGAATCCCTTTATGAAACCCATCGCTATATAATGATGATCATATGCCAACACACATCCATACTGCTTAAGAATTCTCAGATGATGCCAGTATATGTTTGCTAAGGGAAACTTGCTCCCATGGAACCCAGACTGCGGTCACTGGTCTGGGATGAGAACAACTGTGAGTGACATACTTTATTGACAGAGGAGCAGCAGCCAGGAAGACAGGAGTCTACCTGTGGCATGCTGACGGTATTCTACAGGGTCGCGGGCTCCCCTTCCTGTTTCTTGTTCCTCTTCTCTGTCCTCCTCAGCCTATTCTTTTTGATGCCTCTTTGGTCCCAGGTTTCTAATGATAGGACATGGATGTTTCTAGAGGCTTCTCCATCACTTGTGGGTTTGTAGCAGATTCCCTCTTGCTTGTGTAGATATCTGAGCCAAGCACACAGGTAGGGGAATTAATGAGACACGGGCTGAGAGCTAATGTCCCACAGGTCTGGTTGTATACTGCTGTCTCAGTAGCAATCCCGGGGGGGTGGGGGTCTGTGCTGTGGAGCTGACTGACTGCACACTGGTAGCTTTCGTTCTCTTCCCCATGACACCATCTGCCAGATGTGCTGTGTCTGGAGACAACTGGCGCCTCTGTCTGTCTTCCAGAGGTCTCACGTGCTGGGAAAGCGAGCTGCGGAAACCTCAAAGGGCTAGGGGGCGTGACCTTGCTCTGATTTCCTTGCAGCTATACTCACCTTTCTGTGGGAAATGAAACCTCCAAACACAGGGAACCAGTGGAGAAGACAGAGGAACGAAAGAGTATCAGTGGCACACAGGAACGGAGTGAAATAAATGTCCACACCTCGAGGAGGACATTAGGCTCTAACGATTAGAGCAGCATCAGTCAGGCAGCCAATAGACAGATAAATCTGTAGGGGCCTGTAAGCCCAGAAGAGGCTAACTCCGGTCTCTTGGGGCGCCTGGCAAGGCACAGGGATGTGTGGTACCACTGGATTCCTGAGGATGCCTGAACCATCATGAAAGGGCACTGGAGACCGGCTCCACCCGGCCCAGTGTAATCCAATTCAGAAGTAGCAGAGACGTCTTTGTGAAGCAATCTCTGTCAAGTTCAAAGCTCCAGTGGCCGGCACTGGTTGAATTTCATCCCCTGGGCATTGCATCTGTCCTCGGAATCCTGATATTCGTCATTGGATCAATGCAAACAGAGCTTTGCCAAAGAGATAGGCAAAGGGAGCCAGGGCCTCTGGTCTTATCCCGGCCCAGGGCCTCCTCCGCTCCAGAAGCACAATCTCCTACACAGTGCAGTGACTGTACGACACTGAGAAGCCAGCGAGGGGGCATTTGATAAACACTTTGATCTCACCATTGGCGCCTTCGGCCTTTTCCACGTGCTCCCATCCTCACTGCTGTGATCTCCGCCATCTGACTGTTTTTGGTTCCTATTTTATTCTCAACTTCTAAAATGAGGGTTTAGCTACGACTCTTTATGTCTAGTGTCTGGCAAGGGCTAACTACTGCACTGGGAATACAGGATGCCCTCGGAAAGAGTCAGGGTGGCGGAAGGACACTGGAGCTCCAGGGGACAGAGGTAGGCAGCTAACATGACAATCGTCCGATGGGTGCCATGTGTCGAAGAGCCACCGTGGCATTCCTTTAGAGACGATTATCTAGTCATTCCACTTGCCTCACGGTTTAGACGTTCAGATAGCATCAGTAAGTTCTAGAGTCCTTACCACCTGAAAATGGTCAGAGACCCACGATGCTTTAACTGTACAGTACACATGGTCTTAGCCTATGACTGGGGGGAGTGCGGCACGAGGAGGAGTGCAAATTTCATTACTGCAGACTTGGCAACATTTAACACCAGAGGCATGGACTTTAAAAAGTTAACAGATCCAAAATAGTAACATGCTTAAATCGCCTTTGATGACGTGAGTGATTGACATCATGCTGTTGCTATGGTTTACTTAGAGATTTCGGGTAGATCAGTGTGTGCAGCGGAGAACAGACACAGTCGTGAACAGAGGCTAGCACCTCACAGTTAAGCATCATGCAGCCTGAGTGCTGGCTTGACTTCTCCAGGGCTGCACAGCTTGTCAGTGGCTTGACTCACTCTCCTTGCACTGAATTTGAACCCAGCACTGCAGGGTGAGGCTGGCTAAGCACTTCGAAAGCTGCTCTTTCAGAACGAAGAGTTTCCTCACGATCGCTTCTCCTGATCCCCCATTGACACATTTAAGCGGTAAATAAAGGGAGAGAGCTCTCCGAGGATAGAGACACTGCTATAACCCAGAGCAACCTCAGAGTGCAATTAAAACCAATTAGGCCCATGTGAGTATAATTACAGCGACAGGGAATGAGCCTCTTCTGGGAAGCAATCTGACCTCCATGTGTGAGATGAGGCTTGCAGAGAAGGTTGTGGTGGGGAGAGTGACAGAGAGAAAAGAGACCCTTCCAAGGAAGTTAGGATGCTTTTGTTGCCTGGAAGACACCTGAAACTCTGCTGTGCACGGGCTAGCTTCCGGAGGGATGGAGTGGGGTTGGTTGTATGACTTGATTCAGGACAGTGTAGAGGGGGTCCTTGCACTCCCAAAACGATGACCACTGCTAGTGCTGCAGCCAGGGCTCTATGCTCTATGTGGCTACTCCGCAGCCCAGAACACTAGGGTAACCTGCTAGCGAGTCTCAAACATCCTGGAAAATATCCTGCCACCAGGCTTTTGTGCACTGTGGCCTGGATGAAGCAGAAGTGGGCCTGGAATGTGGGTAGGGGAGACCGGGTGATGCTTCTGGGAACTTCTGACTCCCAGGGGAGAAGTAGGCCACAGAGCACCCTGTACAGCCTGCTTTCAGAGCAGCACCGGGCTTCAGTCATACTTCCCCATGGGCTCTCCAGCCAGAGGCATTCCTAACCACTGGACAAACACACGTGCAGTTGGAGTAGCACCTGGAGGGCTTGTGAGAACAGATTTGTAGGGCCTGCAGCTGACCTAGAAATCTGAAAGGTGGGTGGGGGAGGGGAGACAGACACTTGCAGGTCAAATAGGCCATAGTTTGTTACCTGGGTGCCTGTATATCATTTGGCAACCACATTCTCTCCCCTTGAACCAGGCACTATGGCAGGCACAGGAAACTAAGGATGATCAACATTCAGGCCTTCACTTCAAGGAGCAAATATTTGCAGGAGTGAAGATAGTGGGCCAAGTAAGTAATCATGTAGCAATTCCTGCTCCCAGACTTGGGAGAGGTGGGTTCAAAGTGTTCTGGGAACAAGGTAGAAGACACAATAAATTCAGGGAGGCAGATGGGGGAGGAACTCGATAAAGTCAAGGCCAGAAGAAATATTCAAAAAGATTTGACAAGCCTTGGGTGGAGCAAGCGCGTGCTAGACAGAGAAAAAGGCGAGCATTTTAAGTGGACAACCACACCAACTCGGGATGTGCTCGGGGAGAAGATGGAGTTGTCCTCGAGACAGCCACTGTTAGGTTTGTTATTTCGGTTTACAGTATCAGGGATTGAACCAGGGGCCTGTGAGCTATGAACGTGCTGTACCACTGAGATACATCCCAACCTTTTCGGCTTCGAGTCTACCCTCAGACCTGCAGACTGGGCTCCTTCTCCCAAACACTCCTCTCAGACACCTCAAAGTTTGGTTGTAATTTGAAGCTTAGTAGCTGGGCTCTGATGTGCAGGTGCGTTATTCCGTGGAATGGAGGCTGAACTGGGACAGTACACTAGAACCAGGAGAGCAGGCTCATGTGGGCTTCGGCTGAACCCCTATCCTCAGGCAAGGTGTGGTGTTCTTGTCCTCCATTCTCTCCAGAGCAAAACACATTGTTTGGATCCCAGAACTGCCAATATAGCATCCGACACCTCTCCCCAACCCTAGCTTGTCACTTGCTGGCTTCAGGCATGACTCAGCTGGGTATTTTTAAAGTTTTTTTTTAAAGCAGCATACACAGTATTAGGTTTCTTCTGTACTTTCAAGCAGAATGCATTGTGTTGACTCCTCCCTCTTCTGTTCCACACCCCTGGCTCCTCCTCATGCCATTCTACCCACCTGGATGTCTGACCTTTGTAAAACCACGTTAAAGAACAGACATCTAAAAACGGACCAGGAACCATTGTCCCCCAGCCAGAAAACTGGAACCCTATACTTTCTCAGTGTCGGGGAAAACTACACAGACAGCAGATAGGTCAGAACAGGCTTCAGGTGCCCATCTGGCTATCTGGAGAACAGACGGGTGTGGCTTGGGAACAATGTCTACCTTTCTGAGTGTCCACAACCATGACATGACTAAGTAGCTTCTAAGACTATGAAAACCTCCTCTAATTTAAACAATTCAATTATATCTTATGTGTATGGGGCGTATGTGGGTACCTGGCACATGCAGTGCCCATGGTGGCCAGAAGAGGGCCTCAGAGACCCCGGAACTGGAGTTCAGCCAATTGTGACTGACAGAGAAGGTGCTGGGACTGAACCTGATCCCTCTGCAAGCACAGCCAGTGCTCTAAACTGCTGAGCCATCTCTGCAGCCCAGAATCCATAATTTTATCGGATGATTTTTTTTCAAAGCTGTAACATTAGTACTATAGTAATGTTTGTATTGTGTTTATTAACTCCTAATCACACATTAAACTTTGGTAGGTGAACATTTATTTTGTAAAATGAATTGTTTTCCCATTAAACTCCCAGGAAATTAAAAAACAATTGGGGGGGGTGGGGAGGGTGGTAAGATGGCTCAGTGGGGTCAAGGTGCTTGCCACCAAGCCTGACAATCTAGTTTGAACCCGTAATCCACGTGGTGGAAAGAGAGACTGCTACAAGTTGTCCTCTGATCTCCAAAACCACGCTGCGGCATGCAGGGGTACACGTGTGGAGGTGAGAGGTCAACTTTCCTCTCCCTCTACAATGGAGCCTGGCCGTCAGACTTGGTGGCAGCTGCCTTGACCTGCTGAGCCATCGCTCCTGACAGCGCTCTCGGCGGCTTTCTGGAACTGAGAGTTTAGCGACATCACAGTGGTGGTGTGCACTCGGGTGGGGTATCTTCATCATGGGTACAGGTGAAAGCTGCACCCCAGGTCCCCCTCTGGCTGCCCACAGGGGAAGCGTCTCAGTTGTGTCCAGCGGCACATCACAGACTGGTGTCACTTTGAGGACAGGTCACAGAAAGAACGCAATACCAGGCAAAGCCCAACTGTCATCCCATGACGGGCATGGGACATGGGTAAGAAATAACTGGCTGGTGCTTTAAGACCCCAGTTACCATTGGGATTTCTTTAATGTGACCTGGCCTAGCCCATCCTGACTGAGGTACTGATGACTGAGGGCTCACTGGCTAGAACATGGTAGGAAACTCCTTCACCACACTCTACAACAACCCCCCACCCCCATTTTTTACTCAACACCTCACGATCTCAAGCCACGCGTGCATTTCATCTCCGGACTTCCTGGTCTGCTAGCTGTTCTTGGTTGGCACCGGAAGTTCTGTGGCTGTGAGGTGGCAGCTAGCACTGTGAACATTTACCTCACCCGGTGCACGCTGTTCCTCCTGCTTCACTCCAACGGCCCCACCTGAAGTCCCTCGTCTCTGCTCCTGGCTCTCTGCCTGGCATCTCTTGGCTTTATTTTGCCTCAAAGCAACTTCCCTTTCCTCAATAATGCAGGTCAAATGTCACCTCCCCTTTGAACTATCCCCGAACATCTCATCGCCGATAAGGCGTTAACTGCTTTGCCACTAAGTCTCCAGAGCATGTTTTGAACCTTTTATGTAGAGCGGTTATCTGGGTACTTCTGTCAGCCCTATCGTATCCCCACACATGGAACCCCTCCTGACTGAGGCACTTTATGAAGGAGATTTCAAGGCCTGTTGGAGTTGGGAGGCATATTGGGCAAAGGGTGTGAGGACAGGCAGGATTTGGGGACATGCAAGGTGGCAACACCAATGAGAAAGTAACTCCAAACTGGTCAGAGGAAGCGATGAGATTGCACTTTAGTCTAAATGTAGGAACCAAGTGGATTTTAAATTGGAACCCCCTGGTGTAAAGATGCAGTCTGGATAGACCTGGTCTCACTGTCAACTCTGATCAGCCAACAGGGAGGGGAGGGGTGTGTCTGTGTGCCCCCACCTAGCTGGCTAAGGCTTCCAGGACACCATTATCATCCCATTGTGGGGTCTCCCTTCGTTAGGCTCAGTTAATCTCCACTGTTTCCCAAATGCCCCCGGCCATATGAATGAATGAACGAAAAGTTTGAGGAAGTCACTGTTGCTTCTCCTGGTGCTAAAAGTAACAAATAATGCCCACACTATTCATCTGACAGACGACAAACTCTATTCATTTACTACAACAAACAACAACTTTGGGGGCTTCAAAGAGCATTCGTCCTCTATAATTATGAAGAGCAGAAATCAGAGATCAATTTCTCTTGTGGAAAACAAGGGCTGTACTATGTCTACATCAGTGATCAAACTTCCTAATGCTAGGACCCTTTAAATTACGACCTTCCTAATGCTAAGACCCTCTCAACCATTAAATTATTTTTGTTGCTACCTCATAATTGTAATTTTGCTACTGTTATGAATCAAACTATAAATACCTGTGGTTCCTGATGGTCTCAGATGACCCCTGTGAAAGGGTCATTCAACCCCAAAGAGCTCCCAGCCCACTGGTTGAGAACCATTGTTCTATGGGCTCCAGGCACAAAACTTTTCCCAGTTGCCTGCTGTCCTTGGCTTCTGTTTGCATCCCTCTGATACTTTCAAATCTTTTTCTTCAGGTTACCTTCTCTTCTGGGCTTGTCACTTGTGTTGCTCTTAGGAAGATCTTTATGGTGGTATTTGATGGCCAGATAATCCAGGACAATCTCTTCCTCTCAAAACCTTCAATGTGGGGACTGGAGAGACAGCTCAGCTGTTAAAAGCACGTATTGTTCTTCCAAGGACTAAGTTTGGTTCCCGGAACCCATGTTAGGTGACTCACAACTACGGTAACTCTAGCTCAGGGGAATGTGATATACCTGGCCTCCTTGGGCACCTGCATTCACGTGCACAGACACACACGCGTGATTTAAAAATCATTAAAATGAATTAAGAATTGAATCCTTAATTTGATTACATTTACAAGGCCCCCTTTCTAATGGAACTCACACTTCTAGGTCCCAGGATTAGTGTCTGACATCCTGGGAGAGCATTGTTTTTATTCCACAATGTTCTAAGAGCTCTCACCACACCCACTTCCTGCTGAGCTGCCCTCTCTCCCGGCTCAGGTTTCATGTTGTCGTGGACAACTTTATTAACTCATGCTCACAGGCAAACAAATGTGTGTCCTACAGATGACAGGAACCCTCCTGTTTGCCTTCAAAATAGTCCTTAAGTAGAAGGAAAATATACACGCTGGAGTTCTTAAACCATTGGCCCATGCCCCCAGGAAGTGCCCAGACGAAATACTGAGGAACCAAAAACAGGGCTTGCAAGGAATCATGTTTTAATAAATATGTTACTTTTCCCAAGAGAAAAAATAAAATGTGTTCACAGTGATGGTTTTTCTCTGCAGTTCTGAAGTATTGGAGGCCTGGAAGTTTGCTAGGCAAGCGCACATGGTTAGTGACTATCTTAGAAATAAGGTGAGAGGAGCTGCATCCTGAAGTGATGAATCCTGCCTCTCTACAAGGGAGGGCCTTCTAGGCTGGTTACCTGTTAAGCTCAGTCACATGACCTGTTTTGCACAATGAGATGGGAATGGAAATGTTTCAGAGCTGAGGCTTGACACCTTTTGGAAGATTTTGCTAGGAATTCAATGAAAACAGCACACTGGGGCTTAATAGGAGAGAATCGTCAGGGAAAATCTTAGGTGGCAAGGTACACAGAGAGAAATGAAAGTTTATATTTCTGTCTTAAAGGACTTTAACTTTTGTTTTATGCATATGAATAAAACATGTATGCACGTTGCATGTATGTCTGTGCACCATGTTCATGCATGGTGTCCACAGAGGCCAGAAAAGATTGTTTGGATTCTGACACTGAAGTTATAGATGGTTATGAACCATCATGTAGGTGCTGGAAATCAGAGCCCAGGCCTCTGGAAGGGCAGCAAGTGCCCTTAACTGCCCAGCCATCTCTCCATCTCCTGGATTACTGTTTTAACGTGACCTGTGAAATATTTCAGGTGAGCTTGGGTACAACATACACTCATGCAGTCTGGGTCCAGAGACCAGTTCTGCAACAGAAACCCACTGGAAGCTGGCTGTGGGTAAAAGCTACCAGGGAGAAATTATCTGCGACCCCAGAGAGGGATAAGTTCAGTACTGAAAAATTATTGTTATTAACTATACAGCATGGGACTAAAATAAATGAGCTTTGAAACACTGGTAAGTGGGGGCAGCTATGACAGACAGCCAAGCCACCTTTGTGATGAACATCCTGGGCCCAGAGTGCACCGATCGGGTTGCAGTTGGCCCTGCACAACCTATAATCCTATTTGGATGGCTCATCCCCGCCCTCCCTCCCACACATACCAATATAACTTCATAGGTGGCTGTAACCTGAGCCGTGCTCTTTTGACTCCTGAGGATTTATTTGCCAGGATGGAAAGTTATATGCCTGCTTTGGCTTTGGAAGTCTTTCCTTCCTGTTTTGACTTGAGACAAAATTCATAGGACATGAAGTTAGCAGTTGTAAACTGTACAACCCTCCAAGGTTCATGCATGTTGTAGTGTCTATTTAAATAGCACTCTGTTTTCAGGAGCGAGCAGTATCCCATGCACGTGTACACTGATGCTTGCTTAACCATTCGTCTGTTGGTGGACAGTTTAGTTGCTTCCTCCTCTGGACTATTGTGAACGGGAATGTTCTGACATCTGTGGAGGGTGATGGCATGCGCACCTGTCTTTAATCTTTGGGGTGTGCACCTATTCACAGAGTTGCTAGGTCATTGGGTAATTGGTTTGATTTCTCAGGGAGCCGCTAGGCTGCTTTCCACAGAGACCGTCCCACTTCAGTTTCCACCAGCAGCATATGAGGATGCCAAAGCCCACAGCTTCCCTAAAACTTACTGCTATGTTTAAAGTATTATATCTTTTCTAGTTTCGTTTCTGTTGCTGTGACTAATTCCCTGATCAAAAGCAGCTTAGGGAAGAAAGGACTTACTGAGCTGACAATTTCAGGTTACCGTCCGTTGTTTGGGGACATCAAGGCAGGGATTTTAAGGCATCACACCCCCAGTCCAGAGTAGAGAGAATAAACACATGGTCCCTGTTTGCTTGCTTTTCTCTCTAACTTTCTCTTGTCTTCATTATTTAGGCCCCTCTGCTTAGGGAATGGCACCACCCATTGTCCTGGGTCTTCCAGAGTCAATTGACAATCAAGACAACGCTCATGGATGTGTCCTCAAGCTAACCTGGTCCAGATAATTCCTCAATTGCAATATTTCCTTAGTGACTCTATGCTGTCACGTTGCCAGTTCAAACTTGCCGTGGCAGTAGCTATCCTGTTGGATGTGAGGCGGTATTAGTCATGGCTCTGGCTCCATTTTTTTTATGACTAACAGCAATGGTCATTGTTCCATGTGCCTTTTAGCTATTTGTATATTTTCTTTCAAAAAACTTATCTCTTCAGTATCCTTCACATTTTAAAAATGGAATTGTCTGTCTTTTTGGTTTTTTAGTATTAGGAATTTTTTTTTACCTTCTGGATATTAAGACCTTTAGCATAAATATGACTTGCAAGCGTTATATTCCATTTCAGCCTGCCTCTTTTCTGGCTGACGCACAACACGTTAGGATCTGAAGATGCATGGTTTATCTAGTTTTGAATTGTTCATATTTCAGTGTCATCTTTAAGAATTCCCTGCCAGAGATGAGAGAATGAACATTTATGTGTATTTCTCCCACATTTCCCTTTAAGACTTTAATCTTTATATTTAAGTCACTGGTCCATTTTGCATTAATTTCTATACACAATTCACAGTAGTTTAGCCTCATTTCTCTGTGTGGAACAGCCGGTTGTCCCGGCACCACTTGCTGAAGAGACTCTTTGGTTCCCATTAAATGCTCTCAGTACTGTAATGGTGGCCCTAGGTGTGTGGGCTCGCTGTCAGTGCTGGGGCTGGAGGAATGTCCTGTGGCAGCCAGAGCAATTGACCTCGTCTTAGTGCACACCTGCTCCTCTCAGATCTCCTCTTAGCATCCTGCTGTGCACAGCTGTGACAACCCTGGGCCGACCGAAATCCTCTAAAATATATTATTTTCATTGATTTCCTTTACTTTCACTGTCACCATCCACTCGGGCCCAGTTGTTTAAACTCTTGCATTATCTGACCTTTGTCTTCAAGCACAGTGTTGGTGTTTCCCGTGCAGAGAGCGCCACCTTCCACGGAGTAACTGATGAGCGGAATGAGGCTCTAGCGCATGTCACAATTCATTCAGAATAACAGCTCGGGGTTAGAACTGTGTTCGGGTTTATAGGCATTTATATCTCCAACCATATTAAGAATCTTGCTTTCTTCAAAATATGACCCAAACAAGGTGGGATTTTATTGTTTGCACATGGCTTAAAGTCAGACTTCAAGCTGGCTTCTGAGCCCCGGGCTCTTCCTTTCCTAGGCAGAGCTGGAAAAAATCTAATTAACCCACCACAGCGTTAATCTTCTCATAGGTAAAGAAGTCACAACAACAGACCTCACCCTCAAATCTCATCCCCAGTGATCTAAGGACCAGATAGCACAATGTAGATGCGTACACCTTATATGTATCGAAGACAGACAATACAATTCCCTAACAGTGTGGTCAAGTCGAGGAAAAGAAAGACGCCAGTCAAACTCATTTCAACATTTTCGAATGTATATATATGTATATGTATGTATGTATATGTATATATGTATATACACACATACACACATATATATACCATGCAAATATTCCATCCCATCTGCAAATACCAAGATGAAAAGTATCAAGTCCCTGCAATTATGTTTGCCTTGTGGCTGTCCCCAACTGTTTCACGCCTTACCATGTGCTTGCACGCCATTCCAGCAGTACATACGTATGTGTCGTCAGAATGACAATTTCATAGTCAAGGTTCTTTTGTTGGTTGGTTTCTGGTTTCCCATAGGAACATCTCCTCTGGAGCCAATGAAATTCATTATAGGGTGGGTACACAGCAGTCCCTCAAGGGGTTGTATTTTAAGTGACCAGAAACAGATGAGTGAAGCAAGAGCCGCACGAATGACATCTCTGGTGACAGCCCATTGGTGAATGCAATGGCGTGGGCCCCTCCCCTACATGTTAGGCCTCCAGTTGGTGGGATATTTTGATATTTTTGATAGTTTAAGCCATTGTTTCCACACTGGGCAAACGGCTTTTTCTAATATTCCTCCTAACGAATGCTGTTTTACCAACTAGCAGTGGCCAATTAAAATGGCTACCCGAAGAGTCATGATATATGGAAGAATATTTCCTAAAAAAGCAAAGCAACACTGGACCAAAACACATGACTTGAATGGGGGGAAAGGCTTTAAAACACAACAAGGAAGGTCTCCTCATATTAGCTTTCCTTCTTAATACTGCAGAAATCTAAACTAGATACCTACAACTTAGCCTAGGGAACTTGTTAAATAAACTTTCAAAGACCTGCCTGAAGGAAGCTTCCTGAGGAGTTGTTTGTAATGTGGAAGAATGAATGTCTTTAAACATATGGGATGAAGGATTTCAAACTGGTTCCATCTGAAATGAGGATTAAATCAACTAGGTGCACTCGTCCAGTGGATTACTCAACAGCCATCAAAAATGGTTTCACGAACATGATTGCATTTAGAAAAATGGTTCTAAGAAATAACTAAGAGAGAAGACAGTCTTCGAGCTGTCAGATAATAAATAAAACTCTGTGTTCCAAACTCCCTTTCCCAATGCTGGATGACTGTTTAAATCTCATTTTAAGATTCTAGTAAAACAGAATGAATGTCATGAATCTCTACGGTATTGATTTCAGTAAGAAATGCAAATGGCTCTCCAGCGGCTTCTGGGTTCTGGGGGCTGCTGTGGGGTGTGTTAACTGAGGTCCCCTGCTGTGGGCTGTGTTCACCAACTACCCTGGCTGCTGCCATGTTTACTAAGGACCTCAGTCCCTGATTTTGTGGAATTTGCCCTCTGGCTGTTCCTTTTCTGCCTGCTGTGATCTTCATTACCCATTTTAGCTGTCTCTCTAATCCCCACAAGCTGAGCCTGTCTACTGTAAAGTCTAGGGACATACACATGTTTCCCTGAGATGAAGGGATAAGGTGAGAAGAGACTGCTTCACTGAAGCCCGGCTCCTTCCCTCAGCTATCAACCCACAGCAGAAGGCCAGATACCTGGGTTCTACATCTCAGCATGGTTGCTGACTTTTGACTTGACTTCTTACACTTTTCTGTCTGCTCCAGACTCACCCTCCGCCGTGTGTGTGTGTGTGTGTGTGTGTGTGTGTGTGTGTGTGTGTGTGTGTGTGTACGCACTTGTGCACTCGAGTGCACGCAATATAGGTGCAAATTTATCTTCAGAATACGGTATCTTTTTATTTTACCTCTTGTTTTTAGACTAGATCTCAAGGGCTTTCATTTTCATTGCTGAAATATTCAAAAGTGGTTGTTTTGTTTTTCCTTAACCCACCTAGGAAAGAAATCATACTGAATGCCTTAGCTAGAGAAAGCCATTGTGGTTGTTTACGGATTTTCATTACGCTGTTCATTTCTGGATATATCCACTGTTCCTGAAATGCCAGATTAGCAGTGGCTATCAAGTCTTCCTCAAATCTACATTTTCTAATTAGCATGCAATGAAGACATAGTATTTAGATTACTTTGTAGGAATAGAAGACAATGAGAAAACGTAAAATTTTAATTCAAATGATAAACATACACCAAACAGATTTGTACATACGTGGCTACAGGAAGGACATGCATCTCTGTGGTGGGCTACAAAAGCCTTTATCATCATCCTTGATTTTCTGAACTACTCACTTAATGTTCAGCCAGCATCTCTATTTTGCAACAATAAGATTAAAGGGTAAACCTTGTCATTTTTATTTGGTTTTTAGAAGAAGCAAGCACCTGGGTTCAAAATTAAATTAAAATACAAAATGAGTTACGATTGTTTGGAGCAGAATGTGTGTTACCAGGCACGACCCTGGAAAACAAGCCCAGACACCACCAACTCAGAGAAGACAGAAAATAGGGAGAGCATGTGAACAGAGAGGTCCCTCCCCCTGGGGTCTATTCTGTGTTTCTCAGCAGCTGAGAGTGAAGAATATTGGCATAAAGGACGGATTTGAAAGCGCCGTGAAGACAGAGCCAGGCTCCTTTCTGGGAAGCTAATGAACCGCACTGACTCATACACATTATCTTTGAGGGAACGGTGCTCTGTCCACACTCCTCTCACATCTGTAAATGTGAACGGTGCACCTCATAAACCGCAAAGGAGATTTATATAAGCCAAGAAATGCAAGTAAACCATCTCTTTATGTTTTCATTTAAATCTTACCATTTATGTAATCTTTGAACTTAATCGTAATGTATATCTTAGGAACTGCAGGAGAAAAGGAACCATCAGTCTTCCTTACCCAGTTGTGAACTTTATGAATGACAATGACCGACCTGGCAAGACAGGTCCACTGGTGTGATAGTGGCACACACAAACACTATGGTGTAACCAACTACTTTCTGATAGGATTTAAGCTTTGCCTAAATGAAATCTTTGCCCGACACCATTTTCATACTAAGAACCTATAGCTAGACAGGTCATGGGCCGCAGAGAGGATCAACTATGTTTACATTGCTAAATGGCAACATGCTAATTACATACCAATTCCTACTGACGTATCGTTACACTCATAGATTAGTGCATCTTTCGACTGTCATCTGAGAAGCTTTTTTTTGCAGGAGCTGGTGACTAACACAGAGACCCACAACTGGACAAGGCATCGAGAATAAGAGACTGAAAAACCTGCAGCCCTAAATGGAAGATGTGTACTGCACCCCTTTCCTAAAGTCCGGGCATCACTGAAGAAGAAGGGGAGTAAAGAGTGTAGGAGCCGAAGATAGTAGAAGACCACAAGGAAGAAGTGTTTCCTTGGCATGGCAGGGCAGCTGCATGCATGAACTCACAACAGTTATGACAGCACACGCAAGACGTGTAAAACTCCAAGCAACACCAAATCGCAACACGGACAGGGAGCTGGACATGAAGTCCCACCCTTAGCACTGGAGATTGTGGCAGAAGTTGTTAGCTGCCTGGAGAGGGGGAGATATTCTTCTTTAAGCAGACAGGGACCGGCACTTGGCAGAGGGTGAGGAAGAGTGAGAAAGCATGAGCTGTGTCATCTGCCTTCCAATTTTGCCAGGGGAAGAAGGTAAAATTGTAAGGCCGAAGGCAGGAAAGAGAGCGAGCGGGCTGTTGTTAATGAGGTAAGGCTGTGACGCACACAGGGCCACGCCCCGCTTATCTCTGTGAGTTGTGGTCCACAGGGCACTGCAAAGTCTCCTTGAGGTTAGACAGGACTCAATAGAGTTTGTCCAGGATGCTTCCTCACTTTACGAAGCCTGCATTTAGTAAGCATTTTCATTCAAAGGATTGGTTATGGTCAGGATGAAGAGTAGATCAGCAACATCGAACTTCCCCACTCTCCCTTCTGCTGTCTCCAGCCCAGTGCCCCACAGCTTCCCAATGTCACCTGGTCACAAGACTTTGCTTGGCACTCCATATGTCCTGCCTGGGCTTTCCAGATCTTATCCAACAGAGAACAGTTATGACCCTCCATTTGGCCTGTGTAGACACTGCTTTTTGCCGAAGTATAGTTCAAACAAACAACAAAACCTCCATCCACAACAGTCGGTGCAGGTACAAAATAATATCTGCTGACTTAAACAGTGAAGAGAAGGAATATCCCCACGGAACCCTCCTCCCCATAAAGTGGGAGTTGCTTCCTGTAATGAAAAGGCAGCCACTGCAAGAGCTGTGCTTCTTCCTGCAGACATGGCCTGGATTTCTTTTTATATTCCAGGAGTGGCAGAACTGCCGGCCAACAGAGGGCTGTCAGCATCACTGCCTCCCGTTTGTCAACTCTGGTCCCAAGCCGACCATTTCCTTCTGTTTGTCTGCAACCAAAATATAGCTCAAAAGAAAACCACCCTTCTATCTGGAAGGCCAGGGCGAGCTGCTCAAAATGCTCTTAACTATGAGCTAAACAACAAGAGATACACTGGGATTACCCATGATGCAAAGCAAGCTCTGACTGTTTCACCAATGATCAATGGTTTCATGTCTGTTATCTTCCACTCTTCCATTTTAAAAATAATAAATATTAGGCTGGATGACTGACAGGTACAGTTAAAGCTACCATTTTACCGTGTGTGTATATATTTACTAGTAACCTTGGTTCCTTCCAGCAAGCATTCATTCCATGTATTCGCACTCCCTTGCCTCCTACTCCCTCAGGGAAGCTCTTCAGTTAAGAAGCAGGAAGAATTGAGCAGTGTTTAGTTCCCTACTGGGAGCTTAGGGAAATTCTTGCTAACCTTTTTGCATTTCAGGGAGAGCATTGGACCATAATTATGCCTCAGTTCTTTGCTGGTTAAACTTCAAACAACTTCACCTTTCCATAGTACAAAGGCAAAAGCAGGAGGCAGACATCTTTGAGGAATGAGGTGTAGTGTACCCCTGACTTCAGAGAAGTGTAGATTTTTGCATTAGGTGTTTTATCTGGTCAGTTCTCCAAACCCCTTAAATTCTACAGGAGTAGAATGGGCAATCCCCTGGCCACCCCACTTATTCTCCCATTGCTGTGGTGATAAACTGCACTTAGGAGGTGCTGTGGGGTAGCCTCCCAAGCACCTACAGTGTGTCTATTGTGAGCGTAACCTCCCAGCTATGTTAGCTCTCACCCAGTTCTCTATACTCCTAACTGTGGGTGCTGAGGTCTGGGCACAGGAGGGACAAGGATGGATCCTGTGGCAAAGGCTGTGGAAGGACAGGTTTCTCTATGTGCCGAGGTCACATTTCCCAGTATCATTCAGAGATGGGGACTGTAATGACAAGACTGAGACTGTGTTTGAGACTGTGCATGATGGGAGGGCTGGTGATTATCTACAAGCAGCTGAAAAGTCAGGGCACAACACAGGTTCTACCCTGCCCGCAGGGACGACTTCCCCCATCGGTAAAGCCTGAATGAGCAGCTGCACTGAGCTGTACTTGGGAGCTGTTCTGATCCACACAACAGGTGCACTTCCCCCTCCTGCTCTGGATGCCACCTACAGCTATTTCCCCTTCTTACTTCCCTAGCAGGGCCTGGCTTGGCCTTGCCCAGGCCTTGGCTGCAATCAATGTGTCCAGATACACACTGTTGCAAGACTAATTTTCTTCCTCTTTATTCCCATTTGCCAATGACTGTTCTGCAGGCAGGCATAGGGCATAGTGCTGGCCGGTGAGTGGGGAAGCAGAGGCTGGTGTTGAGAGTTTTGCTTGAGAAGGCACAGATGGAGAAAGCTCTTCTGGTTATCACCATCTTTGCTTTAAGCTATGGAAATCACATGATACCAACAGCAGGGCAGTGATCTTTATGGACCCTTGTGGACTAAGTCAAGGAGGAAAGCTGGGTGATGTGAAGATCTGTGGTCCATGATCAAGCCTCTGTCCCTAACCTCCTCTCCATTCCAATATGACCTTTCTATTCAAGAGACCCTAAGTATCCTCGAAGTTTAAACCCTTCATAGAGCATTTCTGTCCTTAAACAGCAAGACACTATTAATTCACACATTCTACATTAAGCCTATCACTTTCTAAGCACAACTGAAGTGAATTTTTAAAGCTGAGGCTCCTCATGTACTAACATTCAGTCAGTTACAATGCAAACCACACTGAATGCATAGACACAGCCACAAAGATTCCAGTACATGCCAGTGGCAGAAGCTCATGTACGGCAGGAAAACAGAGCACAGTGGCAGGTGCAAATTTACAAATGCACAATGCACAAACACCTAGTGATAACCTAGCTATAACGAATTTAAAAATCACACTTGCACCTTATAATTCTAAGTGTAAGGCAGCATTCCCTTAAGTGCTGCTCCGAAAGTCTAAGTGACCAAAACCAACCACCAACCAACCAACCAACCAAAACCCAAACAAACAAACAAACAAACTAAATGCTTATACACCCCTGAATTCTGAATCTGTGTGCCTTTGTGATGTATGTATGCACGCATGTGTTGTGTGTATGTGACTTTGTGTGTGTATATGTGTGAATGTATGCTGGTGCATGCATACATGCATGTGTATGTGTGTGCATGTGTCTCTTTGGGTCTGTATGTCTACAGGTGTATGCATGTGTATGTGTGAATATCTGTGTGTGTGTCCCCAAAGTGTAAGGTGACTGCCCAGTGAGGTAGGCTTACCAAAAGCCATCAATGTCTCTGTCGTATAAAATAGATTTTATGTGGTTGTATAAGATATCAAGGCAAAATCCAATCCAAACAGTAAACAGAGAGTCAAACCCTACAGAAAGGCCTGGTGGCTCCTCCCTGGCTATGCCTTACTGCTGCTTCCCCATCAGATCAGCCTGTAGATCATTTCTTGTACCACTTGTCATGGTCTCTGGAAAGACAAACAGCTCTTACCCTGCTCCTCCCTTCAACTGAGTAGCTGCCTCCTAGAGGTCCTGACCAACTTCTAGATCCCTTGGACAAAGAGAGGGCTCCGGCTCCAGTGTGAAGTTTCTGAATGTGTGTGGTTCAACATGATTGGTCTTGGAAAGCTCTGAACAAGATACTTGTGATACATGTAGGGAATGGGCCAGCAACCTTGCTAAGAGTCAGCTCCTGTGCTGACAGTGACGCAAGGCCTGAATGGAACCTTGATTTCTTCAAACAAATGGATGGATCATACAGAAAAGACAGGAGCTGGCAAGAAAGGTACACTCGAGAAGATGCAACCAAGGGCTGGGTGAGAGTGGTGGCAGCATGGCCACAGGTCAGGGCAGCAGAATTCTGGACTCTTACCATAACCTCTGCCCTGGAGCTATTTCCTTTCTCCCTTGATTATGGTATATATGATATCCTGCTATATAGTCACATTACACGATCAAAGGTTTTCTAGATGCCATTAAAGGACTATGGGGAGATTATCCAGGTGGGCAATCACAGCCCTTTCCAAGCAGGTTTTCTCTGGTTGTCAGCAGAATATTTAAAAAGCTGCTGCTTCTCCAATCAACTGGAAGGTGGAGGGGCCCCGTGGGAAGAGGATGGAGTCTTTTATCAGCTAAATTTTAGTAGTATGTTTTCCAGCAGTATAAACCAGAAGAGAGAGGCAACCCAGAGACGTGGTATTTGTTCTAAGATACTCATTTAAGCAAAAATCCTATGCCCCCACTCCGGTGGTTAGTGAAAAACAAACTGAATTACAATCCCCTACAGAGTTAAAAAGAAGAATAAAATCCCCCAGCAATGGCTTGTGAGGACATGGGATGAGGGGGAAGTGAATGAGGGAGGAGAGTAGCTAAGGAAACTGGGCTTCAGGGCACCAGCCCATCTGAGGGCAGAGGTGGGTAGGGCTGCAAGGTTCCCGCCCACCAGGAGGCAAAAGAAGGTGTGTTTTGTGGTGGTGGAGCAGTGGATACTTTTGTGACTTGATGCTGTATGGCACATGACCTTCCAGATACCAGAAACTAGAAAGAAAACTTTGTAAAACTTCCACAATTAAAAATACTTCTAAAGGCAATGAGCAAACTAGTCAAAACATACCTTTCAGTCCAAGGTAAATATGGACCCCAACAAGTCCATTGGCTAACTGCACAGAGTCACAATTGTGACAACCTCCTGAAGAGAAGAATAATTGAAGATGTGTCCTGTAATACTATGGGGCCTTCCCGGAGGCGCTCAAGAGTAACGTCATTCACTGCTGAAGGTCTTCGTGTTCCAAAGTGATTCAACTCCTCCCAAGACCATTCTAGAGATGGTGGTTCTAAGTTCCCTGACATCCAAGCTTTGATCTGTGAACCACAAGCCCTGGCAAGGGGAGGTTCTCCGCCAACACGTGCTAAAGCACGGATATCTGCATGGAGTTACCCCAAACAGGCTTCCGCAGAAGGAAAGCATATCTGAGGGATTTTTTCCTACCTAGGGACACCAGAAAATGAGATTGTTTTTTCCTCTGAGGCCTTCTGCACAGCGTCAGGTCGCTGCTTTGAGCAGGATCTTCAGTACTAATCACAAGGACTATAGAACTAAGATGGGCTTTTTGCTCAGACTGTTTTAGTGGTGGAAACTTGAGCAGCCTTATATTGTCCCCACGCAGACCTGCGCAGGTGGGAGGCAGCAGAGTGGCTTTCCGTAGCTGTGAGTGACAGGGATGTGTCACCGAGAGGAGGTTGGCTGGGGAGACCTGGTAGCTGAACCTGGGATGAAGTGCAGATGGGCGAGGGTACGGCACAGAGAGTGGACAGGACTCCAGTGGACAGGATGCTGATGCGGCTAAGACAAGCCCCAGGTCCCAAGCAAAGGAGCTAGAACTCCAGGAGGAAGAAAGTGGAGGGGATGCCCAAATGAACCCGCTGACAAACAGACACTGACAACTTTGGGAGGAAGCCAACTTCAACAGAAAAAGCACAGAGAGGCTGTTTGCCAGCTTCTATCTGGGATTTCAGTCACTGTGGAACTTTTACAGGTCAGGTCCTTTGGGACACAGAGTCAGGCTGGCAGAAGACCTGGGAGGAAAATTGGGTTATAGGTGATGCCGTTCATCAAAGGCTTCTAGCCCGGTGCCAAGCGGACTTGTCTTCAAAGGTACGGCAAACTGGGGTAAAGGAATTGAGCTTCCACACCCATGTGATTCATGGACTTTGCACACAGCAACTGCTGAGTGGCACATTACAACACGGATGATTATCACGTGGGTTCACTTCACAGAGCATGACCATCATAGCGTCAGTATGCCTTGAACATGAAGCAGATGCCAGTGCCATTTGCTTCTCCCACACTGGCAACTAGAGCTCTGAGACTCTGAGAACTCAAGGACCAGGAAAGTGAGCCTATCACTAAAGTACCTCATATCCTAGGTGGATAGTCTAGGCACTGTGCAGACAGGCCAAAGTCATGAACATGGCTCAGAGCAGCTCAAACCAGGAAGGGGAATTAGCAAGGTAAAAGCGGAGAATGGCCCTCAGCATTCCAGGCTGTGAAATGGATGCTTGGCGTGGAAACCTGTCCTCTGGTTTGACTTGTTTTGGTCCTACTTCTTTGGAACTCAGGTTGACATTGAAAGGACTCCACGGGCAAAAAACATGGGAATCCGTCACACAAGCCCCTTCAGAGATGATGACTTCCAGGAGCCTATCAGGAATCCCTGCAGGAGAAACCTACTGCGCTTGTGAGATGTAACTTCAGTGGACCATTGACGATAACTCTAAGTGAAATTTTAAAAAGGGTTCGTGCATGTGAAGCAAGCAGTTCACAAGTTTGGTTTTGTTTTTCCTCAGTGAAAATTCCTCTCAGAAACAGCAGTGATGCAGAACAGTCTGTGCAAGCGGCATGATGATACGTTCATAACTAACCCCCAGAATTCCACAGGGCACTCCTAGAGCTGAAAAATGCTCTCAAAATGGTAGCAGGATGCAAAACTAACATAAAAACCAGTAACCTTCTTATATACAAATGTCAAATGGACTGAGAAAGAAATCAGGGGAACGGCACCCTGCACAATAGCCTCAGATATTATAAAGTATCACAGAATCGCTCTAGTGAAAGACTTGTATAGTAAAAACGTCAAGACATTGAAGAAAGAAATTAAAGATTTCAGAAGTTGGAAAGATCTCCCACGCTCATGGATCCATAGAACTAATATTGTAAAAATGACCATCCCACCAAAAACAATCTACAGATTCAATTTAATCCCCATCAAAATTCCAACATGATTTTTCACAGGACTGGAAAGGACAATCCTCAGGTTCACGTGGAACTATAATGACAACAGCAGCGGTAATAACAAAACAACAACAGAAAAAAAAAAAAACCCAGAGCTAAAGCACTCCTGAATAATAAAAAAAGCGATGAAGGTATTACTATTCCCAATCTCAAATTGTACTACTGAGCTATCGTAATAAAAACAGCATGGTATTGGCACAGAAGCAGCCATATCAACTAAAACTGAGTAAAACTGAAGACCCAGAAATGGGTCTACATACCTCTTTAAAGAAGCTAAAAATACATGCTAAGAAAAAGACAAGTAGTCATCAAATGGTGCTGGTCAAACTGGGTGGCTGGGATGCACGCAGAAGAAACAAGCAGAACTGTATTTATCACCCTGCAAGAAACTCAATTCCAAATCCAAGATCTCAGCATAAGGCCAGATACACTGAATCTGTCAGAAGAGAAAGTGGGAGCAGTGCTGAACCCGTTGGCAAACAAAGGAAACAACTTTCTGAACAGAGCAGTGGTAGCATAGGCAGCAAGAATAGCAATTAAGAGAGGGGCCTCGTGAAGCTGAAAAGATTCCGTGTGGCTAAAGACGCTGTCAACTGGACGAAGAAGCAGCCTAAGGAACGGGAAAGGATTTTTTATTTACCAACTACACATTTGATAGAGTGCTACTATATATATATATATATCTATATATTACATATATACATATGTGTGTATCATATGCATGTGTATGTGTATATGCATGTGTATGTGTATATGTAAATATATAAATGCATATCTATACATCTATATGTATATATGCAAACCTGGACATTAAGAAAACAAATAACCTGATTAAAAATAGGGGGCAGGTCTAAACAGGGAATTCTCAGAAGAGGAAACTCAAATGACTGAAAACCATTCAAAGAAATAGTTAACATCCTTAGTCATCAGGGAAATGCAAATCAAAACTGCTTTGATATTCTTATCTTGTGCCAGTCAAAGTGGACAAAATTAATAAAATAAAAGATAGGTCATACTGGTGGGGCTGTGGAGTAAGGGGAACAACTCATCCGTTGCTGGTGGGAATTCAGACATGTACAGGCACCATGGAAATCAATGTGGCAGGTCCTCAGAAAGCTGGGGTTATCTACCTCACTATGCAGCTGCACCACTCTTGGGCATATACCCAAGGATGCTTCTTCACTCCATTATGAATGATCAACCACAGTCACTGCTGTTCCAGTCATAATAGTCAGAAATTAGAAATGACCTAGATGTCTGTCAGTGGGTGAGTAGATAAAGAAAACGCAGTACATTTACACAATGAAATATTACTCAGCCATTAAAAAAAGAAAGCATGATGTTCTTAGGTAAACGGAAGGAGCTAGAAAAGACCATCCTATGTGAAGTAACCTAGACCCTGAAAGACAAATATATCACTTGTACATGAGTGTTCTCAGTCAAACCACTGCTAAGCAAGCTGCAATCCATATAGTCACAAAGGTTACGGAGAGAGTAAGGGACTACGGGAGAGGGATGATCTCCCGAGGAAGGAGAACCAGGATAGTTATGGATGGATGGGGGAGGGGACTGTACAGGCTGAGACCAGATAAACAGTGACTGGGTCTCCGCATACCTGCCAGTTGATTGCCTCACTACAGCTACCCCAGTGGCTCCCCACTATTGACTGAATGACAACTAATGACCTCTATAGGGCCTGGCACACACACACCAAGGAATACTAGTGTTTCCTTCTCTTTCTTGGGATCTAGTTGATTACTAGAGAGAGATCCAGTGATATGAATACTTAATGGTCTTCTGTAACAAGTTGGGAACTCAGAAGGTGATTGTAAGGTACACCAGAGAGAACTGGGCTGCACATTACTGCCTAATGTCCAACTTCCTCTCACTTCAGTGAATCTCATCCTAACTGAAGAAGCGAGACGCTCACTGGGGCCAGACATGGATCCCACTCTTGTCACTTGGGACGGAGTGAAGGGATCAGAGCTTAGCAACACAGAGCAGAAAATGCACTCAGGGAGCCTCATTCATCGAATACGTGTCTCTTCAAGGGATCCTCTTAGCTGTGTCTACTTCTTCCCGGGAACAAATGAGTCACAAGAAGAAGGTTAGAATAATGCCACCAAGACAATGCATACTGATGTTTGAGGAGTCACATAATCCCCAATGTAGCATTTTCTTAGAAGCTTTAATACCAAACAGTAAAAATCTGTCACCTTTGTGTCCTGCAAGGGAAGAGTGAGCTGATTTGAAGTTGGTGAGCTCGGCGTCCATTGTTAGGAACTTGGTTTGTAGACCACTATCTAGCTGGCTCTGAGCAAATAACTCTGCTTCCACACACACTGTTTCCTACCCTCTGCCCGAGAGGAGGAGACACAATTGTGAAGGTTGTTCATCTGAATGAGATGATACTGCAGTTGATGAAGTTAGGGGCTTAAGTGAGATACTGCGGTTGATAATGGGTTGTAAGCCAAGGCAAACTTGGAGAAGAAGGTAGGAGGCAGATAGTTGTAAGCCCTCAGGTCGTTCTAGATAGAACACAACAGAAATCTCTTATAGCGTGGATTATTCAACATATGGTCTATATATGACATCAAAAATATTATTGCCTTCATCCTGATACAGGATGACCACATATGGCTACTAATTCTGTCTCTCAATTTGAGCATTAATTAATGTTTGCTGAACACGACATATGACAGTTCCTGCAGTCACAAAGCTATAGACGAGTAATAAAGGTTGGGTGTGTAAGGCTTCACTGATTCTTATGCAACTGGACTTCATAAGGTTCAGAAATGGGGACTCGGAGCGTGGTGAAACATTAACTCTCTGGAAACTTCAAAGCCAGTTAAGATAAGGAGGCACACAAGCAAGGAGGACATTAGGAAACCATCATCAGAGAAACCCCGCCAGAGATGTCGCCACTGAGAAGTATGGCCATCCTGCAGCCTGCTACAGAGTCAGCCTCGCAGTCACCCTAAAACGTAGTTAGGTCTGTCTCCTTTGTACTGCTAGAAGACAAAAGTCTCCCCCTTCCCCCAGACTCGATCCCACAAATTTATATGGGTCAAACAATGAGTTCATGAAAACCACAGGAAGACAGGGTCAGGAAGAGGGCTCATATCTGTCATAGGCACCTGCTGGAGAGGGGTCATTTTTTTCCATTTGTTATACCCCCTCCCTTTTTTTTTGGAAATATCATGAACACCTAGCTCACTAAAGGTTGCCAAGTCTCTTAACATATTACCTCGATTTTATGGGATGCATTTAATTAACAAGAGGTTTGCAATCATACTTCATTAGAGACAGAAGGCAAGGTTGGGAGGATGTTCACTGGCAGTGGACAAGTCCATCTGTAACCCATATTGTGTTCCTACCCTCTGCAGTGAATGCTAGACATCCTTGGTCCCCAGTTCCCACCAAAATCACCATTATAAGGATAGTGTAGGCTACTTGATCAAAAGAACAATGAATCCGGATCTCAGTACCTTAGGTTTCTTTCTTCTGAAAGTTGACTTTAAAGCAAGCGGGGATGCTGGGACAGAAGGAACAGCTGGCAAACGTTTGAATCACAGCTCCAGTTTTGAAAACAGGGACAGCATAGTTTAAATACAAACGTTCCAAGACTCTGCTCCAGGGCGGAACCAGGAATTAACAGACAAATTACACCCTAGAGAGTGCAGCAGGCTGCATACAAATCTGCCACAGGCTCGGAACCCTCCTCAAGACTCTACTTCTTTCTCTGGGTTCCCTCAGGGCTCTACAGGGAGCCTGTTTCCCACCTAGGCCAGCAAGGCAGAGGGAGGGGTGAAAAGGCTTCCTGAAATTATGGTGTTTTACCAGCCCTGATTGGACATCACATGCCCACCCTTCAACCAATCAGTAGCCAGGAAAACGTGATTCTCCCATTAGTCTTGAGCCATGATCCCCTTCAAAGACGACATCTATAAACTGAGAGTGGGAGGGAAGTACATCTGGGTACCATTTTCAGTAGGGGTTGAGTAGGCTCTGAGCAACAAAATGACAGCTATTCACGGTGGGAGTCAGGTGGAGGACTGGGTATGCAGACAGACACCACACGAGAACAGAAGAAGGCCACACCTATGCTGGGACAGAGACACAAGACATCATTCCCGGGCTTAAGCTTTGAGCCTCAGTTTCGAATCTGTGTAGGGAGGAGAGAGGAGTCAGGTTGGTGGATCTTTATTGGCTATGCAATCATACCTCCGTCTGCAGTTTCTCCATCCACAAAGTCAACCAACCAAGGTCTGGAAACACGTGGGAAACGTGTACTTGAACATAAATCAGCTTACTCTTGTCATAGTTTCCTGAGCAATACATTATAGTTGTGAGATGCGTACAGTCTGCGTGTGTTCACCGTCCTAAGTATTGGAGAGATGCTTCTCGGCTCTCAGGAAGAGGTGTGGCTCACATGCAAGCACTACCCACACAACACCAGGGACACGAGCATCTCCTGGAGCCAGTACACATGGAGAGAAAGGGGCATCTGTATAAGGCAGAATTACCAGAGCTCAGTTCTATGTGGCTGACCCCTGTTGAGACCCACTGGAAGGGATTTGCACTCACAGAGGGCCAAGCGTTTGAGTCCCGTGGGACATTATCCCTCCTCACTGTACAGGCTTAGGTTAGGGAGCAGCAACATTTACCTCCAAAGGTGTTGGCTGTGGTCCAGGGACCCCTGAAACCACTCTAGAGACCCACATGCACACACCTTCCTGAAACCAGGTTCTTGGTTCATCGGTGTCTGTTCTGAGCAGCAGGTTTTGGTGGGTCCATCTGTGTTGGGAGGGCTCCAAGGTCAATACAGAGCGTCCATGATGCCAAACCAACCTTCTTCTAAGTGGTTGCTTTTGTAGCCAATCTTTAAGAAACTGCCGCTTGTCAAATTTTGCTCATATCTGTATATATTTTTGAATAAAAATTTGCCTGTGGAATCTCTATAAACATCCCCTCTTTGCAAAGACTATCTGAGCCCAAAGTTTCCTCCCACATTTGAACAGTTTATCTTCACAGATGGGAGGCAGGATCCGACATGTGACTCCAGCTGCCTCCCTCTCAGGCAGATGCTGAGATTTACACATATGCCAAAGCAATGTCAAGATTCAGGCTCCTTTCTTATTTTTGAAAGCAGGGCTACGCTTCATAAAATGCGCCCTGTATACTGACAACCACATGCTCCCACTGTTTTGTCTAAATGGATGCGTATTTAAGCATTTGAAATTTAATACCTAATGCAGCAAATAGCAAGAAGATATGGTCAAATACTCTTTGGAATGTTCTGTAAGTTTAAAGAGTCCTAGAGCACCCCGGCGCCAAGGCGTTGGAACACTTCTGGTCCCCACATCAGCCAGTCGGATCTCTAGGTCAGCCCAGGCTAGCAGATCAGCTTCTGAGCAAGTGAGCGCACCAGGAAAAACACCCCAACTATTTGACAGCCAAGCATGAGCTATAAAACCCAAAGAAACAAGGGTGCTTCAACGAGTTCACTGCTGAAAATTTCTTCGTGCTCATTACTCCCACATCTGCTAGGTTTCATCTTTTGAGGTTGTTCAGAATAAGTATGGCATGTTTCCCTGTCCAACACAAGATGGCAGTGTTGTACAGAAAATAGTCAATGCTTGGACCAAGAGAGGTTTTTTGTTTTTAAAACAGGATATAAAGGAGAGTTTGTAAAGGTGCGTGTTCACTACCCCCCCACACTCCCCGAGCGGGCACACACACACACACACACACACACACACACACACACACACACACACACACGTATCCTGCAGAGCTCTAAGCCTAAGAACTGGGGTGTGGGGGTATGGGGGTGGGAATACACTACTTTTGGAAGTCAATCCAGGCCACAGATGACCTAATGCAAACTCAGTATTCCCCCATAGCAGGGGCTCCTAGCTCCAACCACACATTAGTAACAACTGGAACTTCTAAAATCATATGCCTGGGACTTACACCAAGCAGTTAAATATAAATTTCTTAGCCTTTCTGCTCTTTCTTTTATTTCAGCTGGAAACCAAACCTTGCATATGATCTCCCATCACTCTACCAAGGTACTCCTGGCTCTCCTAAATGTGGATTTCCAAGGGCGAGGTCAAGCATGGTTTCTGATTGTTTTTTAAATTCCTCAGTAAATTCCAGTGTGCAGCCAAGGGTGAGGGCCAAAGCATTATACATTTTGTTACCACCAGTTAGCCCTAAGTGGGGCATGCCAAATTAACTTAAACAGTTCCCACACACCCTGGGGCCTCGATCCTCAGTGTGCTTCCTGGTAAGACAGGGCTCACCCATGAAGGGCTGGGAAGGAAGGCCAGAGTCAGCGAGGACACGAGAGTCTCTGAAATAGAAAAGCTGAGGTAGAATGTGCAACTTGTATTTTGGATTTACCTCCTGTCTCATGACCCAGGGTCTCAGCCCGAGTAGCAGTAGATACCGGAACCTCAGCAGCCTTTGATTCCATTGGTCAAGAGGATTGAACATGTTTACTGTTGCTGTTGTTTGGTTTTCTGTCCAGAACTCTCATCTGCATAGAGTGAGAGCCCCCTTCTCTCATCGCTCCTCCCCACAATCAAGTCAGCTCAGCCCTCCCTCAATCCATGAGGTCAGATTCTGACTTGAAATAACAGCCGGTAAATCCTGGCTTCCTGCGAGCATCAAGCTAGCTCAAATCCATTCGCACGGTGTTCCCGTTCTGTTTTTATGGCTGTGCATGCGCGGCAGGAAGATGGATGACCACAGTCATTACTGTACCTGTCATTTTCACTAGCCAAGCTCCACTCATCTTCATTTATCCTTGACTCCTGAGAGAAGCCTGGTTATGTCAGTTACATGGTATTTCCAGAGAACCTCCTGAGGAGAGAATTGGCAGTTTTTCTGCACCCTGTAATCCAAGCAGCTTTATTTTCTACCTCCTTTATATCAATGGTCCATGCCCCACCCCAATACCTGCCTCTGTGTGTGTGTGTGTGTGTGTGTGTGTGTGTGTGTGTGTGTGTGTGTGTGTGCATGCCTGTGTGTGGGCGCATATGTACATGTGCTAATGTGCATATGTATAAGTATGTATAACTCTGTGCATGTGTGTGTGTTTGTACATGTGCACCTGTGTACTGGGTGTGCATGCCTGTGTATGGTCACATATGTACATGTGAATGTGCTCATGTGCTTATGTATAAGCATGTATAAGTGTGTGCATGTGTGCGTCTGTGTGTGTGTGTGTGTGTGTGTGTGTGTGTGTGTGTGTGTGTGTGTAAATGAATGCAGCTCCTTAGCTTGGCTAAGGGCAGTGGTCAAGTCTAATGAACACAGAGAAGCTCAACATCCCCAAAACAACCTCCCAAGCACAGCACGCAGTTGTGAGGTCATCTGAGGAAGGGACTGCGGCATAGTCACATGTTGGGCTTCTGAAGCCAGTTAGCTTTGTACAGAGCACCATGAGAACCATACTAACTATGGGCGTGAAAACTGCTGTGTGCTTCGGCTGGCTTCTCCCCCACTCTCTTCTCTCTACCACACTCCTCCTTCCCACTTATGTCTCTCCTGTCTGGCCCCTGGACACTGCACCCTGCTCCTTGCACTGTTCCCCAGGACTTTGGCTGGGTTTGGCCAATGGGAAGTCCTGGCAGAAGGTCACATATTGGGGGCTGTGAGAAGGGCAGTGATATGGGGTGGCCCCACTCTTGGGAGAGTTTGAGAGGATTGAGAGAAAACACCCAGGGTGACCCCCATCTGTTCCAGAGGCTTCTGCTGGTCTTTAGGGCTGAGCAAGCCTTTCTCCTTGGCATGGTAACTGCCTTCAGGTCAGGGGCAAAGCAGACAAAGCTACCAAGATGGGCAGCTGGGGCCCAGGAAACTACAAGTGAAGGGGTTACCTGTGTGTGTGGGAGGGGACAGAGCGGTGCTCTCCAAAGGGGGTCCTCAGTGAAGGAGGGTTTCCTAAGGAGGCGGAAGAAAGGGTTGCTGGTGAGGGCTTTATGGTAGGAGAATGGAAACCTAAGAGGCTTCGGTGCCTGTGGCAGGATGTAAAAGTGACTGGGGCACTGGTCCTGTAGCAGCCAGAGGAAAGCAGGGAAATGGATGGAAGAAGGCAGCTGACTGGGACGCTTCTGGGGAAGAGATGGGAGGACCAGAAATGCCAAGATCAATCTACCCCCATCTCAAGGAGTCATTCCCACACTGCAGCCATTTCTGCCTCGTGCTATAACCTTCCAGTTCCAAACCTCCACTAAGTCCTGAGAACGCAGATCCCATGTGAACAATCTGGGGGGGAGGAGGAAGGGGAGGGGGACTGTGAGCATGATGAAGAGGGTGGGGTGGGAGGCAGGGATCTGGATCCGCTCTGCTCTGCACGTACAACAGCCAGGGCAGAAAGCACTCTCCTTGGCTTTAACGTGATGTGTGTATGTGAGACACCACAGGCGTTTTATTCTTGTTTCAGTCTTAGAATGGATACTACATATGTCACAGTTCAAAGCTGAAAGAGCTTCAAACAGAAGCAAGGAGAGGACAAGTCTCTTCCACACTCGCCCTTTCAGACCCTTGCTTCCCCTCCCAACCATCAACAATGGCTACTCTGTTAGCTTGATGACTTGCCAGGAATTAAACATGTAAAACCTGTGTTTTCCTGGTTTGCATAGACGAAACATAAAGATACAGTTGCACTTTCCTTTTTTGCATTGCCCCCCTCCCAGCCCCCATCTTGTCCCAGGGCTGCCCGCCGTGCCGTACAAGGAGGAGCTGCTGTGGAACTCACGGAGGTCGTTGTCTGACATTTACTACCACGAGAAACAGTGAAATGAATGAACAAGACAGAACTGGGGCTGACATCCTGCAAAAGCAGGGAAGAGAGCGAGGAGGCTGTAACTGGCGCTGAATGCCAAGGAGAAAACAGGGAAATGAACTTGGGCGCTAGGCGTCCCTAAAACAGGGAACGAATGAATACGATATAGCTGATACACCCCTGCATCTAAGACTTCAAAGGATCTGAGAGTTTTTTCCTTTCAGGTTTTTGGATTAAGGATAAATAGTTGATCTGGAAAATCCCTGGTTCCCCAACATCTTGGACAGAGGATACTCAACTTGCATATTATTAAAAGTGCTTTTACCGCCTCACAGGTACACATTATTTTCACTTCAAATATGGGTGCAATTTACTGCATCAGACTACACCCAGTTAATACAGATGCACTTGCCATATTATCTATTTGACTCGGCGGGATGCATTTGGTGAGAAAGGTCGGTTCTTATAGCTAGAAACAGTACTGCATTTTCAAAATCAGACCATGTAAAAAGACTAAGTGACTTTTAAAATGACCATTGATAGGACAGTGGCCAAGTCCAAGTTGTTACTTAGAGCCATAAAGGCAATGACTGCACAGTGAGGTCCGGCTGCTCCACAGAGTTAAGATGCTCTGACGTGTGGTGGGCAGCCTGGGCTCACTCTCCTCTCTGCCCGTGTGAAGCAGGACTAAGGCACACGTGGGGAATCCTGCATGCGAATCTGGCACAGTTGCCTTGAGTCTAAAATGGGACACAGTCCCACGTCTGTGCAATCTGAGTTTAGACTCTGAGTGTTATTCATAGACTGCCGACCATACCATGATTCTTCTTTCCTGAAGACCAGTAGAGAATCTATGTGTGCCATAAATTCTAAAGTATGTTTCATATATTGTACTTAGACTGACCATTTTAATTAAGTGCACCGAATGGGTGACCCAAACACACTACGTTTTAAAAGCCAATTAATTCAATAAAGAATCGTGATGTTTGCCTACTGGTAGGGGCAGAACCTTCACAGCTTCACTCCGTCTGCAGGCTCCCCACCTCCCCACCGCATCTACAGTCACTAAAGTCAGGTCCATTGCTAGCAACCTGGACTCCACTCAAGTCTGACAGGGGCAGGTAATTTATCTTTTTTTTTTTTCAATTAGCACTGTTACTGTTCTTGGATTTGTAATAGCACATTCTTTCCTAGGTTTACTTGGAAATGATCAATAAAACAAACGGGTGAGCAACGTTTGTGAGCCGTGGAATGGACCTGGCAGATTTGAGCACCACTGGGAAGCCAACTTGTTCCACTATTAAACCTTCAAGACTCAAGGCCATTACTGAAGCAGACGGGGACCTCAGGCTCCTCTCCGTCAATCTACTCAAGTTCCCACCAACTCTTCTCCAGTCCCTGCCTCCATGGAGAACAGGCCCCTGCCTTGCCCTGAAGAGTAACAGGATCTCTGGCCAGACTGAGGCTTTTCCTAATCGCACTTGTCAATACAGGTCATGGAGAAATGGATGGATTCTTATCAAGTTAGTTCATAAGCTACTAACAAAATAAGTGCCCCGGCAGGCAGTGACCAGACCTACTGTCCAGAATATTCCTCATGAAAGCCAAGGACATCATTAGTGTCCAAGCAAATCCATACCCTTGACAACTGTCCATCAAACTTCCTGCTGACTACGGACTTCTTCCTTCAGCATCTCCTCTCTTTCCTCCCCTCCCTCCTCCCCAGTAAATGGGTGCAGACTGGCTCACTCGATGTGGTTATTGATCAGGTTCTCTAGGACAGCGGGTCTCAACCTGTCCGTCTCAAACCCTTTTGGGGTTGAACGACCCTTTCACAGGGGTCACCTAAGACATTCAGAAAACAGATATTTACATTATGACTCATAACAGTAGCAAATTTAGTTACGAAGTGGCAATGAAAATACCGTTATGGTTGGGGGTCACCACAAGGGGAGGAACTGTATTAAAGGGTCACAGCGTTAGGAAGGTTGAGAAGCACTGTTCTATGGGGAAGGTGTGCTGGCTAGATTTATGACAACTTGATACAAACTATAGTCATCGGAGAGGAGGAAACCTCCATTGAGAAAATGCCCACATAGGATCAGGATGTGGGTCAGCATGTGGAGCAATTTTCTCAATTAGTGATCCATGAAAGAGGGCCCAGCCCACTGCATGGGGGCCATCCCTGGTCTGGTGATACTGAGTTCTGTAAGAAAGCAAGCTGAGCACGCCATGGGAAGCAAGCCAGTACATGGCGCCCCTGGATCACTTCCATGTCAGTTCCCACCTCCAGGTTCCTGTCCTGTTTGCGTTCCTTTGATGATGAACAGTGATGCGGAAGGGTAAGCCGGTAAACCCATGCATTTGGGTCATGGTGTTTTATCACAGCAACATAAACCCTAACTGAGACAGAGGGCACATCACGTCATGTCAGTTTCCTGCTGAGAATAGCGCCCAGAAATAACGCCCAGCTTCCACAGATGGGATGTCCTTGCTGGTTTCCATTGTGAGGCCTGCTTTCTGTAACAGACGGTGTTTCCAAATGGCAATGCTCTCTGATTCAGAAATACAAACACCACTTCAGAGACTTATTTTACAATTCATCTCCTGATTTATCATGACTGAGGAGGTCAGCTTCCAGATTTCCTATTCTAAATCGCTTTTGAACAGATTTACAAACACTAAGGACTAGCTTTCATCTGGACCAGAACAAACTCGAAATATGGCGCGCTCTCTCTCTCTCTCTCTCTCTCTCTCTCTCTCTCTGTCTGTCTGTCTGTCTGTCTCTCTCTCTCTGTCTCTCTCTCTCTCTCTGTCTCTCTCTCTCTCTCTCTCACACACACACACACACACACGCGCGCGCGCGCGCGCGCGCGTGCGAGCACACAGCTTTCCTATTAAATGTAAACAGTCAGCAGTCCCAAAATATCCCAAATCAATTATTTCTGAAAGAATACACAGGTGTTGGGGTGATATTAGAGTTATAAAAAGAAAATGGCAAATTATGTTTTCATGGGCCAGCTGCTCATCTGATGTGATGCTGGAGAAGGCCCTCCTTTGCTCTGAGACTCAATCAGCAAATCAATTACCATCACGCCCTTGCTGCCAACAGACTGGCTGCTGTCTCCAGCCACCCCAGTACCCGGTGAGTCTCCCATCTTGGATGCCTAGTCCTTACCTTCAGCCTAAGCCTTCACTGGCTTCCACCAGTCCTGGCATCAGGGGGCCACTTGCAGTTAAGGGTTAGCAGCTCCCAAAGGAGTGGCGTTGCCATCTTGCCCTCTGCGTATCGCTCTTTGCTCAGTCCTAGACCACTCCAGAAGCTGGGCTTAGCTCAGCCACAGTGGGGTGCTGATGGTATGGTGATCTGTCACTCCCAGAGGGAAATGGATATGACAAGGCAAAGCAGATGGTCCCCAACGGGACACATCCCTGAAGTCTCCCTGCCAACGGTGTTGGTGCCTTTCAAATATGCTGCAGGATACTGGAGACAGAAATGGTGTCCCCTTCACTATATCCTTCCACTGCTACAACACGCCCAGCTCACACACTCACCCAAGTCAAGGGTTTTCTGATAGCAGTGAAGCACAGCTTGCTTTGCTGGGGGGAAAATCAGCTCGACTAAGCCATCCTGAGACAGCAGCCATTATGGTGAAGGCTTCTAAGTCTGTCAGTAACTCTTCTTGTCAGTTAGCTCACCTCAGAAGGCAGCTAGCCTCCTGCCCATGGATGCTCACACATCCCTAGGATGGACAAAGACAGATACCATGCATTTGGCCCATTTTGGAGACAGAGACAGCCAGCAGGCCCCAAGGGGAGATTTAAGACATTTTTCACCCACTGTTTGGCATCCAACAATAATGGAATGTTTTCTTTCAAACTACAAATAAACCCACAAATGACTATCTGTCTAAGTTCTGCCTCTGACCATAAAGCAAATCATGGAACATTTATGGGCCGTGAGTTTCTCTCCTGAAGCTCAAGAGGGGGTTAACTTGGAAGAGTCTAAGGACCTTTTGGCACTTCAGTTCTAAACTTGGGAGGATTCTTCCCAACACTCTGACAAACTAAATCTATCCTTATCCATTCTCTGTCAGCACAAGCTGAAGCTAGATAGCCCATGACTGTGCCCTGGGCTGCTTACCTTCTCCACTGGTGTGTGTTCCTCGTGGGTGACACCAGCCTTTCTTGACTCATTTTTAGACCTGCTCAGCCTTCTGGACACTTTTTCTCTGAGGAGAGTGGCGTATCCGATGTGCTCGTAGATGGGATTTGTGGTCATTTTTGCAATGTACTCAGCAGCCTTGGTCTCTATGTAGAGCGTGATCAAGCCATCTGTCACCAGGTCGTGAATGGATTCGAACCTCTTCTCACCCACAAAATGCTTCCCATCATGGAAGAGCCGGTAGTTTAAGGTCTGGTTTCCAAACCTGCTCGCCAGAAAGCCAAGGATTACAACCGGTGAGATAACACGGGGAAAGTGAGGTAGCTTCCAGAACATTCCATTTGTTGGGCCTGGAGCGGGTGCTTGGATCTCATCTCAGAGATCCTGTGAGATGGGTACTGTGATTATCTCTATTTAACAGGAGAAGCAACAGAGTCACAAAGAGCTGCCGCTCCCTGTTGGAACCCACGGGTCTGGAAGGAAGCAGACGGGATCTAACCTCGGGTATGCATTTGGGAACAATCCTATGAGTCACTCAGGACACTGGATCATTCCATTCTCATTTATACAAACACATCATTTATAAACTTCCTTAATGGGAGGTGACCATTACCTCTGCAAGGGATACTAACACCAAAGACCTCTGATGCCCTTTATTATCTTACCAGTCTTTGACTGCAACCCCATCTCTACCATCCCGGTTAATGAAGCAGTAGAGAAGCATCAGCTAGGTGCTAAATGTACCATCAATCCTGGCATCCCCCAGTCTCACCTGCATGACTATCTGTGCCTACTCTGGGGTGCCAGGAGATAGAAAAATGCTCTGCCTATCCAGAGTTCTTAACAGCTTTTGACCTAATCCCTCATCACTGAGCCACATAAGACATGCTCTGGGCATCTCCAGTTGCAACTCGGAAAGCGTCTTTGTGAGGTCACTCTGTGGAGACGGTTGGATACATGCCCTTCGTGAGCTGTCCTGGGAAGGCTTTTCTCGTATCCATTCTTTCTATGGAGAGAGCTCTAATCAATTTCCAGGAGCACACAGGAAGGCTCTGCGGGGAGCTAACGGCCTGGTATATACAAGTGACCCCAGCAATGCCTCAGCACTTACGGTGGCCAATCTTGGGAGGAACCTGCCCTGTTGACTTGCTGGCCCACACGGCAAGTTTGGGGTCAAGGTGGTCCCCGAGAAGTCAAGAATGGTGGGCTGCATGTCTGTGAAGCACTCACACTGACAATCTGCAAGTCTTCAGCCAGGCAAACAGATGCTTGACCTCTGGCCTCCAGCTGGTGCTTAAACAGTAAACTGCAAGGTAATCTGAGTGGGAGCGATTGAGCAGAGCCAGCATCTGGGATGTGGGGCAGGTTCTGGAAGGGGGCAGCAAAGGTGTCTGCAAAGCAGAGCTGGTGCGCCCGCTGCCTCTGTACTGCACACTTAGGCGGATAGAGATGGTGAATTTCAGATTATGTGCATTTTACTGTACTAGGGAATTGAGGAAGCCCTGAGCGTGTGAAGTCCTGAATGGATGTGTGTAGTCAACATTGACACATCCATGTCAAAGACCCCATAGCCTCAGACTCATTGGGAAAATGGCAAAATCCTACCCCATAATCCCTAGGAGCTTCAAGAACACTTAGCAAGCATGAATATTGACACTGTGCCCAGAAAATGTCCACCATAGCTCTCTCTCCCTGGAAGGTTAAAGCCTAAAGGCTACTCCCTTACAGAGACAGCTCCCACTGAGATTCTTAGACTCTGCCTCCTTGTTCAGCTGTATGCAATAGCGCCATGTCCCTAGTCAACACTACATTATAAAGATGTGCTTCTGAGATGCCGCCATTTCTCCACCAGAGAATTCGGCCATCTGATCTCAGCCTTTCTGTTCTCTCTTCATTGTTTCACCATCCCAGTCAGGTCTCTTCATGGAGCATGCCATACTTTTTAAAAATTGGAAAATCATAAAAGCCACTTTCAAGAGCCATGAGTGGAACACAGCTCACCTCAGTGCCAGCGTGTAGCATCCCGGCTGCCGTTGGCTCTCTCGAAGGATGTAGGCACCCTCTACTCCGCCTAGAAGCTCATCAGCCTGCTCCCGGGAGATGATCCCATGAAACCTGGAGGGACAAGGCAGTCACTGCACTGAGCAGACTGTACAAAGCAGATACTATGAGGACTAGGCTGAAAACTGTGGTTACTAGGTCCCCTAGTATCTCCATTGGAATGAGAGAGGTGTGATTACGGCTCATCATGAAGACCCTCTTGTATTACCTCCCTGTATTCCCAACAGGAAGATGCACACTCCACCTGGCTTTCTGCTCCTGTCTTTGCTCTCAGGCTGAAAATGAAGATCTAAATGAAAGCTAGGTTATGGCTCCTCTCAAACCATGGGGAATAACAAAAGAGCAATTACCAATTTAGCTTTCAGCTCAAACACAGAGAACCGTGGATTATCCTGATTGCAAATGAACACTTATTGATTAGCAACCTGCTTGCTTCTGGTACTGGGCATCGTTAATTTTAGAGACTCATTCTCTGGGAAGAAGGGCTGGCTAGAAGCCACGTTCTTCCAGTGTTTTACATTAGAGATTAATTGTTTAGGTGGGTGTTTGGGAAAAGAATCTACATTTCCATTTCTAATGATAATGTTTGTCTCTGATTTCTCTGTTACAAAATGAACACACACACAAACACAGAGACGGATGGATGGAGAGAGAGAGAGAGAGAGAGAGAGAGTATGGCACACTGAGTGGAACCTCTGGCTAATCAAAGACTGCATTGGCCTTCTGAAGGTAGTTGTCTGAGACCTAGAATGTGGATAGTGACTAGTGGGGGTGAAGGCAGGTGACTGGGTGGATCTATTTGTCCTTCTACCTTTAAGAAAAGATGAAGGCTCACAGCCATCACTAACAATTTTTTGTTCTGTTTGTTTTGAGACAGTGTCTTTATTATGCAGCCTTGCCCATCCCGGAACTCTTTACATAGACCAGACTGGCCTTGAACACACTGAGATCCACTTGTCTGTCTCCCGAGTGTGCACCCATGCCCAGCTTTTATGATTTTTCTTTGTTCTTTCTGTCATCACTATCAGTTCTATCTTTTGTGTCTCTAAGATGCACGGCCTTGAGCATGTGAAGAGACCAGTGCCCAGCGACTCTAAACTCCTGGAAGAGGGGTAAATACCCCTTTCTAGAGTTACCTAGTGGTAGAAAACTTTGGGGGAGTAATCATGCAAAGAATTTTCTGAGCATAAAAAAGAAAATAACATTTACTGCCTCCTCTCTGGCCACGAATATAAATATTAGGCTGGAAGACAAATGTGATAAAGGGGTGTGTATGTGGTGTGTGTGTGTGTGTGTGTGTGTGTGTGTGTGGTATATCTATGTATGTGTGTGTGTGTGGTATGTCTATGTATGTGTGGTGTGTGTGTGTGTGTGGTATGTCTATGTATGTGTGTGTGTATGTGGTGTATGTGTGTGTGTGTGGTGTATGTTTTGTGTGTGTGTGTGTGTGTGTGTGTGTGTGTGTGTTAGTGTCTGTTTTGTTGTGTTATTCTAATACTCTTCTTTTCAATAGTGGCTCTTCTAGCTGACATTGTGGTCCTAGAGGAGCAAATAAGCCAGCAGCATCAATGGTTTTATATGAAAATCTCAGCCTGTAGGTCAAGGTGATGACAGCTTGGGGATGAGGGCTTATGCTCTGCTAAGTTCTGGTTTTAAGTCTCAGTAACTGGGGCTTAGAGTAGCACTGTTGGGGAACACTGGGGTGAATGCTGAGCTGTAAGAGCAGCAGCCCTCTTGCACAGTCAGAGACCAAGATTTCCATGAAGAAGAACGAGACAGAGGAGTCTGGCTTGGCCAAGACCATTGGGTCTAAGTGGTTCTTGTACACTGTATATGAAATTGACCGCCAAGGAACAGAGGGGTTTAGGGTTTTGTGAGTGAGGCCACTGGACTCTTGAGACATTGTGGAGAAGCCTCCTGTGTAGCATGAGCACTGGCAGGGAGAGCACTCTGTAGTGGTCGATTCAGGTACAAAAGTGTATGTGGTAGTGTTTTCCTGTTTGCCCTCTCTTTTAAAAAAATTGTTCAATCTGCAAGTAACTTTGAAGTTAGATGGAGAATCAAAGCCAAGTGGCTACACAGGCCAGCTATCAGAGGGTGGGTGAGAAGGGAACCTACACTCCCGGGTGGGCGCTGGCTGGCGGGAGGCTCAAAGTCTGATATTCTTAGAGGAGGCTCCAGAGTGCAGCTGTGCACACTGGGAAGGAGCAGTAGGCTAGGATGACTGGACAGTCCACCAACCATGAAGCCAAGGTTCTTCTGGGTATGAAGATGAGAGGGAAGGTCTGATTGGCTAAGAGAGTACAGGAAGTGACCTTGAAAGAGCTTTTGCCTCATCATGCCTCTAGGCTGACCTTAGAAAGTGACTTATGTACCTTCCCCCTTTGCACCATTCCATAGTCCTCTCTCTTTAAAGAGAGTCAAATGACTTCGCTAGTTGTGGTGTTTGCCTGCTGCTAGAGTACAAAGGTAATCAAACAGAGCTAGAGGAGGAGTTAAAAGGACAAAGTGGCCCGGATAGAAAGAGAATAAAGATGGGCTTAGCAATGGACTAAGCTAGATAAAAAGCTGGCGGATACATCCAAGCCTACAGAATGATCCTTTTGGTTTTCCAACACTACAGGAGAAAGGGATGCTTTTCCTGAGCACTGTGCTATGAGATTCACGATGGTCAGGCATTCAACTGAAGTGTGACATCTTTGACACCTACATGTTTGTATTGTATCAGGGTAGACAGTAAATGAAATGCTGGCGGAGAGCCTTCCTTTTCAAACACTGGCCAGGCACCCGGAAGCTGGCTCTGAGGAGAGAAGTACTACACAGGCCTCTCCCTCTCCCCCACCTTGGTGGGAACCAGGTACCTGAGTGTGGGAAGGAAAGCTCAATACAAATGTGTCTGATTGCATTTATTCTTCTTACTAAACTCTTACACAGCAGACATGTGACAAAGACAATGTTAGGGAATAGTTAATAGTTAAATTTGAATGACATATGAAACAACTACTTATTAAATTGTTAAAACAAATAATGGTATAATACATACTCTCTTCCATAATATTTTGGTCTGTTTTCCACCTATATTAAAAAAGAAGAAAAATGTTAATAATGCATTTGAATTCAAATCAGCTGGATAAAAACGTGATTCAGATAAACAGCTAGTGTTCTGGTTGTAATTTTACTATAGACTCATTCAGCAAATCAGAGATCCACGAAGCTTTGGAATTAATCAACACATCCTAATGGATAGAAACGATCTAGAATCATTATATTTCTATATTCATTAGGCTCATTTTCCATCTAAACCAAATCAACCCGATAAAGAATTTTCAAAAGGATAAATGCCTTTTTTTTCCTCCAAAGGAAACAATGTGTTGCTTATTTAACAGTGAGGAATTTACAAGAACATTTTAACTTCACTCTAAGAGATAAAGCAACTACTTCTAACATGAATAAAACATAGGCCTTTATTTCAATCTTCACTTAATTGTTTTGTTTTGCACTTATAAATAAACAAGGGTTTGCACCTGGATAAAAGAAAAAAGTAAACGCCATATGGTTTCTTCTCAAATAAAGTTGGTATTTTAGCATTGTCCTTTATTTTGCAAACAGATGCCTAGTGATGGGACCCTGAGGCCCAACACAGCGGGCAAGACTGAGGTGCCTACATCGGATCAGATCACACTTGTCGTCTATCACAGAAGAATGTTGATCTCTGATCGTTCGCAGAATTGGTTTGATCAGATACGGGCGTAGATTTTCACATGTGGCTCTCATCCTGCTTTAATTCTTGGGACAGTCCGAACACAGCTGAGCCATGTGAAGTTGGAAGTCTTACTGATGGCTGCACATCTGGAAACACATTTGTGTCTGTTCCCTGGTGTAGGAGAGGAGCCTGGCAGGTGTTTTGTTCGTAGTCAGTTCTGTTCACAGCCAAATAGACTGTTCTCCTAATAAGGCTCACAGACAAGCATCACAGTGGTTGGATTTCCAGGCGCCAGGCGGGTATCTGGTGTATTGCCCTCTCCCCTCTATCCTAAAGGACAGATAGGCCATAGGATATTATAGACCATGAGGAAGGCTCAGAAAGGAGACCCAGGGCTCTGAAGACCACTTCATCAACTATCTCGGACAAATCTAACTCACACCCAGATAATGAGGACAGCATGGTAGTCGGAGCTGACTCCTGACTCCCGCAATGTAGCTAGGAGGTTAACAACTGTGGAATGTAATCTTCTTAACATGTGTTCTCTCTCCTGTGCACTTTAGACCTGAAACGTGCTCAATCAAAAGACTGCTCATAACTTTTGATCTTGGAGGTGTGAAGGCTACTGCATATTTTTTTTTGTGAAAATACGTATTTAAACGATGTCATTAGCTAGCGCACAGAGTGAGTGAAGGGGTCCCTTCCTAGCAGGTGTCTTTTCTATAAGTGCCATGTTCTATTGTCACTTTCTTTACCCAACAGTAACTTTTTAAATGTGAGCTGGAAATTGTCACAGACATCATCCTACTGGCTTTTGCAGTCCTTATTCACGTGATACCACTGATGCTCACTTGCCACATCTGGGTGGGCCTCAGAGACATCTTGAAACGCTCTGAGATCTGCGAAAGCAATGCATAGCGGTGAAGTATCTTCCCGTTCTCGGAGATCTAACAGTCCAGAGTTAGAAGTGGTTCATTCTTTAGAAAAGTCTTCACTTACATCTTTTTGGCTAATCTATAACACAAGGAGCAAAATCCGAGTGCAGCTTTCCACCCTGCTCCATTCCCCTACCCTCGCTTCTCCCACAGGAGATGAGGAACTAATCAATCTTCTCATGTGGACAGCATGGCAGGTAAAGCTGACTCTTGACCACTGCAATGTAGGTAAGAGGTTAACCAGTATGGGATTTAATTGATTCTTAATAATACAATCGTTCGCTCGTCACTTATGAAAGCACACATCATACGCGTCAGCTTCAGGGCTCTGTGCTTAGCCCTGTCATTGTTCACACAGTGATGGCCAAGCAAATACAGACAGGACACAGCTACAAAGAGATCCTGGGTTTCTGTGCTCACAACATGTGGAGAACACAAGGAGAAATCTAATGTCGACTGCCAAATAGGGAAATCAATACAGTGTCTTAGAGCCTCCCTCATAAGATCTTGCCCAGAGGAGACTTCATTCCAAGTAAGGGACAAAACCCTTATGTGTGAAACCACTAGAACATCACCCAGGAACACCAAGTCACAAAGGACACTGTGTACATGGAATGTCTCCAGAGAAGAGACCCAAATGTCTCCGGGGAAGTATGGTGAAATTATTAGTCAGAATTCAAATGTAGGTAGGCACCCCGGTTTCCTTCATGTCTGCTTCATTTGGGAGCGTTACAGAGGAGGACAGGAAAGATGGATGCAAGAGAGAGGGAGACAGGGATGCACTGGGCCCCACGGCCAAGCTCTCACTGAGCAAAGCTGTTGGATAACAATCAGATCCAATGTTTTCCCTTTATCCTCTTGGTAGCTCTTACGAAATACCTATTTATAATTTTCATGATAAAGAGAGAGAACGGCTGGTGTTAAAGGGTTAAAACCCAGCCTTTTTTCATTTTTCTAAACTTGTTTGTTGGCAGAAGTCTCAGCTAGAACCTACACTCTAGCAGCCCAGCTAGTTAGTTATAGGACTCTGGGAAAGCCTCAGAGCCTCAACATTTCTTCAGGCTGGATGAGAATATATCCTTGGATGTAGACAAAGCATCAGCTTGGTATCAAGGCTTAGAGGGATAGGGTACTGTCAGGTGACTGTCCATCCTCTAAACTGTGGGCTAGTAGAACCCAACATGCTCTATCCCCAGGCACAACTCCACTAGTCATGAGATTCAGACTGTCTGTCTCTGTCTGTCTCTGTCTCTGTCTCTCTCTCTCTCTGTTCATATGTTTATAACATATGTGCATGACACGTGTGCATGCCCACGGGTGCACACAGAGACCAGGGCGAGGGGAGGACACCGGGGGTCTTCCTCTATCATTCTCTTCCTCATTCTTTGAGAGTGAGACTCTCACTGGATCTGGAGGGTTTTGTTTTATTTTGTTTTTCCTTGGGAGGGAATCCTTCCCTGGCGGTCGCATCTTCCCTCCCTCTGGTTTTATTCTCAGAGCCTCTCCATGCCTGGCACAGGGTAGAGACACACGCATCTGAGCCTCATGCAACCCTACAAAATGAACTAGGTATTGAGAGCCTACTCCACTCACATGGCAAAAAGGATCGACTTCTTGCTTAAAGCACCCAAAAGATCAAATTTCTAAATGATGTTAAAATCCTCCTCAATAACCATTGAACGCTGTAATGAGAATATTTGTGTAATGCAAAACAGTATAGGATTAATTTTCTAAATGTTTAACACTCAATAGAGTAATGTATTTATATGCCTCTGTGCGGTATGCAGCGAACGGACTTGGGATGTCATTACCCTTCTCAACTGAGTGCATACCATAATAAAAATAATAGTGGAATACTCTTGGCAAAGATATGAACGCTACCCAGTAACTGGAGCAGACTTGGCGGTGGCCTCGGGTGTGCCCAAGCTTAACAACCACCAACCACAATTCCTTAGGGAGAAGAAGGGGATTGTACTCTATGCTTAGACTCAGGCCAATGAGGGCAACACGGAGATGGGGAAGAAGCCTCCTTCCACAGCCCAGCCTCCTCCTACTCAGAGTATCTCGGGATAGGGATAGGGTGTCACCAGGTCACCAGGACAGGAGCCTTGCCCTCACCATGGAGTGTGAATCTGTACCTCAAAGAGGAGTCACAAGAGTATTAGAGTTTTAGAAGGGGCCAGGCATCTGAGAGCTTGGCACAGTAGGCTGTTAGCTGAGGAAAGATGATGGCTAAATGGCTAGTAAGCCACTGTAGCAGACAGTCAGTATTCAGAGAGCCAGGGCTCTCTGCTCGGCAGAAGTGTGTGGCAAGGTGAGGACTATGGATATAGGCCTTAACTCACTGGGGATCCACCTCCTGCACATCTCTGGGGAGGGTATTAAACTTCCCTGCTTCTCGTTTTCTCCAATCTTTAATAATATGGGTGCTATCAAGCATGCTATTTTAATATGACGGCTTCAGAGATGAGATGAGGCATTGCCTATTAAAAACTGTGAGACTTGTAAGAGACCAACACTGGTCTTACATTGCTGAGTACTACAATTATACTATGTTCTGTGTGCATTATCTCATTAGAGATGGCTCAGTGGTTAGGAGTGCTGACTGCTCTTCCAGAGGTCCTGAGTTCAAATCCCAGCAACCACATGGCAGTTCACAACCATATATGTATATATATTCTTTAAAAAAAGACCTCTATAACACAAGGAGGGTAAGTGAGACTCAGGGCAAGCACCACATTGGGCATAACACCCTTGGTCCCAGGGCTTCTCTGCTGTTCCAGTAAAGACTGAACAATCTTAAGGCTTTGGTTGACTCTCAAAATTCCTCACTTTAGCTAATTTGCTTATCTGGAGGCCTTTGGGTTTCTCCCTGATGTGATGAACACCTTCCAACCTCTTCCCAGTGATTTCAATTCTATCAGAGAGTTAGCTAATGCCGATAAATTTGCCCCATTGTCCTGATATTCTGAGTCTCGAATTCTTTTCTTGTGATTTAGAATTACATTTCTCCCCAAACTTCTTCCAGCTTTATTCTGCTAATTTTAGGGAAGACTTTTCAGTAGTTTGTAAAGCCTGGAAGAACATTCTGGTGACAGCTGCACTGTGAGAGACAGGAGGTATAATCCTTAAATGAGTTTCTTTATAGTCAGATTATTGTTGCTTAGATAAACACACATTCTTTTATATTCAATACAAAGACATTTAAAGAACATCATTGAGTCTTCTGTAAACAAGGTTTCCAATTATTGGGAAAAAACAAAGCTTGTATAATCCCTCAGCAGATGGTATATGTTAAGTTTATACTTAACAGAAATAATTTTAAAAACCTAATTTAGGAGCCTTTTGCGTGAGGCCACCAGACTGCTGAGTCCTCTGAGATATGGATCAAATGTGGGAAGGAAGGAAGGCCTTTGATGGGAGATTTGGGCTGGTCATACTGGGGTGATTTCACCCAAAAAAATTAAGGATGGTTAATTCCTTTCTAATTAGAAACCAAAGATCTCTACTGAAAAGAATATCAAGTAAAAGCCCAGGAATTTCATTCTTATAACTCAAAGTGAATGGTATAGAGGGAAAACCACAGCACATCCAAATCCCTCATGTCTTTCTAAAACCCCAAAGCCTTATTTTCCCCAGGGCGTAACTCTAAGCTGTTCTGAACCTGTGAGTGAACCCCGAGAGATGACCCCCCTCCTTTCTTGATCAGAGTGTATTATGACAATGCACTGTCCGCAGGCCGAAGAAATAGCACAATGGCTAAGGGCAGTTGTTGCTCTTGCTGAGGACCTGGGTTTATTTCCCCCACATTGTGGATCACAGCTCTGGTTCCAGGGGATCTGACACCCCCTCTGGCCTCCATGGGTATTGCGCACACATACACACACACACACACACACACACACACACACACACACACAGAGGCAAGTCACTCATACACATGAAATAAGAAGAGGAATAAAAAAATCTATCCAGACCTGCTGTGGTCAACTTTGAGCAGTCATTGTGACCTCGCTCGCTCGCTCACTGAGCGCACAGTAGGGAAGGGTGAGAACTGGGTGAAAACATTCTGCTGTGAACAGACACACAGGTGGCCTGAAGCAGCTCCATTTGTTTGGTTTGCTTTCTGCCTGTAATGTCTCTTCTTAGATTTTCTTAGAAATCTGACTTAAAAACCAGTGACGCTCATATAAAAATTAAAAGACTTTTTCTTAGACCAGCAGTTCCCAACTGTAAAGAGATGACTCTCTCCACCCCATGACTCCCCAGGCATACTCAACCAAGGTACAGATGGTGTTGGCTATTCTGACTCTGTGGGTGGGGGTGGGCGATGGTTTTGGGTCTGTAGTTTGGGATGTCGATAAACAGGCTGCAACATGTCCGCTCTAAGAGGCTAGTAGTGGAAAAGTCTGCTTGGGAATAAAAGAGCTTTGCACCTTTGACTATTTTCAAGAAAGTTACTAATAAACAAAAAATGCTAATAAGCAACAAATGCTTTGAAAGCCAGAAGTAGAGTGGAGTTTAAAGAAGAAAACAGGAATATTTATTTCTTATAATACTGGTCTAAAAGTATGTTTAAGAATAAGACTATATTTGCAAAATGCCACCAACAGATCCCAGTAGCACAGAGGAACATGAACTAGATCAGACTAAAATGCTAATAAAGTTAATAAGAGAGCCTACTCCCTGATTGGAAGAAATATAAATGCTGTCAAGAGTAAAAACCAAAATGAGCAAACACACTAGACGAAAACTTTAAGGAGTAGGGGCATGGACTAGACATACTATGGTTAGACATACTGTATGCATACATAAACCACTGCAGAAGCTCCCAGCTGTTGTGGGATTGGCTCCTTTGCAATTCTGCCCTGGATGGTGTGGTGGAATAGCCTCGAGCAGACAGTGTCCAAGCACAGAAGACATCCTGGAATAAGAGCCTGAAGCTTTGTTTAAATATTTGTCTGAGATGGATGTCAATATTACTAGAACCCTTTAGATATGCAACCATAAAACACACATCACGATGAGGGGGAATACGTGATGCCCGGATTTCTTATGTGCACATCTGAAAAGCAACGGAAGAACAGTTACACCCTGACATGCACATCCACTGGTTCCTCCCTTGCATACTGGGCCTGTGCTTCTGGTTCTGATCTTCTTTTAGGGCTACTGACCCTGACCCAGAGTGTCCCTGTGGGCAGGGCCAGGAGAAGCAGAGGAGGAGACTACTGCACAGGTTCCTTCTGTGCAGGTGCCTTACTTAGCCAACAAGTAGCCAGCAGAGGCTATCATCCCACTGCATGTGAGCAGAGGAAGACTTGTGAGGTTATATTCCCTGAAGGCCATGGAAAAGCATGAGGTTGACACACAGACCAGCATCTGGTGGATGCTGATAATCTACACAGGGAGGAAGGGGAATTTCCAGAGGACAGAAGAAAATACAACCACAGAAAACATTGGCTCTCCTGGAATCCATTGGATTCACATCTCATGAAAAATCTCAAATACTATCCATTCTAGCACCCTGTTTGAGTGAATGGCATAGCAAATCTGCTCACAGGACAAATTTTTGGGCCAAAGGCTTTTGTGGATGGATTGATGTCCCCCTTTCTCCACAGGAAGTCCCTCTTGGCTACAGGAGGTAGCCACTTCAGTCTCCACATCCCCTGCTGCCAAGGTCATCCCCAGATTCCCCAGAGCCTCCCAGATCTCTGGCTAGCCCCAGAGATTCCCTCACTGATTTCTGTTCTCTTTACCAGCACCCCTGAGCCCCATCTCCCCATACCTGATTCCCATTCCTCTCCCCACCCCCACTCCCATCCAATTCTCTCCCTCCATCCACCTCTGATGTCTACTTTATTTCCTTTTCTGAGTGAGATTCCCTTGGGCCCTCCTTGTTACTTAGCTTCTTCGGGCCTGTGGATTGTAGCACGGTTATCCTGTACTTTCTGACTAATGTCCACTTATAAGTGAATACATACCCTAGGTGTCTTTCTGGGTCTGGGATGATATTCTTTAGTTCCATCCATTTGCCTGCAAATTTCATGTTTTTGTTTTTAATAGCTAAGTAGTAATCCGTTGTGTAGATGTACCATATTTTCTTTATCCACTCTTTAGAGCATGCAGGGTGTGGAGGCCTCCTCCACATTTGTAGCAGATGTGCAGCTTGGTCTTCATGAGGGTCCTCTAACAATTGGAGTGGGTGTTGTCTCTGACTCTATTGCCTGCCATCGGATCCCTTTCCCCCTGGCTGGACTGCCTGGTCTGGGCTCAGTGAGAGAGGATGTGCCTAGCCCTGCTGTCTCAGGGCAGGACACCTGAGAAGAATAGGAGGGGTGATGGGGGGAGGGACTTCAGAGGGTAGGACCGGGGGCGGGGTCTGTAACCAGGATATAGAGTGAATCAATAAATACATTAATGAATTAATGAAAAAAAAAGAAAATGTGCTCGCCATACTTAGTGTCTCAGCACCTCTGCAGGTAACTTTACCCAAGGCTCCTGGGCACTGTCATTCCCAGTGTGCCCCTTCCCTCTTTCTTCCTATATCTACCATCATGAATATAGTCTCTGGGTCCACGAAAATAGTATTTTCACTGATCCTGTCTGAACTTTCCTCATCCCCAGATCTGTTTTATACTGAACAGAAAAGACAGGCCTCATCCCATGGCTGAATGCTCCAAACCCCTCTCAGTTTCCTCCCTGCTGGGGGTGGGGACCTCACAGGACTTAGTGGGATCTTCTTGGACCTCTCCACTGAGGAACAGCGTTTTCTCCCCCACCCTGCAAACACTGTACTACGTGGGGCAACCTCCATCCACAAAGAGAAAAAGGCTCTGCTCTTTCTCACCTGTGTCTCCTGGCTCTGAATCTTTAGATTCCAATATCTAGCCTGGAACAACTGCAGAAGCCAAAAGGTAAGAGCGGATCAGGGCAGGGAGCGGGAGAAGCTCTAGGGATGACCATAGTAGGTGCTGTGAAAGGAGAAAATAGGGGTGTATGATGGAGGGTGGGGTGGTATAGGGTGAGAGGTTGAGGAAAGATGAGTAACACTAAGGCTGTTTGAAAAACTCAAAGGAAAATACTATTTTATAAGCTTACTTAAAAATACAAAAGTACACCGTGTATGTATGTTTATGGGTGGGCAAGTGTCTGTGTGTGATGTGTGTCTCTGTCTCTGTCTCTGTCTCTCTGTCTCTCTGTCTCTCTCTCTCTCTCTCTCTCTCTCTCTCTCTCTCTCTCTCTCTGTGTGTGTGTGTGTGTGTGTGTGTGTGTGTGTGTGTGTGAAGATCAAGTCTTTTCCTTGGGGATAATGTTGCTGTCTGAGCATCATGGTCCCGTTTCTTCTTCAGGCCTGCAGCATGCTTTACATATGTTCTCCCACCTGACTGGTGGGCTGGGTGCCTTTGCATCTCTCTCATAGTGCAGGAGGCTGCAGCTTAGAGTGGTTCCCAGTTAGTTCTCACGGTTCAGTAGAGCTAAGGCTGAAGCCCAGCCCTGACTTCAGGTCTGACTCTCATTTCTCTCCATCACAATGATTTCTATAAAATCTAGACGCTTGTATGTTTTTTTTTTAAAGTGCCTAATGCTCTGCTTCCAGAGTAAGCGCTCCCCCAAGAACTCCACATCAGAGAAATAAGATAGTGAGAGTTCTTTATGAATGCTTGTCCTTCTGATCATTCTGAACTACACACTTCGGTTTCCTGAGCATGGCCTGTGGGCTTCCACTGCCACCAGACGGGGAGCCTGACTCCTGCCTGTCAGGGCCCAGTATCCTAGAGAACGGCTTTGCTTCTCAGCCTTCTCTGCCTGCACAAGTAATCTTGGCTTTCTTGATGCTTTTGTGCGGAAATCTCCACAGATCTGGCTGGGCACATGAAAGGCTGGAAGGTATTCACAGCAGGCAGGCCCACACCCTGCTGACATTCCACAGCGTTTTACAGTAGATCGATTTGCTCATCCTTCATCGCCCGCCCATCCAACTTTTAAAACTATGTATTTCAAAGCAGAGGGCTTAGCGTGCTTCTTTCCAAACATTTAAATGCAAATCATTAGTCAGTATCAATGGCTATTGGACTTTGTGACACAAGTTTTCCTCCTGAAATTAAAACCAGTATAGTTTACATGTCCAGGAGGCAGCACTGGTCACTTTTACTAGCAGGATGAGGGGGAAGGGCCCTGAATGCCTGCTTCTTGCTGCTGTCTTGGCCTTTCTTGCCAGTGTGCATGTGCTAAGCATGAAGGGCTGGCTGTCCCTTCAAATGGCTGGGAGTGGCTTCCTTCCTCAGCTCCGGGCCCTGGTTTCCTTCTCCCTTTGCAGTGTCTAGGAGAGGGCAAGAATGAATGCCAGTACTTTCTCTGTGTGACTGCCAGGCCTGCCTCTAATCTAACCACTTAATATCTATCAATTCACTTTAAAGTTACTGTTGGTGCACAATTAGCGGCCAACAAAGTTCTCCTGAAAGGATTGGACTGGATAGAGTTTAGGCTTTGAGGACCATATAGTCTCTGTCTCAAGGACTCAGTTCACCCGAAAACGATTGACCATTTCTTTATTCTGATGAAACTTATTACAAAACCATTCAGTGGATTATTATGTGCCAATCCCTCAGCTAGGCTAACAAAGGTGGGTGTCCCATTAACAAACATCTTACACTCAGCACAAGAAGTAAAACCTTTCATCCTTCCCAAGCCTCTATCTCACGGTGGGCCAAGTTTTATTTGTGTGCGGGCCTCTCTATTTGCTGCATTGAGTGGAAGACAGCTTTAATTTTTTTAAAAGATTTATTTATTATATATAAGTACACTGTAGCTGTCTTAGTTCACACCAGAAGAGGACATCAGATCCCATTACAGATGGTTGTGAACCACCATGTGGTTGCTGGGAATTGAACTCAGGACCTCTGGAAGAGCAGTCAGTGCTCTTAACCACTGAGCAATCTCTCCAGCCCCCCACAGCTTTAATTTTTAAGCAAGATACGCCAAGTCAGCCTAAAGCTCTGTTAACTAAGGCAGGAAGGGCTCGATTACACATGTGTGTAACAGAGATTACAGGGACACGAACGAGTCGCACATGTGTCCTTAGGGAAGTAATGGAGATATCCAGCCTGTCCTCGAGAAGCCACGGAACCTCGAGGGCCACAACTGAGCAAACGGATATTCAGGAATGTAGTTAAGTACTTGGTAGAAATAGCCAGGGAGACACTGGAACAATCCATCACACGATCGATGTGTAATTACCTAACGGGACACAAGGTGCTGGATGCAAACCAATACGCCTTTGTCAGGCTTCTCCTGGGTTATTTAATTTCCTTCCACAGGAGATAGGGAGATGACATTGGCCGTGTGAATAAGGAGGAAGGAAGAGATACCATCACTACAGTGAAACTTGCTGTCCTGTCCAAAAACAAGACCTGGAGACACGGTACCTTTAGAGTTGATGACAAGCAAGGCTGTGACTGTGAGAAGGCACAGCCAGAGATTACTGCTCACCCACGGCTCGGCCAACATTGTCCTGGAGACAACAGAGAAGCAGGAACCAAGGCGAGGGTGCAGATCTGGGAGCAGGAGTAATGGACTGGCTTTCATCAGCCAAACAGTTGTGTAAATCCCACATTAGGAGACGATTGTTAAGCACTAAGTAAAGGAGCTTGGATCTCAGGGGTGAAAATGTTAGTTACAGTCTTCCTGGCACAGTCAAGTGAGTTTATTATTATTAAGGCAGCGATTTTTTTTCTAAGCAGAAAGAAATCAAGCAAGGAGGTTTAATATATAGTCACTGATAAAGGAAATATGCGAACTATCCCAAAAGGGGTGGGGTTCATAACAGAATACTTGAAGTATGAATAAACGGGAGTTTGACTCGTTAGATCTGAGCTTGAATATTCTCCTCACCTGTAATACAAAACAGCGACAGCAAGTATAAGGTTAGAACAGAACGGGTGGAGGCAGGAGACGGCTGAGTCAGGCACTGTCCACAGATGATATTTATACAAGGATTCCTATTTGATCTCTGTACCATAAGAAAGTATGTGAAAGAACCTAGCGAAGAAGAAAGGCAAGATGCTTGTAATGGACGGAAGTAACATCTAGGAGGAAGGGTAGAGCAGAAGCAGAGTGCCAGAGGAGGCCTGGATGTTTACTTTCAAATCCATTGGAAATACAGTGCAGAGATGGTCCATTGGTCCATCCAAAGGTCTTGATTCCTGTGTCCTCAGGATATAGGGAGCAGGTGCAATGGGACGCAGAACAGAGCAAAAGCAGTACCGAGAGCACTGGTCCTCACACTTGAGGCAATGGCTGGCCTCCATCTTCAGCTTCTTATTCAGCAGGTCCAGGCTGGGACAGACAGCATGCATTTCTGGAAGGTTCCCACGTGATGCCCTTCCCGCCCAGGAATCGCACCTTGAGGGGCACTGTGTTAGAAGTCCTGTCCTGCACGTGGATCGTCTAGGTGGGAATGTGGTCTCACCTCTCCTGTGCTGTCTGTCCCCATGGGAGTGCTGCAAGGAGCAGGATAAAGGAGCTGTTCGGCCAAGGCTCAGGACACAGGAAGTACCTTTCCACAGCACTAGAAGACTGACCATAAACCAAAGATAGGTGACCCTAAAGATTTAGGTGACATTAAAGTTGAGACTGACTAAAATAGCACCATCAACATTTTTCTGCGGGAAAAGTGAGTCAGGATTTGAAAATGGTCTTCAAGCATTAAGACATTTGGTTAACTAGGACACATTCCCCTGGGAGACATGGCTCTTCAGGGGCAAGGTGCAATGTGTCTTAGTCAGAATTATTTCTCTGATACACTTTAACAAGGGGAGCAAAAATCTGGAATCATGTCTTTAAACCCCAGAGGTTCTGTGTTCATATTGCTCTTGCCACTTCCCAAGAGCCCTCTCCAATCTCCGAGCCACAGCATGGGTGGGCTAAAGTAAAGCTGGCCTCTCCTGCCTCTGCCTCTGCCTCTGCCTCCGCCTCCGTGTCTGTCTGTCTGTCTGTCTGTCTGTCTCTGTGTGTGTGTGTGTGTGTGTGTGTGTGTGTGTGTGTGTGTGTGTGTGTGTGTACGTGGTACCTAAACTACACCTTGCTAAAGGCATTCATCCATTCACCAGGCTGGGTCATCTCCGTTTCTGCTCAATGGCCCCACTTCTCAGCACTGTTGTAGTTGGGGGTGGGGAACTCAAACCACAGAAGTAGCCTAAAGCTGGCCTTCCGAAGAGCAGAGATTTCGCATTGTGTCTTAGTGTATTACTCATGCCTTGCCTCATAGGCAGGCGGTAGAAATGGATCATGCTGTCCCAGGCTAGGGAAGGGTGGCAGGACACATGCTGAGGTATATGATGGGATTGGTGATTCTTTCTTTTTCTAGAATAGTGGAATGCTCACACCAGTGTGATTGTATAAAAGCAGGATACACACATCCCAATTAGATATTAAAAAACAGAAACCACATGTGAGGTTAAAGAAACTTGGCCTATTATCACTTGCCCTGTGAGTGACCCTACATTTTCCTCAGCCTACTTTCACCTCCACCCAAGTGCGGATGCACTGCAGTTCTGCTCTCTCCTGGCTCCCTATCACCCTGCTTCCTCTCTGTCCCTTGGCTCTGAGCTTCAAGACTATACAGCAGTTGGGTTTCCAAAACTCAGGCCTACCCTTTGGGAGTTTACCTCAGAATGACTGTGTATGTGTATCTCCAGATGCAGCTGTGGGTCTGTATTACCTTAGAAGAAGTTCAAAGTATTCCAAAGATAGTAAATCCTTGCTTAGAGAGGAGAGATCAAAGTATTCTCTGTCTGTCTGTCTGTCTGTCTGCCTCTCTCTCTCTCTCTCTCCCCCCCTTCTCTTCCTCCCCTCCCTCACTCTCTCCATCTCTGGAGGTAGGGAGTATTAACATTCTGTCTAAGCTCCACCCCCACAGTTACCTGATAACAGCCACATATGCCTGACACTATAAAAGGAGCTGCTTGCCCCCTCCTCACTCTCTTGCTCTCTTGCTCTACCCTTTCCCCTTCTCTCCCCATTCTCTTTCTCTTCTCTCCATGTGCTAATGCTGGCCTCTACTTCTCTCTCTCTCTCTCTCTCTCTCTCTCTCTCTCTACCCTCCTCTGCCCCTACTACCCTTTTAACTCCCCTCCCCATGCCCTGATACCCTGAATAAACTCTATTCTATACTATGCCGTCCTGTGGCTGGTCCCTCAGGGGGAAGGGATGTCTCAGCATGGGCGCACAGAGGCACCCCCTTCCCCCACACCTCTGTAGAACATATTCCCTCTCTCTTTATCTTTTATAAACAGGTCAAGGAGGGTCTCCCTGTCCTAGAACCCACAGAGATCTTCCTGCCTCTACCTCTCCAAGTACTAGGATTTAAAAGTATGTATAGCCATGTCCGGTCGGTCAGTAGAGTTCCTGCCTTGCATGCACGGAGCCCATCAGTTTGATGCCCAACAATACATACACTGAGCATGGTGGCATATGTATATAATCCCATAATTCAGGAGGAGGATGAAGAACAGATACTGGATGTTCAAGTTATCCTCAGCTGCGTGGTGAGGTCTAGCAGGAACAAAGTGTCACAAAAGCAAAGGAAAGGAAAAGGACGGGGAACACATATAAAATTTTCTATCTTTAAGTAGAAAAGAAGCTCATATGTCAATTCTTCCACCATACGATAGTCAGTCTAAGACTAAAGGAAGTCTAAGTAAAGGCAAGATAATGTGACGAAGGAAGGCTGGCTGTGTTGGTGAGTAAGATGAAAGACAGGGAGGAAAACTGATGGGAAAAGCCCTTTATTCTCAGTTGTGTCAATAGTAAGGGGAAAGAAAGAGACCAGCTCAGAAAGCCGGGATGAAAGGGATGGAAATGCTGCTGCCGGGGAAGCGATTGCCTTCTGATCACTATACACGGCGTCAATTAAAGAGCATCGAGATTGATTTTTGTTCCTGGCTTGTAGAATCAATCACATGATTTAGAGCTGCCCCAGCTCTGGGTATCTTGCATCTGGAGAGTGGTGCAACCTCCCAGAAGGCACTTGGTTTTAAAACATTTTTTTTGCAATGATTAATAGAGGAAGCAAGAGAATGGTGGGATAACAGAAAGCCACCTTGAGTTACGGAAATCTGTGGTGTTAAATGGATTGAGTTCATGGCGAAAGATGTGGTCAATCCTGATGACTTGTTTACATATCCCAGGCAAGCTTGAGACAAGATCAAGGCCTACGGCCCATGGGTGAGAAGTTGAGAAGCAACTGGTAAAACCTTAAAATGCTTGGTGAAGAGCAAATGCTTCAGTAGGCGTCAAAGGACAGCTTTACACATAAAAGCAGAAACAATGAAACAGGCTATTCAGAAACACCAGAACCCAGAGGAAATGACCCCAAGACAGAAAGGACATGGAGTGATGTTTAAAAGCATCTGATTCCCTGGCAGGTGAAACAGGGCAGCGAGGTGTGACAGCAATGGAAGAAGTCCCTGTGTCCCATCCAACCTCTGACATCAAAACAAAGGCTGGCTCTGGTCTTGAGCACAGGGAGCTGCGGCTCTTTAATAGAGTTTTGCATTAAAAGAATAGTCTTCTGAATAGACGGTTAGACTTCGAGGGAGCAGGAAGTGAAGCTGTATAGAATGGAGAATGGTTTAAAATGACAGCCTGTCATTTTATTTCCCTGTTGGAATTGTCTTTTGTAATCCTCATTCTCCAGGAAGCCTCAAATGGACAAGGAGACCGAGTCATTTACGTCACGAAGGCAGTCTGTCCTTTAGGGGATGCCAGTGGAATTTGACTTTAAATTAGTCATGCAAAAAAAATCTTGACACTTTGGCCTTTGGGAAAAGGCCAAAAAGAAACTTGGATCATTCCAGGATACAGTATCAGTCCGGTTTAAGTAAGCACCTCAATTGCCAAAAGCTCAACTCACCACCCTGATAACAGTACTGTGTAAACCCAATGCGTCCTTTCGAGCCTCTGACAATTCTGAATTCCTTCCATTGCCCATCTCTGTCCCCTTTGCTCCATGTTTGCTGATTACCCACTGTTGCTTGGCTGCACTCAGTGCCTTGGATGGACTTAAATGCTGGAGTCTCTGGGGATTCCGTTCTTCTGGAGAAAGACCCGTAAGTGACAACTAAATAAGTTAAGACAGCACATTAGGGGACGTATTAAACAGATCAGTCCCCTCTTATCTGTTCTTTTTTTTCCCTGTGGGCTTCAGTCAATCATGGTCTGAAAACGTTAAATGGAAAAATCTGGAAGTAAAGAATTCAGAAGTTTAAAATAACTTGTATTACAGTATATCTTTTTTAAATTGTGAATTCTATTTTATTTTGAGCTTTTACTCTTTTACTCTGCCTAATTTATAAGCTAAACCTTATCATAGGTAAGGAGATTATATGTCAGGGTCAGCACACATCATCCTTTTGGGAATCTATCAGATGTCTAGATGTGTACTTTTCGTGGACAAGAAGAGGTCACTGTAGTGGAGACAGAACAAACAGGGTGACAGGACAGGGGCTATCTGACAGCTGGGGGTGGGGTGCTTATGCTCACTGGGTTCAGGAAGGGCCTGGGACTCAGTGACGCTGGATGCGAAACTCAGATAGGCAGAGGTGCGGGGACCCATTTGAGAGTTATCTGGAAGCAGGGGTGGCATCTGCTAAGAATGGAAGAGAAAGTGGTGAGGGTGGGGCGTGGCAAGCCGGGATTTCTAGACCTAGGCACACTGAATGAAGCGGGTCTGGTCTTTCCTGAAATCGAGCCTTGCACTGGCCTCGGTGCCATCCACCTGCAGAAGCCAAGCAGACAGGTGGAGAGAGGTGCTGAGAGCCCAGGGGAGACGTCTCGGTAAGAGAGAGGTTTTGGAGAAAAACTTCTGCACAGTTCCTGGCAGACCACCCAAGCTTACATTTGGTAATTAATAAACGCTTAGGAAGTGACTGAGTGATAATTCACGGAAGGGGGAAGTAGGCCGTTTGTTTTCTGGAAGGAGTTTTGAATCTCGTGGCAAGGAGTGTTCCGGAAGTGCCAGTAGAATGCCAGGTGCTGTGGTAGCTCACTAAGGATTAATTTACAAGGATGGATCTTGAGAAAGCAACGGACCATTATTTCCATGGGCGACTCTTCCTGACATAGCTGGCATCATTGCTCCACTGCTGGGACCCTCTGTTTCTCATCCTCAGGATTGTCATTCCGGTGACATGCTGACCTGGGCATCTTGCTCTGTTCCTTATCACTCCTGCTTTTCTCACCCAGTCAGGGACTGCTGTCCTTACCCTGACTGTCCCCAGTGACAGTCTCCCAGCCTGCTCTCCATAGGTGAACCGGCCTTGGCTCTCGCACACTACAGAGTACCTGTTATGCATCAGGCACCCCTGCTTGTCACATTTGTAGCAACCCTGCCAAGTGGATCTCCACCCTTGGCTTTGGCTTTTGTCATTCCAGAAGGCTGAGGGCTTGGCTCTAAGACAGATGGCTAGAGACCGACAGAGCATGAAGTCAGAACTCCACATGACTGCAGCTCAGCTCTCCCATTCCTGGCTTGGCTAGCTCTCGAGCTCTTGCCTGCGGACTTACCCTGCACCTCCCCTCACCTAGCTGCTCAGTGAAACTCATAAGACAAGTGGTACAAATGGTGGCTTGCAAATGGTTTACAAGTCAGGCTGAACTGAGACTTATCCTGGAGTCACAGACCTCCTATCTCTGTCACTTTGGATTCGTATGGATGTGTGTTGATCTTGTGAGCCTGGGGCTCCTATTCTGAGAGATGCATCGCCTGAGAAGGGACAAACAATTAGAGAGAGAACAGAGACTATAGAGACATAGAGCCATCCAGACAGGGACCAGGGCAGAGGGGTAAGAGGAGATGGGCTGACGATGAAGGGGAGAGCAGAGCTGGGTATAGAGTTGAAGCAGGAAAAAAAAGTTACATCAGAAGTCAGTATTCATTGTTCAGACAAATAAACCCTCACGAGCTAGTAAACATGTTCCAAGAACACCACTCTGTCCATATGCTCCACCGAGAAGACATTCTGTTGTCTTTGTTGAGTAGGTTTCTCCAAGGAGACAGGTGCATCACTAGGCAAAATGCTGTTTAACTAAACAATGTCTTTAGCGGGAACATCTCAAAGGAAGTGTGGCCTCCACTCCCAAGAGGCCCGGCGCTGAGAGGCCCAGCAATTTGGACAGGAAATAGTCACAGTTATCATAACATTGGAAGACAAAGTGAACCAAAGCTGGGCCCACTGTTACCTTTGCTTCCCAGCCAAGTTGCCCCTTTATCACCTGATACCTGTCTTACTGGTTGGCCACAGGCAGCCTGCTGAGGAACTGGAGCTAACGGGCAGTCACTCTATACCAGGTCTCCTGATGGCATGGAGTATGAAACCTCAGGAGACCAGCTACCTGTGGTCTAGCTAGCAGTCATCCATTTGAGCCAAATTAGTCAAGGTAGAGAGGTGAAAAACATGGTTTAAAACACGGGGAGGCCTTAAAAGCACACATGCACTGTGTGCTGGGATCCAGCTGATGGCGAGGATTGTATGGCGGGTCCTCAACACCCTGGATGTCTGCAGAGCATCACCTGTGATCCAGGAGGAGTTTCTGTGATGCTAGCATCTACCTATTGCCTTTACTCAAAGGAGAGTTGTCATGTTGCCAGGATTTTGAGACACATTCATTCTGTCTCTGTCTCTGTCTCTCCCTCCCTCCCTCCCTCCCTCCTCACTCCCTCCCTCCCTCCCTCCCTCTCCCCCCTTTCTCTTTCTCTCTCTTTCTCTCTCTCTCTCTCTCTCTCTCTCTCTCTCTCACACACACACACACACACACACACACACACACACACACAGACTCAATAGTCTTGAACACTCACATTTATGCCATCATTTTTCCCCATGTATTAAGATATTGTAAATGCCAATAGCTAAGTTCTTTGCCATGGTTCACACGCCTGGACCATAAGCGCTCCGTGCACACTGCCGACGTTGCTTTATCATCCCCTGTGGTTTCCAGCAACGGTGCTGGTGTTCAGCTTCTGTTATTGTCTCCAATGCAGTTCTTACTTATATTTAAATTCTTAGTTGCGTTCCAAATTTTATTTTGATTTGATCATGTACACAAGCATGTGCATAAACATGTGTTCTTGAATATGGGTACATGCATGTGTGCACATATGTAGACGTGTATAGTCCAGAGGGCAATTTCAGTGCTGTTATTCAAGATTCATCTGCCTATGTTTGAGACAGGGCCTCTCAATGACCTGAAACTTGTTGAATAGGCTAGGTTGGCTGGATGGTTAGGAAGCACCGGGGATTTGCCTATGTCTGTCTTCCCAGCGCCGGGAGTACAAGCACGTCTCCACGCCTGGCTTCTTTTAGGTTGTTCTGAGGACTGAACTCAGGTCTGCACACTTACAAGGCATACGCTACCAACTGAGCCATCACCAAGTCTGTTCTAATTATATTCTCCTCATCTCCCCTCATCTCAAAGCTGCACCCTACATATAAACCCTTGCCGAAGAAACACTACATGCAAAGAAGCAGCGGGTGAATTTCAGTAGCCACTTTCACAACTCTGATTTCACCTAAAGCAAATTAACTTTTCTCTTGTGTACATGTTACCGAGTATGACACAGAGGAGCTGGTGAGACCATCAGACTGCCCAGGAAAGTAGAACTCATCTTGGACTGTTTTCATAGTCAGATCTTTCTCCCTCTCTATCGACATTCCTGAGATGAGGAAGTCTATACTCTCTATTAAAATCAAGATTATCTGATGAATTTCACTCCCTTTCCACAGAAGTAAAATTGTAAGTGGGAAACTGGCTAACATGTGAGAGAGAGAGAGAGAGAGAGATAAGGTAGCTGTGGTTACGGGCACGCACGTATTTGAGTCTTTGAAATAGTTCAAAACCACCCAAATCACTGATGTTCCCTAATGAGTGTGACGAGTGCTGGCACGGGAGGCTCCTCACTTGGTGTGGGCCAACAGAGAGCCTTAGAAGCTGCTGCTCTGTACTTAACTCAAACAATACCGAAAACAGCTCAGACCCACGGGCCTTTGGCTCAAAGGGTATTAGGTGGGCTATTTACAAACAGATCGGGATGAAAACAGGAAACGGCACTTTGATCTTGCCCTTCAAAGCTTGTGATGAGCAAACCCACTTATTAAGGGGTTGGGGAGAGCAATGGAAGCTTCTGCGAGCTTGTTGGAGTTTTTATGAACAAATACATTCTGAATGCTATTTCCAGGGTCAGAACATAGTTACTTTGAACATACAGCTTTATTATTTTTAAAATGTCAAGTAAACATGATAAAACTACTAGGTTTATACCCAAGAATTTAGCAGTTTGGTGTGTTTTCTGGAAACATTTCATAACTGAGCATGATAAAAAGAACTAAAGCATGATGGTCACATGTCACAGATGTCGAGGTCAGAAGCCCTAGCAGGAAGGCCTAGCTTTTGCTTTGCTAAAACATGGCCACCAAATTGCCTTCTAAATAACTGCGTGTGCCCAAGGATAACTGCTGCGGCCATCTTTGGCTAGAGAAGCCTTTTGTTTTTTTAAATGGGGGGAACATTAACTACAGGGGCTCCTAATTTGTCAGATTGTTAAACGGAAGTGATTAGATGAATGCCAAGTCATAGATGGGACACCCCTATCAGTCCCTCCAAAGCTCAGGTGACATTGCTGGCTGAAGGGAGGTTGGGGACAATGAGAGAGCAGGACTCTTGGCCACACAGCATCTCTGATTGCCTGTACAAGGCCTCAAGATCTGCACAACATCAGCCTTGCCAATCTTCTGTCACAGAGGGAGACGGTGCCCAGGAGGCCCCACCCATCTCTGAGGATTCATGGGTAGCTAATGGTTGCTAGGAGAGCTAGAGCCATCTTGTTTAGTAGTGCACTGTAGTATTCTGTAAGGCGCCCGTGCTGCTATTACCAACCCGAATGAAACTTCTTGGGACACATGCACACATGGGGGTGGGCTAGTTACAAATAAGAAGATTAGTGGGATGGGGACACGCCTAGATATGGGGGCGAATATGATATAAACATGTATAAAACGCCACAATGAAACCTGTAATTGTATTTAGTTAGCATAAGCTAATAAAGAATCCTGAAAAGAGTCAGAGCCCCTGTGACACAAAACAAGGGCATTGCATGTTTTGTGGCATTTACAAAGAGTTTTGTTTATCTCTGTATTTGTTAAAGATGTGAGACATCTGATCGTAAAACCAGGTACTGAGATAACATGTAGTCTCAATCTATATAGTTATGAAGACATTCAATTTGGTAACACTGTACCAAACGTTAATAGAAATCGCCCCCCAGGAAACCCGAAGCCCCTCCAGCACCATCCCACTGAGCTGCCAATACATCACACTTAACAAGGTGCACTGCAGAGAGCTGAGTACCGACCTCCCGGGGACAAATGATCCTCTTGGGACGAGGTGCCTCTTGCTGGAGCTGATACACTGCCAAAAGAAAAGATGATGATTATAATTAGGAAGCCGCACTGCCTAAGCAACACAGCTTCACATGTTCTCAGCCGGGTTCAGCCTCAGGACCGAAGATAAAAAAACCCACAGAGCACAGACACATCCTTCAGACTGGGCGAAGTCAGAAGTCAGCTCATTTATATGGAAATTAGTCACTGAATGCAAACCAGCAAAATTGATTTTTTTCCCCCTCTCTTATAAAGCCAATTTAGCTTCATAATTGTTGCTGGCGATGTTCATTCTATGGCTTTCTTGGGAGACTAGATACAGGTAAAATGCTTTTGATTATTTTAGAGATGAATTCCTGCTTGTGAGTACCTGCATGTAAGATGATATAACAGGATCCCTCAATTTAAATGCTGATGGCTCCTGACACAGTGAGAAAAGACCCGGCATCAGAGACTGCCATTTATGAAATGTACAGTTATGTACAAAGACACTGGATTCTGTGAGTGAAGAAAATACCAAGCCTCTGAGTCCCTGGCTCTCTGACTTCTTTCTCTGTCTCTGTCTCTCTGCTTCTGTCTCTGTCTGTCTCTGTCTGTCTGTCTTTGTCTCTCTGTGTCTCTGCCTTTGTTGCTGTCTGTCTCTGTTTCTCTCTGTGTCTGTCTGTCTGTCTCTCTCTCTCTCACTCTCCCTCTCTCTCTCTCTCTCTGTCTCTCTCTCTCTCTCTCTCTCTCTCTCTCTCTCTCTCTCACACACACACACACACACACACACACACACACACACACACACACACCTCTCACTGTGGCTTCTCATTCATCTGATCATTGTCCCAACTACTGTCATTTCTCTTTGGCTCTTTCCTGGGCACTCTCGAATCTTAAGGAATAAGTTCCGGAACCTATTTAAATGACAGGCTTGTGCCCTGAATAGATTTTGTTGTTTTGGTTTGGTTGTTGTTTTGTTCTGTTTTATTAGTTTTTTGTCAACTCAGCACAAACCAGGGTCACCTGGAAGGAGAAACCATAGTTGAGAAAATGCCACCATAAGATTGGCTTAGAAACAAGTCTGTGGGGCTATTTACTTAATTAGTGACTGATAAGGGAAGGCTGTGTCCACTGTGGGTGGATCCACCCTTAGGCTGTTGGTGCTGCAGAGTATAAGAAAACAGACCAAGCAAGCCATGGATAGCAAGGTAAGCAGCACCACTCCAAGGCTTCTGCCTCAGTTCCTGCCTCCAGGTTCCCGCATAATAAATAGACTGTGATCAGGGCCTGAGGCCAAAGCAGCACTTTCCTCTCAAGCCACTTTCCTGGGTTTGCATGCTATTTTGCTCACAGCATGCACAAAGCGTGCACAAGACAGGTGACTGCATTCAGCTCAACTCACCAGACAGTTAATAGGATTTTTCAGACTATAATGAGGGATTTTTCTTCTGCTGGACTAGTCTGAATTCCTCTCCTCCTCCTTTAATCCCTGTTTTTCCTTTGTCTCTCTTTTCGGCAGTGCCAGGATTCAATGCAGCGCTCCTTGTCTATGTGAGCAGGCACTCTACCTCTGAGCTGAACCTCACGTGTCCCTCTTCAAGCTAACTGCTACCTTATGCCAACACCTCAGACTTTCTTCACTGCCATGAAGAAAGAGGAAAGACTAATTTTAGACAGAGTAAGTCTATAAAAAGGTAAAATTTACATTTTATAAGGTATTTTAAGAAAACACAATAATACACGTACAAATTTCTGATTTAATCTCGGTCTGGAAAACCAAATGGGAGACTCTTAAGGAAGAGGCACACAGTGTGGATATGGACATGGGAACTATGGGACTTCATCTATAATTACAGCTCCCGCATGCTTTCGGCTCAACATGGATGTCCTCTTACCCAATTAAGTATGGACTCCAAAGCACCGGCATAGAGCACACTAGGTACTGCTGCCCCGTGTTCCAAGTGTGAGTTGCCCACCTTTCACAATAGGTTCAAAAAATATAACTCGGGGTAACTCTAAGCAAGCGAAAGACTCATATGATAAGAATTTAAGACATGGAAGAAAGAAATGGAAGAAGTTATCAGCAGATGGAAAATTTCCCATGTTTATGGATTAGTGAGATTTATCTGGTGACAGTCAGGATGTCAGATGAATGGGTAAAATTATTTAAAAAAGATTTATATAGTGAAAATAGACATGCTACCAAAAGTAATCTACAAATTTAGTGCAATCCTCATCAAAGTGCCAACGTGATTCTTCACATGACTTGAAAAGACAACTTCCAGCTTCATACGGAAACACAAAATCCCCAGGACAGCTAAAACGATCTTGAGTGGTAAAGGAACTGCTGAAGGTGCCACAACCAACCCCGCAGCCTCAAATTATACCACCATGTGACTCAGCTGTAGTGATAAAAACAGCAGGTGATTGCCATAAAAGCAGTCATGTTGATCAATGGACTAGAACTGGCGCGGGAAACTTTCTGAACAGGACACCGATAGCACAGGCACTAAGAACTACAATTAATAGGAGAGACCTCATGAAACTGAGAAGATTCTGTGTGGCAAAGGGCAAAATTATTCAGACAAAATGGCAGCTATAAAATGGTAAAAGGTTTTTTTGCTTGTTTTTCTTTTCACCAACTACACTTTCGATAGAGGGCTAATGTAGGAAGCGGGTCTGATGCTAAGGTTCTCCGATTGGTTCTTCATCTATCAGTAAAGAAAGCCTTGGCCAATTGCTGGGCGGAAGGTAAGGCGGGACTTCCGGATTTCTGGAGGACGTTGAGGGGAAGCAAGGGAGAACAGAATTTGCTTTGCTTTGGAGCGAGGACAACTGAGCAACCATGTGAGGTCTCAAAACGGAGTGGCCACAGAGACTGCTCCTGCAGGCGGGTGGTCAGGGGAGTTTAGCAACTGAAGTTTAGGCCAGGCGGAGAGATGGGGATAAGAAATCAATAAGGGCGTGCTTTTCCAGGTGGGAGATAGCAGCGCCCAGCAACTGTGCCAAGGAGGCAAGTTAAAACTGAAAAATTGAGTGTGTCTTTTATCCGAGGATTCAAGGGAAGCCTGGAGGGGGCTGGTAGTGCGGACAATCCCGGAGCAAAGGCAGGTAGAGCGTAAAACTACACACAACAGGCTAATATCCAAAATATATAAGGAATCCAAAATATATAAACAATGAACATCAGAGAAACAACACAAGTAAAAATGGGGTGGAGATCTATACATTAAAGACATGTTCAATATCCCTAGTCATCAGGAGAATGCAAATCAACACTACATTGAGATTTTTATCTTACCGCAGTTAAAATGGCCCTAATCAATTTAAAAAGAAAAAAAAACCTGATAACTTATGCTGGTGAAGATCTGAGGCAGGGGAACACTGATCTGTTGCTGGTGGGAATGCAAACTTACACAGTCGCTATGGAGATGAGTGAGGCAGTTCCTTAGGAAGCCGAAAATAGATCTACCTCAAGATTCAGATACACGACTCTTGAGCAGAACCCCAGAGAATGCTTCATCCTACTAAACAGACACCAATCAACCATGTTTCTTGTTCTGTTTATAACAGCCAGAAGCTGAAAACAGCCTAGGTATCCATCAATAGATGGATGGATAAAGAAAATGCAGTGTATTTACACAATGAAATATTACTCAGCTATTTAAAAAAATCTAATGAAATTTGAAGGTAAAGGGATGGAGCTAGGGAAAAAAATCATCTTCAACAAGATAACCCAGACTCCAAAGATAAAATAGTATATATTCTCTTACATGTAGAGGTTAGCTGTTGAGTCTTTGAAAGGCAGTCTACAGTCTGTATAAATACAGTGGTTTTGTATATAGTAAGGATCTAGGAGGGAAGGGAAGGAGCTCCTTAGGATGGTGAGATAGAATAGATAGGATAAGCGTTGGGGAGACTGGATTAGAGGGTCAACAAGGGAAGGGTCAACGAGGGGATGGAATAGAGAGAACAGCCAAAAGTAAGGGCCATTCGAGGGGTCTTATGGAAACCTACTCCAGTAGATGCTTCTTAAAAATATATACATATATGAAAGAAATCCAAATGGAATCACTAATTATCAGGGAGACAAAGCTCTAATTAGACATCTCTTTCTACAAATGAACCCTCCAGTGGAATAGTTGACATCTAATTGAGTTTTTCAACAAAGGGTCCCCATGGAAACCCCCAAACAACTTAGACTGTTGCTAAAGTTATTTCTTGGTTGTTCTTTACAAACTGATCATAGGGTCCTATTGCTGAAGATAACCCCTATGTAACTCACCGAGCACAAATAACTTAGGCCAGTGACTACCTAGAGCCTTCACCCTACTAACTAGCGTTGATGATACTAGAAGGTACGCTTCAGCAACCAAAGAAAGGTAGACAGCAACCCACGTACAAACTCTTGGATCTACAACGGTGACCTGTCTATGTCACATGCTGGTGCAATAGAGGCACAAAACTTGTGGGAGTAACCAACCACTCTCTGATTGGAGTTAAGTCCACTGCATACCCAGCACTGTTTTGGTGCCGAGGAAGCTGAGGCTGAGGCTTGATAGGTCAGGGACCTAGGGGAAAACCAAATACTACTGTTGTGCTTATGGAGAGTAGCAATAGAAGGACTCCCAATAACATCCTGCTATACTCATAGATCAGGATCTTGTTCAGCCTCCATCAGAGAAGCTTCTCCCTGCAGTAGATGGGAACCAATACAGAGGCCCACAAGTGGACAGTGGACAGTGCACAGAGTGACATTAGATTATTCAGACTCCATTAGACCTGTGCTCTTGGGATTCAGGGACCTCTGTGGAAGAGGAGGTAGGACATACATAAGAACTGGTAGAGATAGAATAAAGGCCGTCTGGACACAATAGGACTGACACACATATAACTCACAGATACTGAGACTGCATGCACAGGTCTCAAGCAGATGGGATCTCAGTACCCCATCCCTAACCCTAAAGCCATCTGCAATTGAAAGCCACTGGCCAAAGATCAGTTTTCTGCAATGGAGTCTCACTGGATATACAAACCCCATTTAAGGGGCAGACATTGTGCTGTGCAGTAGATGACTAACACAAAATGAACTCAGTGGTATTGAAGATATATGTGTGTGTGTGTGTGTGTGTGTGTGTGTGTGTGTGTTTGTGTGTCTTATAATCTTTTGTTTGGGCTTTAACCTTACAGGTCTTATATATTATGGTTCAAAAAAGGGCAAAGGGAATGCAGTACACAGCCAGACCCCTATATGCAGGTCTTTCTCACTTGCAGATTCAATTAAATACTCACTGAAGACACAGAAACAAACTGTGCCCATACTGAGCATGTATTGCTCTTTCTCATCAGCGTTCCCCAAACACTTGGGGAACTACTGTTTACATTGTATTTCACATTGCATTTGGCACTGAAAATCATCTAAAGTAATCTGGCATCCATAGGAGCCTGTGTGTGTTTCACGTGCAAATACTACATGATATTATAGTAACAACTGCAGCTTCTTCAGCTTCAGTATCTGCAGGAGGCCTGGAACCAATGTCCCACAGAGAGCAGAGGACTATTGTATAAACACAGACACACACAGACACACACACACACACACACACACACACACACACACACACACAAAAGACATACAAATTCATTGTAAGAAAAGGATCAAAGAAATAGTCTGTTTATATTCATTCTTGCTTATGTCTTTATAAATAAGCTCTGGTAGGAGCAAGGAAGTAATGGGAGCAATTGCCTTTGAGAAATGAAAAGCGAGAGAGGACAGCGGCAAGATGGAGCTCCACATGAATATCTTCCTGGTGCCTTGATTTGAGAACCACACATAGATATGTATCCCTTACTCAAAAAGAAGAGAAAGGCTCTGAGAAACAGAATTGTTAAGAAGGCTTGCAGAAGGGGGATGGGAGGACAAGCTGGCCAGTGACAGAGAAACAAGGATTCTTGCCATCCTCAAGACCCCAGGGAGGCTGCACAGAAAGTCTCTCTGTTCATCTTGTACCAGCAGGACACTTACTCCTTGGCTGGCTCATTGCAGGATGAGGCTGTGAGACAGCGTAGTGTAAACTACAAAGGCTGTTCCCTGCAAAGCCTCTGTAAAACTCACATAGGTTTACATTCAAGTGGAATCTGGAATCGCAGAAAAATTCCCCTCTCACCTCTCTTCCCATTGTCAGTGCTCCCCGAAGCCAACAGTTCTCCGGAGACTTGCGGGGACAGCTCTGTGAATACCTTCTGTGTTGGAGGAGTCTAGGGAGGGGCTCCTGTCACAAGACTAGAGAAGTCTGAGCTAAATGCTCCTTTGCAAGTCACATCAGCAAATGTATGAGCACCAGGCACCACTGTCAGCATTATGTAGAGGCTGAGAGGGTGAATGGGATGCAGGCACAGAGAAAGGAAGGGCTTACTAAGCTTAGCCTGCCAGTGACTCTGGACAATGCTTCTGTGTCTTCAGAGCCCAGAAAGCCCAACTTGGTATTGCTAACATACCTGTGTTACAGATGTGGAAAGGCAGCACAGAGAAGTCAGTTCAGTGTGAGGACACTCAGCTGAACTGTGGTCCTTTGATTTCAAAGTCCTGGTTTAAGTGTTCCTGGGCCTCAGGCCATTTGCATTCACTTTCTCTGTGCTGATCTTTCCTAAGCCATCCAGGTGATAACTCAGGGCATCCATTCAGGTCTCCACTTCAGTCTTGGTGTCTCAGGGAAGCCTTGGTATCTGTGCCCATGCACATCAATCCCACTCTGCTCCTTCCTGCTGCTTGGTGTCCTCCCAGCCCTCACTAGCATGAACACCATTAATAGATAAAAACAAGTGTTTATTTCTGGTATACTATCTATCTTGACTAATGTGGGGTCACAAGGCCAGCCACTTGGCTCTGTGTGCTGCATTGAGGCCAGCACTAAGAACAGAGAGAACCTGATGAGGGAAAGGCTGTGCCTTAGGGTGAATCTGAGGGAGTCACAATACAGACACACATCCACAGGGGACAAGAACTTCCAAGACTGGCACAAGGGGAAGCCATTTGGCTTCCCTGGGTCATTCAGGTAAAGGGACATGGGTCTCTCTTTGAGGGACTGAGGTGGGGTAGCTGTCGGTACAGACAAAAGGGTGGAAGGAAAAGGGAGTCTCATTTGAGAATATGTCTACGTCAGATTGGCCCATGGGCAAGACTGGGGAATTTTCTTCTCTTTTGACAAATCATTTCTTTAATTTTTGAGATTGTAATATAATTACATCATTTCTCCCTTCCTTTTCCTTTCTCCAAACCCTCCCATATATACTCCTCCCTTGCTCTCTTTCAAATTTACAGCATGTCAGCATGTTCTCTCTCTCTCATATATCTATTTATCATATATGTATATATATGTATATATGCACATACACTGTATAATGTTACTTGTATACTTGTATATATGCTTTTAGGGCTGATCATTTGGGATTGGATGGATAATCAGTTGATGTGCTTTCACTGGGGAAGACTCCTCTTCCTACTCTCAGCGTTCCTTAGCTGCCTGCAGCTCTTTGTGTGGGGCTAAGGCCTCTTGCGCTGTCTCCCACCTGCATCTCTATTGTTTTCCTTCAGCTTGTGTTTATAGGCAGTCATGCTGGTCAAACTTTACAGACATATCTCTGACATCCTATGAGACAGGAGCTCATGGAGAATTCCCTGCTCCTCTGTGTTGTCGGATCTTTCCACCCCTTCTACAATGATCCCTGAACCTTAGGTATAAAGTTGTAATTATATCACTTGGGACTGGGCTTCACAAGTCTGCATTTAGACTGGTTATAGTTTTCTGCAATGGTCTCCTTCTGTTGCAAAGAAAGATTTGTTTGATGAGAGGTGAGGACCCCACTCATCTGTGGCTATAAGGACAGACATTTAGAAGGAAGCTAAGGATTATGCCAATTTAGTAAAGTGACAGTTGAAGGTTCTCCTCCAAGATCCATGACTTCCCTGGGTAGTTGGCTAGGTTTCCAGCACCACACACGACTTCCCACTTGTTGAGTGATCTTAAGTCCAATTAGAAAGGTATTGGCCACCACCAAGTTATACATGCCACTGCTGACTCTTAGGGTTACTAGTCTGTCATGCTGGCCATTGCTGTGGTCTATAGATGTCATAATGGGGTAGGATTATTGGTTATTTCCCTCTGGAACTTGCATGACACCTTGTCTTCTAGTGCTTTTGGGTCAGCTCCATCTCCAGAGTCTCTGTGCTCTGTGTCCAAGGTGGATGGCATCTTCAGCAATCCAGACTTACTTCCGCCTCTGAAGGGCAACCAAGTACAATAGCAATCTTCCATAATATTTTAATGTCTTTTGGACAACCCTTAACAACCCAAAAGAGAGCTTCTCATGCCTGGTATTATTTTTGCTGCTGTTGCTAGTCTATGGACCTTAAGGGGAGCATTCAGTCCAGATGGGAACATTTAATTTAAACAATAAATGTCTATTTATACAGAGGGCTACATGTATCATAAATACATTTTAAGTAGATAGTTAATAGCATGATTCCTTATGCTTTTTTTAGACATGCCTATTTTTATCAATTCCTTCTATATCTATCCCGCTCCTTCTCCCTAATTACAGCCTCCCATTTTCCCGTTTTCCTGATCACATCACTTTTACCCTGTTATTCCCCTTTCTATTGTTCCCTCAGCTCCAACCCTGTGGTGGTCCCTTTTTATTTTCCTGGTTTCTGCAGTTACTACAAACTACATACTCACATCTGAAGATTTAACTAGGACCCTCAGATGAGAGAGAGCCTTATTTTTCTGGGTGTGAAATCACTCAGTATGATCTATTCCAGTTTCTGTTCTGTTCTGTTCATTCTATTCTATTCTATTCTATTCTATTCTATTCTATTCTATTCTATTCTATTCTATTCTATTTCAACATGATCTATTCTAGTTTACTTGCAAAGTTCAGAAGTTCACTTTTATGGCTGGATCATATTCCATAGCGTTCACGTACCACGTTTTCCTTTTCTATCCATCTGTTGCACTGGTTATAGAGTGTTCAGGTGGCTCCAATTTGCTATTGCGAATGTAACAACCATGAACATGGCTGAGCCACCATCTGTGGTATAGGTCATCCAGTCCTCTTGGCATATGCCAAGGACTGGTATACCTGGGTCGTGTGATACATTTAATTTTGGCTTTCTGAGACTTCGCCACACTGATTTCCAGGGTGACTGGACACGTGTACAATCTCACCAACAATGAGTAAAGGGTCTTCTTCCCCTCATCTTTTGTCCACTGCCTTGTTTATCTTGCCATTCTTCCTGGAGTAAAACAAAATCTCAAAGTTGTTTTGATTTGCATTTACCTAATTGCTAGGGATGATGAACATCTTTTGAGGTATTTCTTAGTCGTTGTTGATTAATGATTGATATGGGAGGATCCAGCCCACTGGTACTACCCTTGGGCAAGTGGTCTTGGGGTATAGAAGAAAGCAGGTCAGGGATCCATGGAGAGCAAACTAGTAAGCAGCATTCTTCCATGGTCTCCGCTTTAGTTCCTGCCTTGAGTTCCAACCCCAACTTCCTTAGTGATGGAATGTGAATAGAAGTTAAATAAACCCTTTCCTTCCCAAATCGCTTTTGGTCATGGTGTTTATCACAGCAACAGAAAGCAAACGAGGGCACTGTCATGGCTAGGAACTTGTTGTAACATGTAAGTGGCATGTTCTCACTGACTCTTCTGAAAAAATTCCTCCAGGACTTACTTGTGCTAATGAAGCTATGGCTCATTTTGAAGACACTGAAAGTCCCACAGACAGTCGGACTAAATCAAGTCTCAAATCTGGATATCCAGGCCCAAAGTCAATCGCTTTCTAGCACAGTTGCTGGAAAAGTCCCATATGGATCTGATCCCATTAGAATTTACTGGAAGCTGTCATAAAAATATAGATTCCTAGTCTCTATTCCTGGCACAATCCACTCCATGAATCCAGAAGGAGCCTTCAAAATCTTTTTTCCTAGACCTTCCCAGAAGATTCTAGAGCACATCCAGGGTGGAGGTATTATCTTCACCTCACCAAAGGGGAGACCAGGCAGGGGTCACTGGGAAGTAGGGAGGTGGGAAGATAGTGGTTTATTCACATGCAGCAGAGTTTGTGAAAGTGTGCGAGATGGTGGACTGAGGGGAGGAGGAACCTGAATGAGAAGGGGCGCTGTTGGTGGAGCTGAAGGGCATAGGCATGGTGCACTCTGGACAGTGTACTTCATGTCAGCAGCTCCGATTCCATAAACTCACCCTCTGGATCACTTAAGCATAGAGAAATGCAGGTTTGACAGCCACACCTGGGAACAGATGCTCCAGGGATAGTTTGGAAGAGGAGGTGGGAAAGGCTCCTGACGCAAATAAGTCAGGCAGCCACCTCCCTTTCTGGCCCCTAATAACAGACACCATTAACTGGTGGCACTTTTCTCAGCCAGAAGGTCTTCAGACTCCTAAGGCTTGGTCTATGCTCTCTGAGCAGTGGAGTTTGCCAAAATGGAAGGGAAGCCAATATACCACTTGGGTCTTGTGTCTATCTCTCCTGATGCTGACATGAGAGCCAAACTAAAGCCAGGCAATTTCCTACCTTAGCTTCCAGTAGGCCTTTGAAGGGCTAGCTAATCAAACACACACACACACACACACACACACACACACACACACACCACACACACACACACACACACACACACATACACACATAATTCTCTGAGGCACCTTTAAGGTATGAAATATGTCACAACATCTGAAAGTGTCACTTTCTGATTTAACTCAACAAACATGCTCCCCAAGCAAAATGCAAGAATGAATGCCACTTTTAAGGTGATTCTACAAGCAGAGAGGTGACATGGTAGCATCTGCTTCTGCAGCGATGTCTCATGTATACTGGAAGCCCTCCCTAGCCAGGGACCTTCTCCAGCACAGGAGAAAATTCTCCCACTTTGCCAACCTGTTTGGCAGGGGTGGAGGTCGCTAAGGAGTGTGGAGATAGTGAAGGGGATACCTCACTCCCCTTGAAATCTAAGGACTGAGAAAGCTAACATTGTATTCGTTCTTAACAAAAGTTGACTCACCTTCTCAATCAACATAGGGATAAATCAACATGTTCCTGTGGGCAACATGGGAAAGCTCATGCATGCGCAGTGCTGAACCCACTCAAACCCTTCAGTTCCTAGGACTGAGATGGATGGAGCCTAGCCCTCCGATTGGGCTCTGCAGTCCACTCCCTTCTAAAGGACTGCATCCAGCCAGTGGATAATGGATAAGCATTCCACCCTGGCTACTGCCTTTGTCTTCCCCAGCTGTGAGCAGCAGGTTACTGGTACAGTAGATGACTTTCTGGTTCCAACCTCCCCTCTAGCTACTATGTGAAGGCTTTGCCTTGCTAATACAATATTATCTTAAGATTCACTGCCTGGCCAATGGCACCATGGTAACACAAAGACAAGGCTTGTGGGGCCCCCAAAGCAGGCAGTCAGGTATCTGTGAACATAAGAAAGATCTATGGGGTTTGACAAATTGTAGACATGCTACTTTTATGACTTCCAGATTGGGATAGGATCAAAGAACAACTACTCTCATATTCCTGTCAGGTGATTTGACTGTGGCAGTTCTACAGATCAAGGGTGGGAGGTTCCCAGCTCCTATTTAGAAAAAGTGGCACAGGCTCTGAGTACCTGACCTCCCACTGGAGGAGGGCTCCTGGGAGAGCTGTCATTCCATCATCAACTGCATGGCTGCTTTTGGCCTCTCACTAAAGAAAGTCTCAGAATAGTTCCATAACGGTTGGCTTCTGAACCTGTCAGCTCCACTCTCACATTTCACACACTCCTGACTTAATATTCAAATGTGGCTTCCTTGTTATTTTAAGTGAATTCAAAAGTGACAATTCTTTTAGGCCATTAACTCCAACACTTCCTCAGTGACTTTGCCTGTGGTTTGGGGGGTTGGTCTTAGAAGTTGAGCTCCAGATGTATGGTGTTTAGGGATAAGATCATTCCAAGGACATAGCTAAGCAAATGATGACAGTGTTTGTCTCTAAGAGGATAGTCTCTAAGAGGATAGCAAGATCTTCTAATCCCACAGGGCAGTGGAAAGAGCAGAAATTTGGGGCCATCAGGTGACATCGGGCTTTCTCCAGTCAAGTCCTGGTCGTATGTATCCTTGTGGCTCCTCAGCTCCTAGGACACTGACTTCAGGCAGGGCCTTAATATGCGCTGAGTGCATGAACGACTGAATGAAGGAAAGCCATCCTTACACAACTGGAAAAGAAGATTTCTTTTTTTTTTGGTTCTTTTTTTCGGAGCTGAGGACCGAACCCAGGGCCTTGCGCTTCCTAGGTAAGCACTCTACCACTGAGCTAAATCCCCAGCCCCGGAAAAGAAGATTTCTAAAGATCCTTACTGCAAGTGTGCACACCTGCTATTCATGGCTATCTCCACAGCGCCTGTGTGCTTCTTCCCCCTTTCGGTGTTTCTCTACATTTTCTGGTCATGTTTTCTACAGGATTGATTCAGAAGTTGATGCTGGTCGGTTTTGGAAAGTTAGCAGTTACCAGCACCTTGCCCACAGAGATGAAGTCAGGAATAGGGAAATGAGGTCAATGAGGGCTGAAGTTTAATTCTGATGTTCTGTCATGAAGCGCTAATAAACGGGCAGTCTCTTTGCCTGATGTTTCTGAAAGCAGTGCCAATAGCCTTGGTGGTATTGGGTCTGACTGGAAATGACATGGGAAGAACATATTAAAATCCAGCTGTAGAAAAGTAGAAAATAATAATAGTAATAGTAATAGTAATAATAATAGTAATAATAATAATAATAATAATAATAATATAACAAAACAACAACAACAGGGGATGGAGAGGGTCATAACGGAACATGCCCAAAGCTGGAGCCTCTGGTATTCTTAAAGTCAGTCTGTGTGACTGCCTGGAATATTCTGTTAACTTGCAACCAAGAACATTATGTTATGGCCAAGCTGCAGGTACCCTAAGACCACTGAGGAGCCAGTTGCAACGTAGACCACATAAGGCTCTTTATTACGAGCTCACCAGCAAGGTCTCTCACACTCTCACTGTCGCAGTGGTGTAGAGTGAGGCCCTGAGTCTAGGGGTTCAGGGTTTCTATTGTGGTTATAGCAAACTCGGGGGTTTCCATATGGGTTAACAAGTAAATATTTTAAAAACTGCATTTCTGGTGTACTCTGCGGGAACCAAACACGGGGACAAAACCACCTGACGAGCAGGATGGCTAAGCTAGCTATTCTCTGTAGGATGTCTTAGGTTATCTATATGAACCTTGACCCTGCTATCACAGCCTGACTGGCTGTTGCTAAGGGTGACAGGTTGCCATAGGATGTTTGCTCCGGAGGGCTCTCTGAATTCCTTCCTGGAATTGGAGTTTAGCCCCTGGTCTTGCGCAAAATGGAGTTTCTTCAGAAATGGAGTTGGTTGGGCTTTACAGTTACAATCAGCGATAAAACAAAGACTAGGTTTTTAAAGTCGGTAGTCAGGCCTAGGCGAAGCTTTTGTGAGGAATGACATCAAAACTGAGTCCGATGCTTCTCAGCTGCATCAGACAGGTGAAAGCGGTGGCAAATGAGAGCCACTGAAAACCAAGGCCAAGCTTTCATTGTTTCCAGACTGTGGGTTTGTGTCTTGTCTCTCTCACCAGCCTGTCTGTAAGTTGCAGGTGGATGTGGGCCACGTTACCTTCATTGTTGATTTTTAGTATTTACCACGAGAAGCACCAGACGATGCTGGCTGCTTCAGTGATGGTAATACCGAGAGTCTGATGGTGCAGCCGAGAGTCTGATGGTGCAGCGCGGGCCTGACAACCACATAACAGGAGGTGGTTCACAAGGGGACCAACATCTACAAAGAATGCCCGGATCCACAGTGCCCACCCATCTCTTTTTAGAGATGTTCTGCAAGGCTTTGATCAATGTGGCTTTGGTATCCTGTCTGTGATATGTCCTTCATTTTTATAAATTCATTAACTTGGGGGCTCCCGATAACAAATGCCTAATTGTCTGATGTAATAAAGAACTTTGTATTAGCATTTTGTCTAAACTCCGCCCCACAGTTACCTGGCAACAGCCAGGTATGCCTGACTCACTATAACAGGGGCTACTTACCCCCTCCTCTCTCTTGCTCTTACCTTCCTGCTCCCCCTCTCTCCCCATTCCCTTCCCCCATCTCTCTCCATGTGCTTATGGCCTGTCTCTACTCCTCTCCTCTCCTCTCCTCTCCTCTCCTCTCCTCTCCTCTCCTCTCCTCTCCTCTCCTCTCCTCTCCTCTCCCCTCCCCTCCCCTCCCCTCCCCTTTCCTCCCTCCCCTCTCCCTCCTTCCCTCCCCCGTCTCTTTCTCTGACTTTCTCTGTCTCTACTACCTTCTCAACTCCCTTCCCCATGCCCTGAACAAACTATTCTATACTATACCGTCATGTGACTTCCCTCAGAGGGAAGGGATGCCTCAGCATGGGCCCACCGAGGCACCCCCTTCCCCACACTTCACCACAAATCCATAAAACATATCCCCCTTCTCTATATCTTTTTTTATAAACACATCACTTTGTGTACACCATTAAAGTTTGTATTAAATAGCTCAAACTATCTCCTGCAAATAAGGTTTTACGATTTTAGATCTAAAAGTAAAATTTCAACCTAATAGACTATGGTAAAATTGATATTGTGGATATGTAGTTTGCGATGCTCTCTCTAGCTTCCTTAGGATAATAAAAGTGCTTTTAAGAAATAAATTAGGTGGCCCAAGGTCACTTAGAAAAAGAGGAGAGGAATTTGAGCCGATGACTTGTATTTCAGTTCACTCCCAGTAGTGGCATTTGCTCGACAATATTTATTGGGTGGTTAATGTACGCATGGCCATGTGCAATGCCCAGGAAGGCAGGGAGCGGCGGGCATTTCTTCCTAGGGATATTTTGTTGATTTACTGTCAGAGTACTTCACACTCCATTAGGAAACAAACAAACAAACACATCCAATTACTAAGTCATTAGCACTGTCTTTTAAAATCGAAGATGGGAAAGTAGATCCCTAGATTGGAAAGGGTCCTTAGAGACGCACACAGCCCCTAACTTCACAGCTGGGAGAGCAGACTCACGAATAAAGAATGAGGTGGCCCCGCACGAGCCTGCACAGAGAAATGAGGGCTGTATATCTGTGAGGAGAACTAAGCTGGAGAGTGCCAAGGGCAATCAAATCCGTTAGACAAAAAAGTGACAAAGGCCTCGGTAGCTGGCACAGTTTTTAAATTTTTAAACATGAGAGGCATATATATGTCTTACATACTGACAGAAAGCACACGTCAGGAAGGGGAGGTAGACTGTGCTATGAGGTAGGGGCTAGTTTGTGTATTATGGGAAATTCATACTCTCAGATTAACATATGGTTTATGTGTATGGTATGTGTGTGTAATGTGGATGCATGTGTATAGAGGTCAGAGGTCAATATCAACTTACTTTTTTTTTTTTTTATGAGTCAGAGTTTAAGTGCACTTAGAGCCCACTGATTAGGCTAGACTGGCTGCCCGGCAGGCCCTAAGAATCTTCCTGTCTCCACCCTGGTGCTAGGATTAGAGCCATGCACAATAGTATTTTACATAGGTACTGGGTTCTGAATTCAAGTTCGTATGCCTGTGAAGCAAGCAGTATGCTGTCTGAGGCATTTCCTGAGACCCACGAATGTTCGGTTTTGTGCATCTCTATACGATTATAGCAAATATGTGCATACATGTGTATGTATAATACAATACACTCTTACCGATTTATGATAGAAATACATGCTGAGAAATGTTTGTTAGGCGATGTGTGCTCATGCAAACATCAGGATATACTTATATAAACCCAGATGGTACAGTCTAGCAGACACATGTGCTACAGGTCCATGCTGATGGTACATGATGTCATAGGTCCGTCTTTGGTGGAGGTGCCATTATGTGACAAATGACTACCGTGATAAGCAGACAGACAGGTACATGGAAAACCTGAGACTGTAATTTTCGAAACAGGGTCCAATCATGGAGACCTGGCTGTTCTAGAACTCACTGTGTAAACAAGACTGGCCTTAAACTCAAAGAAGCCTACCTGCCTCTACCTCCAAGGTGCTGGGATGACAGATATATGCCACCGTGCTCAGTTTCCCTTTTTTAAACAAGTAGAAAAGGAGTCTTGAGTGCTTGCCTGCGGGCTAAGTACTGGCTTGCCTCTGGACACCGGGATCTTACGTCTACATGCCACCCAGCCCTTTTGGAGAAGCTGCTGCCCTTGTTAAACTGTGGTTCCCTTAGAAAGGAGGGAAAGACAGCAGTGGTGCCTGTTTGTCAGGGGTGTGGTTAGAACCTGAGCATTAGCCAAGGCCAGGGCGGGTCCTCAGTGGGCAGCAGCAGCAAGACAGCATCAACACTTAAGACTGTTTCCTAGCAGTGAGCCTAGAGGAGCGCCCGCCCCGGCCATGGTGCCGCTCCATGCTGCTCTTTCTTCTAACAGAGAATACTGGGCCAGACAACCGATGCCAGAGAGAGAGAAAGAGGGTTGGAGGTAATAGCCATTACCGCCTTCCTGACAGGAACTGCTGGGTGGCCCAAGCTCACACATGATCTATGTGTCTCAAAAGTCACTCCGAGTGAACACTGTATGTTCATTTTTCAGCAGTTCATGTCAAATGCTATTACAGCCCTGGGGTGACGAGCAAAGAGCATAATTCACACAAGTCAATACATTCGCCCTCGCTGCCCAACGCACAAAATGAGAATACGCCCCCAGACCGAACGTCAGAAGGCCCCCCTCTCTTCTGGAACATTCCCAAAATGGCTCACAAGGGTCAGTGGTTGCTGCAGATTTTGGATGGGGGACAAGTGCAGAGTTAATCCCTCTCTGACAGAGACTGACAGAGATAACCCTCTCCTCGATGAAGAGAAGTCCTCTGATTGGGCAGGAGTGCTGCTTATGAGACGGCTCGTGTGCACTACACCCCCAGCAAGGGCCCTTCAAGAAGGCAGGCCATTAAAGACTCGCAGCGGTTTTTTGCAGTGTTGGTACTCACAGTATGATTTCCATATTGGAGGCTGGTATTCCTCAGCATCTAGAATGAAGAGAGAGAGAGAGAGAGAGAGAGAGAGAGAGAGATCACATCAGACTGCATGTCAACCTGCCAGCCCATGTCTTCCCTGGAGGAGGGACAGCCTGTCAGCTGGACTCACATCCAGCCCCAGGAGTCTGTCCACTCAGGAAAAGAATAGTCCCAGGCGTAGAGGCGGAACGTGCACGGACCACTTGTGGACCCATCAACAGTCTCTTTGGATAACTTCTATGACAGCATAAACCGTTTTAACAGTTTTCAGAGTCCAGTAAATAAAAAAAAATGAATTAAGTAATTAACTCAATTGTACTCTCTAGTGATCCTTTCAAATGTATTTACTCAACTTGGCATAAGAAACACATAATTTATCTCTCAGCTTCCAGCCAGAACTTGAGTCCATTTATTAAGACTCGAGGGCAGGATACAAAGTGGCAAGCACACAATATTAGAAGTGGAAAGTTGTGCCGCCAAAGCCACTAAACCCCTAAGGCCCTGGGCCTGACAGCGGAGACACTGATGGCACTATTGAGATCTCATTGGTTCCTTGAATTAACCCCAGCATGGGACTTAAGACCATTTCCAGACTGCCCGGCAATTGCAAGTGTCAGGTGAAGGAGTCACAGGAGAGGGTGAAGTTGTTCCTCTTCTCCCTCAGAAGCGGGCATCGGGAAGCAACTGCTCCTACAGCTCCTGGCCTGTGGTGGATGGCTGAGCCTGCTCTCCCCCACAGTTAGCAGCCTTTAAGCTCACAACTCTGAGCTTAAGAAAACCCATGCCAGCCTAAACAGCTGCGGGAGGAGACTTTGTCCCAGGTTACTTGTGGCTCTGAAGGAAGCTTGAGTTCTCTAATTCAGCGCCTTTAGGTAAACAAGCTCTGTTGGGCGCTCCTCATGCCCAACCATAGCTGCCCTGTCCCTTCCTCGTCCTTAGGCTTTTGCCCTGTTAGGATTTTCCTAATTTTGGAAGGAAATCACTATCTGAGAAAGTTTTTCACCCTGAGGAAAAATGTGCTATTGATCTACACTGACTCCAAAGTGATAAACTTCCCTCCAAATCACTTATGCTTGTTTAACTTAAATCAATTTAATTTTACAACGAATATCTTTTTCCTTTGGCCGGTCACCTCTTGGGGCTCAAAGGTCATTGTGTACCCTTTAGAAATGGGGTACGGGAGAGTACAGTTTGTCTTGTGAGCAAACACTGGCATTGACTCTTTAGAAGTTTGTTCCATATTTATTTATTTTATGCATGTGACTGTTGCCTGAATGTAGGCATGTGCATCACCTATGTGTCCGGTGCCTACAGAGGTCAGAAGAGGGTGTCTATCCCCCAGTTATGGATGGCTGTGAGCCGCCATACGATGCTGGGAATTGAACCCAAGGCCTCTGCAGGAGTAACCACTGCCCCAACCTCTGGGCTGTCCCCACAGTCTGCTGGCATTAACTTTTAATACCAAGTAAGAGAACAGTGTTTCATAATAGTAAGCTATTAACCTAAGTAGCTAGTTCATTTCACCCCATTTGTACAATAAGTCAATGTTAAATATCAGCATGAATGTTTATAAAATACTTTCTAAATCAAATAAACCAACTTGCTGACTTTTCAATAAAATTCTTAAACCACCCATCCCACACCTCTTCACCAGAAAAGTCAGTCCCTATATATACTCAAATGTGGAAATCACCTCCAAACATACTTTTCAAAGATAAGTAAAAAACAGTACAGGCAAGGGTGTAGACATGTTTGAGCATTCACACATACATAGAAACACATACAGACACATACATTATACAGAAATTAAATCCCTAGACACTACCTCAGACATTATAGGTAGGGAGAAATCTGTGTACCAGCAACATCTTACCATTTCAAGAGGGATTATTCTATGAAGTCAGTACACCCCCAGGCTAGGTGTGGTCAAGATTATTCAGTACCCAAGCACTACTTTCTGTAGATTGAGGGAGGTTCAGAGGCAGGGGAAGTAGCTCCCATGGGGATACAGTCCTGGGTGTGGCTTCGATTTGCTCACGTCAGTTTCTATTAGACAACCACACTATCCATGACAGGCCTGTCCTGAGAACAACTCAGTATGGCGTTTCACCGGGCACAGCCTCCCCATTAACTTTCACTCTGGCTGCCTGACTTGCTCAGTAAACATTTCTCCTTTGCACTTGCTTCCTGATGTCAAAACAGCTCAGAGATAAAAAAGCTTCCCAAAGAAACTAAGGATCTCAACAGCCCCTGGCCGGAACCCGCTAACATCTTCCCATGTGTACACTTCACTGCCGCCTGCTCTGTATGGAACCTGCCTTCTCGGAGTCCACTGCATGCGCTTCCCACATCTCACCCGGTGACACCAGCCTCTGTGTTCTTAGAACAAGGAATGCCTTTCCGAGTCCCTGCCTTTTCTCTGTGGACGATCGTCATAAAACGCTCACTAATAGGCCTTGGCATGGCTCATTTGCCCCATCATGTAGGGCTCAGCCCAAATGTCACCTCCTGTGGGACTTGCCCTTAACCCAGTCCCTCTCATATCACACAGCTTGATTTTCTACATAGCCTCTATTACCATAGAGATTGTTTATTGATTGCTTTTTTTATGACTGGGTCTCGCCCCACTGTTTGTCAAACTCCATTAAAGCAGGAACATTGTCTCACTTGGCATCAGCAGGCCTTAGAAAGGTACCTGGCTTATTCCAGGCCTTCAGAAACATGCCAGAGAAACACGGGCAAGCTCAGTGGCCACCCCCAAACCCAAATCAAAAACATCTTAAATAAATGTATAAATACATTTATGAGGCCAGGAGAGGTGATATAAGCCTATCGTCCCCGCACTCAGGAGGTAGAGGCAGCTGAGGGTATCTGTGTGTCCAGGCTGACTTGATCTGTAGACTGAACTCCAGGCCAGCCAGAGCTATACAGTGAGACACTATCTCAAAAAAAAATTATAAATGATCTCTCAGGGTGCAAAGCCGTCTCCAGACAAGCACTTCTGAGTGGCATGAAGCAGCCTTGCCTCTTACACCATGTCCTAGTGTTTGAGGGGGATTAACTTAAAAAGTGACCATATGATGCTCCCAAGGGAGAACCGTGCTCGAGTGAAGTCCCCTGATGGCAGTGGGCTGCTATTACTTGTCACTGTGATGTCACCATGTCCGGATTCTTACCAGGTGGCTCACAGCTATTGTCTTCGCTCTCTCCACAGCAGCCATTGACTGTCTCCATTTTCTCAGTCCTGGGGCCTGTAATTAAGTTCCAGGGCTGTTGTCATGGAAGCTTCTTCTTTCCCATAGAAGACTTCAAATCGAGAGGCCATTTGTCACGCCTCAGTGGAACGACTGTAATTACCTGGCCTTTGAGACACATTCCACAAGCCACGGCAGTACACTGCTCAGAGTCTCCGGTCGAGGGACAGCGCACATAATAATTTTAATATGTCATAACAAATCTTTAGTTGCTTCCAACACCACCTCACTAACAAGAGAGCTATTTGCACCAGCTGTACCCAATACGTTTCCACGGTTTACTTCACTCCTCGATGACGGCGTTCACTCTTAAATCAGCTGACACTTTCCACTCTTGTCTCTTTCTTCCTTTCCCAGATACGCGGCGTTCTCAGGAATCTCGTGAAGCTGTTATGTAGTCGAGCATGACCTGGAACTTTGAATCTTCCTGCTACTGCTGGGATTACTGATTTTTACTACCTCTCTAGGATCATGTGGGGTTGGGGATCAAACCTGTGCTTCCTATATTGCTAGATAATATGCATTTTACCAACGCAGCTACATCCGGAGTCCTACTTTCCCTTTAAAGTTTGGAGTAGGCCCCCGAGGTCATTTAGTTTTCCCTCATTACTTGGCAAATGGGTGAAAGGAGACACAGAGGTATGCAATGGCTTCCTCAAGGTCAAAGCAGGTGAGGGGCAGAGTGAGCGCTGGTTTTCAGGACCTAGATTCATTTATCTGTCATTCTTCCCGGGCAGGCCCTTTGAACCTACATATATTGAAATGAAGAAAATGATATTTTCATGTTACAGATTTATATTTTGATTTTTGTGAAGCTTGGAAAAAAAAAGTACAAAACTGTCCACTGGGTCATGGCAGGACCGTCCTGGTTCTGTGTGTACTCCCCATGCTGAGGTCCAGGCAAAGCCCCTGGGTGAGGCTGCCTAGATTCTGCCCACCTCTGCCCTTCACTGGGAGACCTTGGGCAGGTTATCTGTTCTTTCTGGGACTCAGTTCTTCAACCTATCAAAAGTCAGTGAGAATGTGCCCCAGCATAAAGCACTGTGGCAATGTGTATGGGAATATTTTCATGTGTATTAAAATATTAGTCTGTAAAGAGAAAAGATCCCTGCTCCCGATCAGTACAGCCAGAGAAGCGACCAAGACAAGCAAAGAAAGAGTAGGAAAAAAGTAAAGGGGCCAAGGAGAAGGCTCAGTGGATAAAGGCTTAGAGTTCAGAATTCTAGAACCCACATGAAGCTGGATGTGGTAGCAAGACAGGAGCCAGGAGCCAGGAGAATCCCCAGATGCTCGAGGCCAACCAGCCTGGGTTATGAAAGGTTGGACACGAGATTTCATATCAAACAAGGTGGAAAGTGAGGACCGACCAAAGGTTGTCCTCTGATGTTCATGGCACAAGCATGCTCTCTGCCCCCAACAAAACACACATCAAGCACACGCTAGAACGGACAAAGATCCTGAAAACCAGAAAGTAAAGAATGAATATGGGACAAAGTATGAGAATAACTAAAATGAAATGCTTTTCTTGACTACAAAGCAAACTCTATGCTTTGTAAACTCTACTCTTAAAGCTACCATTCCCTTTAAACCAGGAAAACATCCTGCCACACTGTGACTAATAAAGCAATCAATTTCTTATCACGGAGAGGATCTTGCTCTCCTTTTGAGATAACCATTCTAGTCTGTAGACTGCCTATCAGAACTCATAGGAATTTTTCTGCTTTAGATTCTGAGATTATAGACATGATTTACCACCTCTTGGTCTAGTATTCCAGTGTGTGTGAGTTTGCGTCTCTGTGTGAATGTGTGTGTATGCATGTACATAGTACATGCACGTTCATGTGAGTGGACATGTGTGTGGGTGTATATGTATGCATGTACTGTGGAAAATGGGGTCACCTTTGAGTGCTGTTCCTTTGGTGATTATCTACCTTGGGTTTGAGACCATTTCTCACTGGTCTGAAGCTAACCAAGTAGGTAAGGCTGGCTGGACAGACAGCTCCAGGGACCTTCTTGTCTCTGCTTCCCCAGAGCTGAGATGGTAAATGTGGGTTACGATGCCTGGCTTTCTAAAGATTTGAGTTCTAGGAATTGAGCTCAGATCCTTTTGCTTGTTGACTGGGCCACCACCCCAGGAATAAACAAACAAACAAACCCCTATTCCCAGAAACACAAATCACCATTAGACCTGGTACTGAATGGGCAATCCTACTCTTCCTCTGACTGCTTACCTGCATCTTGTAATTGTCTGTTCATATTGCTTGTATAAAAATAAAAAGGAATGGGAAATAAATTTGTAGGTGTGCTAGGCTTTTTGTTGCTGGGTTTTTTGTTTGTGTTGTTGTTGTTGTTTGTTTGTCTTGCTTTTAATGCACTGCCTAAATAAGGCATCACCTCAGGAAGGAGCTGCTATAACAAAACAAACAGAACCAGTTCTTACTTAACACAGACAGCATTGGTACTGATGAGGAAGGAGGGGCAACAGAAGGAGAGCGCAGAGCCATGCATGCTACCCTGGCCCAGCTTGTAAAAACCGTGTGACAGAAGCATGAATCAATCATCCTAGACAGACTGGGCAGCAGCTAGCTCCTCTCAGTTAAATGGGATAAAGTGGGAAAAATATATGGATGCTTAGAAAATGATCCAAGCCTTAAAAAAATAGGTTACAGGGCCAAATAAAATCATCTATAAAGAGTGTGAATAATATTCTGAATATGGATGGGGAATAGAAGGGGAGGGGAGGGAAAAGGGGAGGGGAAGAAGACAGGAGAGGGGAAAGGAGAAGAGAGGGGTGTTGAGAGGAGAGGAGAGGAGAGGAGAGGAAAATGGAGACTGGAGGAGGGGAGGGAAGGAGAAGGAAGAGGAGAGGAGGGAACTGGAGGACAGAAGGAAATGGGTTAATGGGACAAAGGATACAAGTAAAACTTGAAAGTGACCTTGAGGAAGGCATACCTGCTGAGGACCTAGACATTGAAGGTGGCACCACCATCATGGTATTTGGGGAAATCAAATTCTGGGATGAGCCCAGAGAACGCTCTTCAGTATGTAAAGCAGCCTGGGGGACGTAAGGCTCTTAGCATGTGTGAGAAGACACCAGACTTCTAGATGAAGTAAACAGCAAGACTAACACTTGTACTGAGAGCTCACTAAACTTAGAAGTAATACGCACTTACTGCTCAAGACGAGAAATGCAATAATATAAAAATGTGTCATTTTAAAACTCTCCTACCTCTGCGAAAATGTGCTATTCATAGATTTATTTGTGATTTTTTTAAACTTTTGCTCTGTGAGTAGTTATAATAAAAGTCTACAGACTTTTAAATTATTGTATATTATATAGAGAGATATAATATATAACTACATAGTAATGTATGATTCCACAGTTTGCTATTTGAATTTTAATGTTGTTTTTCTGTTTTTCTTGTTTTATTTTAAGGCAATGTCTCATAACAGTCACTTCTCCTACCTCAGCTTCCTATGTGCTGGGTCAACAGTTACATGGTTCCCAGTAGCTCAGGGCACCGTTTCATAGGTAGGTAGCTGTATGTGTGTGTGTGTGTGTGTGTGTGTGTGTGTGTGTGTGTGTGTGCACGCACATATAGGTGTACACACATGCGCATATCTTTCTTTTTGTTCATATAACTAAATCTTGGTCTCAGTGTATGAGTTTCCTAAGGTGCAAATCATCGTTTTCTGTACAATTTCCCAATAATAGACATTCTGGCTCTTTTCAAGCTTTTGCTGACAGAAACAATGTTTTAACTAAACCTGCGTTGCTCAAGGAGCGGAACTCAGATGAGTGAAAGGTCTATGTGTTTTTATTTCAAAAAGCTTTTGTTTACAGAAAGGTTTATAGAAAAGGTGTGTTAACTAGAAATCTCAGAAATATGTACAAGAAAGCTGAGCTCCCTACACCCCCACAGGCTGGTGTCTGAGCTCCCCACACCCCCACAGGCTGGTGTCAATCCTGATCTTATTCTGTGGTGCCTCTAAGACTGAACAGATAAGACGGTATTTCCAGAGCACCAGATGGAGACACAGGAAGCTCTATTGGAAACATGGCCGTGACCTGACCTGAAAATCCAGGAGTTCCAGGTGTTTTGTCAGCTGCAGTGGGAAGGCTGCGCATCTCAAGACAGGAGAAGCCATCATGGTGGAATCACCAGAGGAGCAAGTGTAAGGAATGTGGGAGCTGACTAATGAAGACAAACGAAAGATGGCATGTGTTCTACCTGGGTAAGTGACAGCCGAAGAGGAACCCTGTAAACACCCAGGAGAGCCACCTTCCATCCCCTGGCTCAGTGGAGAGTGACACGAGGGGTGGAAACACTCATGCCAGGCTTTGGAAATGAGGAGCCGAGGGCGCATTGGTCCAGAGAATGATCTAACAAGGAAGCTGGAGGAGCCCTACCTCCCCCTGAGACTGTCTCAGATAAAGCTGTGTATTTGCATCAGGGGATCTGTCTGGGAAATAGGAGGGTTGGGTGGGTCCCACCTCCCCATTCCCCTCTCACAAATGCCAGCCCTCCACTGCCAGTTTTGATTTACTGATGCACACATTTGCAAATGGGAGGCAGTGGGGCTTCTTCCAGGGAAGCTGGGTGAAAACAGGTTCTTCAGTCAGTCCTGGGGCAGCCACACGATGAGAAGGCATTGCAGGGTTTGTAGTGTGGTTAGTCATGGGCGCAGAATGCGTTGGGATCCAAAGCAAAGGCAAAGAGCAGGAGTGGGGTGCTGCCTCTGTACACACTGCAGTGCGTCTGCGACTCCCGGCCTTCTCGAGGTCTGAGGTGCCTGTCCGGCCACTGTGCAGCCGAGCAGTGGTCTTGTCACAGCAGCCAAATGGTGCCAGGCCCAATAAACTGCCGCAAAACGTTAGACGAGAAACTGTCCAGAGATTTCTCCCTAACACTTCCCGCCTGCACCGGTTCTCTGCATTGCCTTGAGAAATGGGACCTTCTGTGCTTTCTCTTTGGAAATGGTTTGGGGGGGAAAGAAAACTAGAGTAAGAACAGGTTTGGGCTTGCATCCGCTGTGAAGCACAACAGGTGTTTTTCTGTTTGTTTGTTTTTCAATTCGTTTTGAGATTATAAACCAATTACGTTATTTCCCCTTTCCCCTTCTTCCCTCAAATCCTTCCACATACTCCTTGCTCTCTTTCAAATTCATGGCCTCTTTTATTAATTGTTATTACATCCATGTACATGTATGTGTATATATACACGTATACACACACACACACACACACACACACACACATATATATATATATATATACATACATATATATTTTCCTAAATGTAACCTGCTCTGTCTGTGTGTGATGTCACTTTGGTGTATGTTTTCTGGGCTGGCCATGTGGTGTTGGATAACTACTGGTGTGCTCTTCCCCAGGAAGACCATTGCTCTCAGCGTTCCTTAGTGGCCCGCAGATCTTTGTTTGGGCGTGAGGCCTGTGGGCTTTCCCCATCATCTACCTTAGCATGTCTATTGTTGTCCTTGCTCCCCTCAGGTTTTAAGCAGTCCTGTTGGTAAGACTTTATGGGTGTTGCTTTGGTCGTTCCTAGAAAACCCAGTTCCACAGCAGATTCCCCGTTCCTCTGGCTCCTACCATCTTTGCACCTCCTCTTTCACAGTGATCCCCAGCCTCAGGCTTGGGAGTTATTGTGTAGATGTACCTATCAGTTGGGACTAAGCTCTGCAACGCTTTCGACTGGTTGTAGTTTTCTGTAATGGTCTCTGTCTGTCTCAGGGGCTTTACTGGAATGAGCTCCACATTCAGGGAAGAGTTAATGAAGACAAACCCCTGTAACTTGCCAGAATTTTCTAGGTCCTCAGGCTGGGCCTGAAGATGAACTACACAGAGATAGTAAGGTCACAAAGAGCCCTGAGCTGGAGTCTCTGGTCACTAGAGGGCACTGGGGCCACATGGAGCTCCTGACTCGGGCCACTGATGCTGCACTGGGATTACTGAGAGCCTTCCATCCAGCAAGGGCTTACTGAATAAATACCAGGAGCCCAGGTTTGGTTGCACCAGCACATAGGAGAGAGGGCACAGCAAGAGGCTGTGGTCCTTCCTTCTCGTCTCATCCGCCTGCCTTTTCTCTTATAGCTCAGCCACATTGGCTTTCCTCTTGGTCCTTGGATGCATCAAGTTAATGCATGTGGTGTCTGCCTTCCGACTGCCACATGACCAGCTTTCTAGAGTCTGGGAGACTCTTTCTAATTCCTCCCAGGGCTTTTGCTTTCTTGAGGATGTGTGACTGTGTGCATGTGAATGTCTCTGTTTAGTTATCTCTGTTAATCGGTGACCACCACAGTGAAAGCAAGGGCCCTTTTTATCTCGTTCTATGCTGCCTGTGTTACTTTTAGCCTACTGGGTCTCTTTTGTGAGTTTAGGCAAAGATACTTCTCCTAGGGGACGTGGACCTCAGATATAGATTTGTAGCCATGCTAAGAGGTGCCACGCTGAGTTGGGTACAAATGGTACAATTTGAAATTTCCTGACTACTGTATGCTAGGACACAGCAGGCACTCAGTCAAGTGCTGTCTTAATGAAAGACAGCATACATTCTGTGTGAGAAGGATGGTCAGAATGCTATTCCCCAGACTTCGGAGGGTGGGTCTAGCCTGGTCATTCTATCCCATCTCAGGCTTGGGCCAGTCACCTCTGACCTTGAGTAGCACTGCCCAGGACCCTGCAATAGCAGTCACAGAGGAGTATAATTTAAACACAAGGATGAGGGTCCTAGAGAGAAGGATGAGTAAGGCCAGCTCGTGATACTATAGCATACTGCACCTGCTTGAAGGGTCACTCAACCACCTAGACACAAAACACTACAGTGACGAGGACTACCTTTTGGACAGACAGGCTGCTGAAGCATGACACACAAACCGAGATATAGCCTAAGCCAGACAAGCCACAAGAGCTGAAATGGCCTAGTGTGCTGGCTAAGGCAGATGCTGATATGGAAGGTGGGGCCCCAGGGTGACTAGAGATGAACTTAGAGAAGTAAATAGGACTCAGAAAACCAAGAGTTAGAAGAAGCTAAATACTCTTTGCACTGAAGGGAGGAAAGAGGTAAACAGGAAAGATGCACCCAGTGTGTTAGCCACAAAGATTATTCCAGCGTGGGTGTGAGGAAGGGTTAGAGAGAGAGGAGGGGAGTGAAGGAAGGTGAGGGGCAGTGAGATCAACCAACCAATCAATCAATCAATCATCTGTCTGCCTATCTATCTATCTATCTATCTATCTATCTATCTATCTATCTATCTATCGTGTGAATAGTATGAGCTACGGCCATATCAGTGGAAATGGAGGAAGTAATTTTGACAGACATTGACACAGCAAATGAGTACAGCTTGGGATAAACTGGTTCTAAGCAGAGAAAAGGGGCATCCACTGGCCTGGCAGAGGAGGGATAATTCTCTATGGCCTTGGCAGTGGGAAGGAGGTGACTTCTTTCCTATAGCTGGGAAAATCATGGGAGAAACAGTCATGGCAGATGGCAGTGGCCCTCACTTTCCCCTGTCCAAAAGAAGCAGTGACAGGATGGCTGAGTGAACGAGTCTGAGAGGCTTGCAGTCCAGACAAGAGCCTGGGCCTGGGTATCTCTGAAGGGAAGCCCACAAGCAGAGGCAGCTGCAGACAATGAAGCGCAGGGATGACAGAGGGTCAATGCTCAGTGCATGACCGGCCTCTGAAGAGCCCGGCAAGAACAAAGCCAATGGAGGATGTGAGAAGAAAATGAGCAGAGGGCAACCAGAGAGGAGAGAAGACACGACAAGGCAAAGCCACTCAGAAGGGGAAGTGGTAAGAGGGACAGAGCCTGCTCCGGTGAGATAGGCCAGGCAGGGAAGCAGTGCTACTGTAGCAAGAGGCTGTGGGAGGGTGAGGGTTGATGATCTTGGGGTAGATAGAAGCCACAGTGTGGTGAGATGAAGGGGAAATGGAAAAAACAGAACGCATGTGTGGGAGCTGTGGCAGACACAGAGACAAACCCTACTAATAAGGGGGGTGAGGGCTTGAGGTCCAGGAGCACCAACTCAGCTGCCACCTTGATTACCTTTGCCAAACCACCCCGTTCTCTCCTGCATCCAGGAGCCTCTTCCCCCTTAGTGGCTCCTGGGAAAATGTAGACTTTCCCCAGCCCTGTGCAGCTACATTCCTGGTAGGACTTCCCTCTCTGCCATGACAGACTTTCTTTCCTGCTACTTCTTCAAAGACAGTCAGTCTCCCAGCCTTTAGGCCTCTAGCCTGGAGAACTCTCTCCTTCACCGCTTCCCTCCAGAAGCTGCCTGCCTCTTTACAAATTCCTTTCAGCAGAGGAATGTCTTCCTGGCTTTCTTCCAAATCCCTTCTGGGCATTCATTTATTCACTTAACAAATATTTACCTAGAGCATAATGGTCTACTTGGCACAAAACATTACAGTAGACATGGGTGCAGAGAGTAAGGCAAGATGCAGAATGCAGACACAGGAATCAGCTATGTCTCCAATTCGTCCGTCCATCCATCCATCCATCCATCCATCCATCCATCCATCCATTCATCTATCTGTTCCCTCAATAAGCACTGCATCTGTTTGCTAAACTGGCCTCTGGCCACCTGTACCTACCATCATAACATGAGATAGGATGTGACAGGACAGACATGATGTTGTAGGAATGAAGAAGAGAAACTCTTTTAGCCGGTTTGTTCCTTGGTATTTGTTTTTGTTTGTTTCTGTTTTGTTTGTTTGGCTGCTTGCTTTGTTTGTTTCATTGGTTGGTTGGTTTGTTCATTTCCTCAAGAGGTTAGCTCCTGGCCATGACATACTGAATTCTCATGAAGTCAGTTCTTAAGTCACAGCCCTGGTACTGTAGCTACTAGGAGGCAAGGGAAGATGTGGTTTTGTTTGTTTGTTTGTTTGTTTGTTTTTACCCACATTCAGAGTAAAAAGATCCTGAAGGATGAAGATAGGAAAATTAAAGTTCTCCCACCAACAGTAGAATGGCATGTTCCGGACTCTGGTACAGGCTCCACGCATGTATTACCTTACATATTTATAATTATCCCAAGTTGTCTCTCCACCCGCTCATACAGCCATATCCACCTGCCCATCCAAAGATGGAGCCGGCCGATCCCCTTTAGAGACTCCCTAGTTTACATCACATGAGGCTGCGGGTGGCTGTGTCGGCCAGTGGCGCGGCAGTGCAAGGGTAGAGCCAGCACCTCCCAGTGGTAAATACCTTTATGTCCCAGAGAGGAGCAAAATGAACTTCAAAAAGGTGAAGCCACTTTCCCATGGCCATTTGGGAGGTGGGATGTGGAATTTAAAACCAAATCTGCTTTGCTCTCAAGCCTATTGACTGGGGACACTATGGCCTCAGTCTCCCAGAAAGCCTTAAGATGTGCAACTCCTTCTAGTCTGCTGCAGTCACACAACATGGCTTGAATATCATGGAAAATAGCACAGAAGCAGACAAATTCCTGACATTATTCAATTTTCTGCCATCATTTAGAACTAAATGTGGAATCTCACTGAAGTGGTCTCTTTCCCTCCCAATCTTCCTTTTTCTCTCCTTCTTCCTCTCTCATATACCCTCATCTCACCCCACCCCCGTACCTCTCCAGTTCTTTCTCAAGGGCCTTCTGTGTCCCTGTGTGGCACCAAGTACCCTGTATGGCTTTCCCAGGCCTCATCATCAAGGCGCGCTCAACCTGTGCTAGGCCCAGCTTGTCAGCTCACCACTGTACTGGCAGCAGATGACTCTGAATTTTCACAGTCATTCCTCACAATGGACCACTCATGTAAATTGGTGTAGTTAATATAATTGCAGTAATTCATACCAAGAACACGCACCCATCGGCAGCCTCTCACTCACTCTGACCCAAGCTCGTCAGATCACAGTTCATCTCACAGGCTGGAAACAGAACTGAGGAATTTGCCAGCTTGAGAAGGACTGAGTCATCCTCTATATATGGATCCTAGCTGGGGTCCAGAGCTCTTGTTCCTAAACTGACAGGATGTCGCAAGACAGCAGTGGGTGTCGTGCCCCTGCTCCTCTCACGGTATAGTGGGGGATACTCATATTCCTTCAGCCCTCACCCAGATAGGCTTCATTCCCCTCATCTGCCCTGAAGTAGCATCCAGGCGGCATGCTTTACTTCTTACCCTATTCTTAAAAATGTTTTTTTTTTTATAAACTCAACTATGGTAGTCACACGTGGCAACTTCCCTGGAGATTTGTGGCCCAGAATTTGCAATAAACAAAACAGTTATGGAGGAGATTCTGGAAACCTAAGACTATGTCTGCCTACAAAGAAGATGTGGGTAGCTGAGGTCAGGGGAGGCAGAGAGACTTGGTCTTTATGATATACTCTGTAATTTCGTTTGAATTAAAAGGAAATGGAGAAAGAAAAGATGAACGAATAAAACGATGGAAAGGGGGGAGGTAGAGAGGAGGGAACCTTACAAAGGTCGCTTATAATTACACTCTACTCTTGCAATTGTGGCTACACCTACGTGGTATTTATTGGTTTCCGTTAAATATATTTATTAAGTGGCCCCTGCAGGGGAGTAAAGCTATCATCAATTAAGATAACTTCAAGTGTATTGGTTATTTTGTAGAACATAATTGGGCTCAGAACAAAGTAAATGAGTAATCTAATGGTTAAGAAGACACGTGTGTGCACACGCGCTCACACACAGGTATGTGCACTGGGGTTGGAACCCAGGACCTTGTACATACTAAGCAAGCACTCTTACATTAGAACTCCATTCCAACCCAAGAAAATGGTGTAGAAAATAAACTGTAAGACAAGGTCATCTTTCTGAAATGATCTATAACACTGGGCAGATACAATGCTGTTCTGGACACTTTACTCTCTACTGACAGCGGTCATTACATAGTGGCGTTTTCCATACGCAATACCTGGATGGATACAAGCTTGTACGTGGGTATACTATCCTACTCAGTAGGCAAGTGGGCTGAAAGTGGTGAGGTGTACTTGGTAAGCTGTGAAGCTGAGTACAAACACCAAGCTCTCTCCGAGTCGGAAACCATGACTTCTCCCTTCTAAAATCCTTGTAGTGGGCCCTTCACAACCCTCCCACACAAGCTCTCCCGAGCATTATGAAGTAGGCAGCATTGTACTATTACTCTTTAGCATAGAACCCGAGGTCCAAGGGGAATGTACCTTGCCCAAAGTTGGCTAGTTCATTTGTATCCATCTGAATAATTGCAGCCAATCCTATGTCACCAAATGGTCATCTTAGGAAGGCTGACTTATCATATTTGATCATGAGAATTGAGTACATTTTCTTTATAGTATTAAGCCTGTTACTGGATTTTTTTTCCCTGCAAGTTTTCAAGTAGCTGGTCATCTGTAGCAACTATGATGGGTTGACCTTATGACAGGTTGTCAGGATTAAGAGCTATCTATCTAGGACTGGTACAAGAACACACCCGCGTGTCTGTGGGCGCATTTCCAAAGAGGATTGACAGGTGAGAGAGTGAGTAGAGGGTTGGGGATCCACCTGAACATAGGTAGCATCATTCAATAGACGGTTGTGCAAATGGAAAGGACTTGGAGGTAGGCAGCATCCACACACATGTGCAAGCCTTCTTCTTCCCTTTGGGGTATGCCTATGGATGACTGCTACCAGGAAACTCTATTTCCTCAGCCTCCAAGCCTGACGCTTTGAACTGAGACTGAGCTGTTTAGCTCCTTGGTCTGAAAAATCTCCCATATTCTCTGCCTCTCTGGGATGTAAGCAACCATTGTTGGACTACTAGTCCCACTGTGTGGGAAGATAATTTGTGTGTATGAGTGTCCATGCCCACACGTGTGTACGTGTGTGTGTGTGTTTGTGTATGTATGTATGTATGTATGTATGTATGTATGTACGTATGTATATGCTTGTGTATATTCTCTCAGTTTTGATCTTCTGGCGAATACTGCTTACAGAATTACACCAACTAATCCTGATGCCTCCCTATAGTAAGGCAAATAAAGGTAGAGGGGCAGAGGAGCCTAATGGGCTGTCTAGGAGGGTGGTAGGCTCTGAGACACAAAACCTCCTGAGACTAAGTTTTAGCCTGGCTCCTAGGTTTCGATCTCTGTAGTTTATCAGTCGTTTTAAAAATAACTTCTCACAAAGGAAATATTTCTAAGACAACAAACGCATGGAAAAGTAACACTTCAGATGCCTGGCCAAGCAAACCACAGAGCAAAAAACCCAGCAAGCACAGGAAGTGTTCTGTGGTGTATGGGAAAAAGAAACGAGTCTGGACTCGGTAGTGGAGCATTGTGGCTCTGCAAGAGGCCAGACTCTGTTGCACTCTGCACAGCAAGCATTTGTCACCGTGATGCAAAAATGCTAGAGCAAAAGCCTGCGGGGAGGAAGGAGGCCTTCTTATAGGTCCTGGCAGGGGTAGGGAAACAGCTTCAGCATGTCTGTAATTAAAGGGTTAAGAAGACAGTCAGCAAGTAGCTCCAATGATTTTTAAAGGAGACAGTATTTGTACTGCATAACCGACAAGAAGATGGACCTCTTCCTGTTCCCTGCTGTTATCTTGATGGTGTATGTCTTCCTAGGGTTTGGGACAGCAGTCCCTCTTGGGGCAGCAGCCATATCTTCTTGCTGTTTGCACAGTGGGACATTTGTCTTCCTAATTGCTGCATGCGAATATTCGACATGCTCCCACTACAAGAAGAAACCAAATCTTGAAGTAGACCTTCCCTTTATAATCAGCTCTTGTCTGAGGCTATTTGTACTGGCAAATTTCTTCCACTCCCAGTGGCCTTAGCCAAAGGAGCAATGACAGATTTGCACACTACATGTGGATAAATGATCCATGGCCGTTTGCAGGTGCTCACCGAACAATTATCCATCGCTGCTCCTAGACCCAACCTGGACACTGGTTATGCGAAGACGACACACTCTTTCCAGCAGCTCTTGTATGAGGAGGAAGGGGGTACAAGAATAGGAGACATGCAGAAATGTTGAGGGTGCCAACAGACAGAAGCCCAGGAGCAAGGCTGGGTGGAAAGGTGATGAGGGCAATTCGTTCAGAGGCAACAGTGGGACTGGGCAGTAAGGTTAAGCAGGAGTTTGCCAGGCTATATGCTGTGGGTCATGGGGGTATGACTGAGGTCAGAATACATGGCTGTTTTCCCTTCTGAGTGGTACCGGAAGAGAGGAGACTTTGATAGATCTGCTAAGCATTTCTGAATCATTATTCCTCCCCTCCCAAGGCTGCATAATCATTTCTGCCGAGAGTCTATGGCTTGATTGGAACTGGCTTTCCTTGACTAGGTCCAAAGGCAAACAGACTGAGCCGTCTTGCAAGAGGACTGTGTCCACTGCTGAAGAGTGAGGAGATGGGCAAAACAGAGGTCCTGGCGGGTAGGGATGGAGAGACCTACAGGCTGGCCTCTGCAGGCAGGCAGAGTGCTAATGCGTTCAAGGCAGAAGCCCAAGGCTGATGGGAGAGAACTACAGTGGGGAAGGAATTCCAAGGGAAGTTATCCTAGCAGGGCTGCTGGCTTATCACCAAACCTCAGTCCCCCTCCCTAGCTCAGTTGTTGTTAGCACCACCTAAAGCAGAGAGGCAGATGCTAAATACACACCAGATGCTCAGTATGGGTTTGTTTGCTGAACACACTGAACGGCCACTTTCCAAGTGAGAGGAAGATGAAACCCAGCCCGATGTCCTTAAAGGATGCTGGCGCTGGTAGAGCAGCTGAGGAGGTCTCCTCCTCCCACGGGCTCTCAAAGGCCCTTCTCTGGCACCCACAGGTCTAACAGCAGTGTCTTGCAAGGCTAGCTAGGGTCAGACTTTCAAACCTTAACAACTGAAAAGGGAATACACCATGCCATCACTAGAGTAACCAGGCTATGCTCTCCTAACTAGCACGGGACAGGTCTTCTAGCTCTAGGTCTTGGTTGGCTAAGGAGGCTGGAAGCATCTAGTGCCTGTGTTACTTTGTAGGAAGCAAGCATTCCCCTCGGGTATTAACACCACTGACACCATGCAGGAACAAGAGTGAGATCAGGCAAGCATCTTCATCAAGAGCTGTCCTGGGTCTTCCACAGGCAACCTTTGAGTCTTCCGGAACTGCCTGGTTTTAGAAGCATCTATTCTAATGGAATAGGCTTTGCTTTGGGGTCCTCATGACAGAGAATGGAAGAGTTCCACCCCTGTGAATGCCACTCCATTAAATGGATGCTTCTAGAAAGAAGATACACTCGGTACTTGACTACCTCTGAGATGTTTACTATAGATTTTTAGACACCTTCCTGAGTGTATTATGTGTCCCTAATAGGTTATTAAGTTCGGGTTATCATTCCCAAGTGATTAAACTCAGATTATTCTGCAGGTATCCATTGCTTTAGAGAACTTGTCTGTGGTATTCCTGACTCACTTCAGATGTCAATGACACCTTAGAAATAATAGAAACCAAACAAGTGGATATATCCAATAATAAGCAGCCTCCTGTCCACATGAGGACATGTGTACATTGACTTTCTCCTCTGCTCTGGCCCTTTGACTCCACTCCTCACAATAAGATGGCTCAGATGAAACTGAGTCCATTAGGTATAGACTCTAATGGTTATTTTCTAGCGCCATTTCTCTCTGAACAGGACCACAAGAAGAATGTTTCTAATACTGGCTGTCACAGTTTGGTGACTGCCATGGCCCATCTGCCAGACATGTCCACTTTCACTTTATGTTGTTAGCATTCTATCTAAGCTCCACCCCCACAATTACCTGGCAACAACCTGGTATGCCTGGCACTATAAAAAGGGCTTCTAGCCCTCCTCACTCTCCTGCTCCCTCTTTTTCTCTCCTGCTCTTCCCTTTTGTCCTCTTTCTCCCCATTCCCTTCCCCACTTCTCTCCACATGCTCATGGCCGGCCTCTACTCTCCTCCTCTACTCTTCTATTTCTCTACTTCTCTCTTTCTCTTTATCTGCCCTTACTACCCTCCTAACTCCCCTCCCATGTCCTGAATAAACTCTATTCTATACTATACCCTGTGTGGCTGGTCCCTCAGGGGGAAGGGATGTCTCAGCATGGGCCTGCTAAGTCGCTCCCTTCCCCCAGACCTCCATAGAACATATCCCCTCTCCTTTATCCTTTTATTAACACAGCCTACACAGCGAAATAGTTGCTGTAAAATCAAATTTATTGACTACTTTGCTTTCATATATATTTTAATCCATTCTCTACAACAAGGTGGTCAAGTCAGCTGCGTTCCCAAGGTCAGGTCATTTTTAAAATGCTTAGAGGGTTAAGAAATGGCTCATGGTTAAAGCAGTTGCCAAACAAGTATGAGGACTGGAGATCTGATCCCCAGAGCCGACATGAATACAGGCAGGTCAAATCCCCAGAGTACAGTGTGTGCTGGTGCATGTGTGGGTTGGGGTGGGGTCAGGCATTACTTGGAGACTCAATAAGAAGTTTAAGGCCAGGAAAGAAATTATTGAGGAAAACGCTAGCAATATGGGGCATGATTGAGTCTCAGGGTAACACCATTCTTGGGCTCAGAGCAGAATCTGGCCACTGGCCTTCAAATCTGCAACTCCCCTCATGCTCCTCCAACCTCTTCCAATCTTTATTTCTGAGACTATGCAAATGAGACAGGCTGACTTAGTATCTGTGGTAGTTCTTTGACTGGCTCTTTCTCAGCGGCTTTAATTCCCCCCCCCCCCCCCCGATCTCTTCTGCATGAGGTTTTCCTGTTTACTGGGCCATCCCTCCAACCAGTGATTATTTCCTGAGAATAAGATTCTGAACAGGGCATTGAGAAATCTTTCAATGCAGCCTAGGTATGAAGGTAGGGAGGCCAAGTCAGATGGATGAAACCTGGGGTCACAGTGTTCGTGGCCCACCTATCCATCATCTTCCAGCCAACCCTGTAAGAAATCAATGAGTTGGAATCCCAAATTGAAAGAGATGAGCATGTTTCTCACAGTGGATCCCTTCCCTCCAAGAAGTCTTCTTAGTGGCAGCATTAACCTCACTAGCTGCACCACACTGACTTCACTGGCTGCACTGCACTGACCTCACTGGCTGCACTGTACTGACCTCACTGGCTACATTGCATTGACCTCACTGGCTGCACTGCACTGACCTCACTGGCTACATTGCATTGACCTCACTGGCTGCACTACACTAACTTCACTGGCTGCACTGAATCAACCTCACTGACTGCACTGCATCAACCTCACTGGCTGCACTGCATCAACCTCACTGGCTGCACTGCATCAACCTCACTGGCTGCACTGCATCAACCTCACTGGCTGCACTGCATCAACCTCACTGGCTGCACTGCATTGGCCTCACTGGCTGCACTGCATTGGCTTCATTCACTAGCTGCACTGAGATTGACCTCACTAGCTATACTGCATTGGCCTCACTAGTTGTACTGCACTGACCTGATTAGTTGCACTGCATTGGCCTCACTAGCTGCACTGCACTGACCTCATATGTGCACTGCTTGGCCCCATCATCTCTAGCTTCCAGATACCTTCTCTTAGTGGGTAGCAAGGCAAGGAGAGATGCCTGTGTTTGTTGCAGTGTTCTCATGGCAGTGTGCTACAATGTAGGCAGCAGATGTGGGCTTCCATGATGCTAGCTTTAGCTATTCTCCAGGGGCTCCTCTAGGCATCTCCAGGCTCCCAAACACAGTTCTCTCCTGCTGCCTATTCATCCCACAGGCCTCTCACTGTTCAGCACAGCTGGATGCCTCAAATTCTATAGGCCTTCTAAACCTGCCTACACCTGTCATCCCTTCATCAACCTCTCTTCAACCCTGCACTTGAGTGTGTCTCCTGTGCCCTGTGGGACCCTGGCAGCTGTCTTCTGTCACCACTTGGATCATAGAAAACACTCTAGCCACACCTGAACCTGCATCACTGCACACCTACTTTTGCAGTAAATTTCTACTTACTTTTTATAAACTAGTCGAACATACTACACAGATGGAGGAGAGGGTCATTGGTATTCCGCATTTATTCACAGTTTTGGTTCTGTTCCCCTCGGTACTGAGGGGAAAGCTGCAGCCCACCAGCCACAACAGCAAGTTGACTCCCAACCGTCACTATTAAATGAGGGTGGGTTAAACTGAGACGATGATAAACATTTATCCTGAGTAACTGCAGGATGTAATAAGTGTTTATCCTGATTCCAAGTACATGGGGAGACCTTGGTCTGCACCTCTGCTCATTCTAGATGCCATCATCGAATGTTTGAGTCCACCCTCTGCCATGCTGGGTTCTGAGCAGAGGCAAGGACTCGGTTTTATGGGCCAATTTTCTTTTCTTCATGTATTCACAAAATTGGGTCTGTGAGATTTCTAAGAATGTAAACTATATTAAATGGTCTCTGGTTTTTTCTTAAGCATTCGCAAACACACACAGTGTCTAAGAACACAATTGGTCTCCTCGAGGTCAACTGCTTACTAAGATTGAGTTCTAAAACCCAGGTTCAGACCACCTTCAGGAACAAATTCTTATTAAGTGAAATAAATATTACCTATTCCAGGAGAGACTGCCCCAGGGACTAAGAAACTCCAGCTGTGGGAGTATCTCAGATTAATGGTTGGTTTCCAGGAGCCCCACACAGAAATTGCCCAGTCTGACTTCAGTGCTGGCACGAACTCTTTCAGCTCAGTAACACTGGCTCAAAGGGACCTGTTGGGTATGTACGACACGTGGACCGTAGCACATAAGCCAAGACTGAAGTGTCACTACATGGCACTGGGCCGTGAGGGCTGGCTCACCTTTAAAAAGAGACGGTCTAACATAATACATCTTGGTGTGCTTTGTGGTGTTAAAACAGGCGGATTCAGAAGTCTCCATTTTCACGGGAAACGCATTAGGGCATGTGATACAACCCTATGCTGGCTCTTGTGGCAACTTCATAAGCTACTGGTTTAGGACAAAAAGAAATTTAGAATACATTTACTATTGAGGTGTTAAGGTCTGGTCTGATTACAGCGTTAAAAAATAAATAAATAAAAACCTAACTTCGTATGAAAGTAGACACTGAAGGTGAGACGTGTTTGGTGCAAACAGTGGTGACTAGGGGAATTCCAAAAAGAGAAACCACAGAAACTGTCAGTGGAGACTTTGAGAGAAAAATACTCGTTTTCTGAACAGCAACAGTCTCTGTTTTAAGATGTAACAAGAGAATGCCGTATTATCTATTTCAATCAACCCATTTTCTTTATTGCAGAGGCTCACCGACCAAACAGTCTAATAGTACAATGCTTTATGGGTATGCAAACAATGATTGAATGCACTTATTCTTTGATAAGCTCCTGCAGATGAAGTGTGCACTCTGCATTAATTATTACCAACGTGGCAGGAAGTGAACACAAGTCGAGAGTAGCTGCTTTCAGAGAAATGAAGGTGGAGAAATTATGCCCTCTTTCCTCGCCACTTTCTATTGATCTTCTTAGAGCAATTTCAGAAAAGTTGCAAACCAATAATTTACACCGGATTTTTTTTTAAAAAGGAGTTCAAGGAAGATGGGTAATAAAAAAAATGAGAAAATGTCTCTAGCTGGACCATGTTCTACTATGAAGGGCACACTGTCTGAATGGCTGGCCATTTTTCTTGCCTTATCTGAAGGCTTAATGCTGGTAAGGGAGATGAGGAGGAGCTACCCTCTTCCCTTCTGCTAGCTGTCAGGCCTTGCAACTTAGCAGGAACACGGCTATTTCAGTTCAGCAAGCTCTCTCTGTGCAAGCAGCCTTGGACTACGCAGAGACTTGGACTACGCAGAAATGGAACCACATCTCTCCTCCCCCTCCGTTTGCTTTTACAGTCTACTGTCCAGCTCATTTCGACTTATTTGGACTTGGAAAGAAACACTTCTCTGTCTGCAATGAGCAACCCCAGACAGTTGTAAAGCTGTACAAACTACAAGAAAGCTTTCCTCGGTTCACTGCAACTTCCCAGGTACTTCTGTCATCCCCCCAGTGACTCACGGGTAACTTTGGCCGCCCTGAGCACCAAGACTACAGAATTTCGGGTTGTTACTTCAGAAATGACAGCAGCCGTTACCTTTATGGCAAATTGTAAGTTTATTAACAAGTGGTAGAACTTGTTTTCCCGCCCAGGATGAAAACAAGTCTTAACTTGTTACTTTAGGTGATTGTGAGCATGCAGTCCTCTCTCTCCACAGCAGAAGACTGGGGAGAAACAAGCCTTCTCCTGGAGATTTAGTATATACATCAGTTTGCTGATTTGAGCCTGGGCAATCTCAACTTTTCTGTTCTTTTCTCTTTTTTCATTCAGCAATAGTGGTGTATAATTTGAAATTCCAGGAAATGATAATAAAAGGGTGGATGTTTTTTTCCTGCCCAGTAATTATGTCCAATATTAAAGTCATGTAATATGAAATAGAAACCATGGTTACTTAGCATTTAAGTTTCTCCTTCATACCACGCTGCTGGTACAGTGGCCTCTTTGATGCAGTTATCTTTGACTATCAATCCATATTTGTATTCTCCACAGAAACACAACCCTGGTCACACTCTCAAAGAAAATACTTTTTGCAGGGTCTCTCTATCTGAGTGATTTCTGCCCATTCAGACTTCACACAGAGAGAAAAAGACCCATAATGCACTCTTCCATTCCTACCCTCAAGAGAGCGAACGTGCAGAGAGCAAGGAGTCTTGCCTTAAAAAGGAAGTGTTTGCTGAAGTTGGATGGAGAATGGTCATGCAGAAAATATGACTTAAACTGTTGCATTCTGAAGAGGACAGGGAGGGCCACTACCACAAAGCCATACAGAAACAAGGCAGCCCACCATGGGCTTGTTTTAAAGATCCGCAGCTTGAAGCAGAACCCAGGCTATGACGGCAATACTTTCAGGAGGATGAAACAAGAGGATCGCCATAACTCTGAGGCCAGCCCAAACTACAATGACTATGAGGCTAGCCAAGGGCTATGTGGCGAGCTCTCATCCAAAACAAAAAAACCGAACAAGCAAACTCAAACAAAACGGATTCACAGTTTGCGCCATTAGAATTCTAAGCACTTCAATGGCACCACAGATCCTAATGGGCTCTGAGCCCACAGGGCACCATTCACTTTTCCGTTCCAAGCCTCTGCAGATGCTGTGCCTGACAGTGATGTGATGCTTTCCAAGGCTGCTTCTTCAGAAGACACTGATTTTTCAAACCTCCCCCTTCCCTGCATTCTCTAGGAGTTAAAGGAAGCATGAAAAAGAAAATCAATCAGGCTACAGGATGTGTCAAAAATAAGGACAAACATCAAACTGTTCAGTTAACTTTAAACTTCGCCATTCAGGAAAGAAGTGCAAGTTGCAGGCGGCATTTAAGGCCATAAAATGGTTATTACCCTGCAGTATTTATGTAGCACTCTAGGCTCCAGATGCATCACAACCACTAATTACACAGCTGTCTGGCTGTCCCAGTACGGGAGTTTGGTGTCATTAACCACAGTACACAGGCAGAAAATAGGAGTTGAGTGACAGGGCTCAGGTTACAGACTAAGGAAGGTAGGAAGAAGTGACTGTGCTTAGAAGCTCTGACCACACAGACATCGGACATTGCCTTGGGTTTAACATACAAGGGGGTTAAACACTGGGGTAGAATCGTCAGAATCCACCTCCTCAGTTGTTCACACCAGTGGTTCTGGAATGGTGGACTGTGTCAGGTCCCTTAAAGTTAGGAGCTTATTACAACAGTCTCCTGGCCTCACCTCCAACTCCTGCAACTCCTCCAACAGTCTGCAGAACACCAGACTGTATTTCTGGAAAGTTCCCAGGTGAGGATGGAGGTCTGTGGCACTCAACTGTGAAGGCCTCCCACTTCACACCAGTCTTCCTCAGGCACCCCGCAATCTGCCTCCTCCCTCTCTAGGCTGCATCTTTAGACTTTTAATCCTTTTCCTCACTTTCTAGCTGTCACATCCCTGCCCTCAGTCACAGCCTGTCCCACAGATAGAAAATGAGGCCATCGGGGTGCAACTGGCATCTATCAAGATGTCTCCCCTCAACTCAAGTTGAGGTCCTTCTGTCCTTGCATCTACAAAATGGACTGGTGCACTACTTATTAATTAAGGGTTAGTTGAGGTCACCTGCTGAGGCACCGAATGCCTGCAGGGAGTACAAGCTCATTAGTAATTATTGTTATTACTACGTGTTTGTCCTACATCCATCGAACACATTCTAGAGCTCTGTAAAGGGGATCAGGATAGGACGACGAGTCCCCACCCCTATCCCCAAGCAGTTTCACATCTGTGCTTGTACTAGATGAGGGCATTACAGTCATCTGTGATGTTGGACCACGTGAACGTTTACAAAGATGCCGTCCGTTAGTGATCAATCAGGCAGCAATAAAACCTGTCTCCAGTGAAAGCCGATGGAAAGATTCACAGCTACTTGTCCATCTGCTCGGATTTAATGGCAGAGTGAGGATGGATGTACTCCCAGGTCTCACTTCTTCTACTTCTGTAGAGCTGTTGTTCACTTAGAAACCTACAGAACAGGCCATCCCTCCTTCCCTGAAGTAGAAGAAAGTATGGTCCACAGAGGTGACATTGTTTGCAAATGAGGCCACCTGCAGGGAGAGTACCAGCTGGGCCAGGACAGAATTGGTGGTGGGAAGGGCCTACCAGTTTCTCTGAAGTTGACTGGACAGGCTAGATTTACAGAAAAGGACACAGCGATCTGAGACTATTTATCAGTGGGTACCAATGACAAGTCTGGCAGTCTAACTTCTAACCCAAGTTTCTTCCTCTCAGTCCTTTTCTCACATCTTCCTTGAAAACAGGACTCTGGGATAGAACACTCATTCCCCTCAGAATGAGGCTGGTACATGTGTCTCTCTACTTGGTGCAACAAAGGACAGCATCCTGGAGAGGTGCAGTATTTCAATCCAGCCACTAAACCACACGCAGGGCTTCCTTTGTCTCTGCCTCTCTCTGACAGCTATTAGCATTTTAGCTAGGATCACAGGAAAAGTAGAAGAGGCCTTGGGTGGCTTGCTGTGCTTGGGGCCAGGTATCAGAAGTCTCCATTCAGCTGGCATCCTTGGTAGGAAGCTGAGGGACCTGCAGAGGAGGACAGAGTTCTAGCCTTGTTTCCAGGCTTCCCAGCTAACAACGTTTGGAAAGCAACGATGACCAAAAAGAAAACAGTACCCAACGTGAGAAGAATTTGATGGATAAGGACACCTAACTGGCCTAAATGAGTTTGAACCTCAAATCCCAGACAAGTTGTGCCCAGTTCAGAGGACACTTCCCTGCAGAACGGCCACCTTGCTGCAGAGCCTTTGAAGAAAATGCGATTCATAAGAGTTTGGCTAGAAGCGAGGCACTGTGGGTTGGGGAGGGGGAAGAATCTAAGAGCTACAAGCTGATTCCAGAGATGATCAATGAGACAGATTATAAGGGAATGAGCCTGGTGATGCCTGGATGCTAGCCTCACATCCATAAAAAGGAAAAATCCAGATAAATACCTGTCACTTCTTTCCAGGGAAAAGCCACACAGTGTGTATTTGGGGTTGGGGGGGGCAGGTAGGGAGTGGAGTAAAAGCAAAGTAGGCAAGAGAGAAGAATTTGACGTGATTATTATGACCATAAGGCAAAAACCAGTACCAGTGGAGAGGTAACCAACAGGCTGACTGGCAGTCACAGACATCATGTATTAGTTGGAAGAAAACATTATTTCTTGGTCTTATCTCAGACAATCTTTGACCAATGGCAGAAGTATTCTTATCAAAACTATCCTGGGGGACTGGAGAGATGTCTCAGCAGTTAAGAGCCTGCTCTTCCAGAAACCATGGGTTCAATTCCCAGTATCTACATGACCGCTCAAAACTCCAGTTCCAGGGGATTGGACACCCTCTTACAGACATATGTGTAAGCAAAACACCAATGCATATAAAATGAAAAGTAAGGATAAATAAATCATTGAAACAACAACAACAAAAACCCTGTCCCTGCACCACTGATCGAAGAAAACTTCACTCTATTTGCAGGAAGTAAGCTGTCTGCCATTTCTGAAACAAGAAACTTGGAAGCTGGGATTACCAGCTGGGTGGGGTAAATACTACAGTAGATGGGAAGCTGTGGATTTCCAAAGAGCTGAGTAGCTTGACACAGAAGGCCATGCAATTTTAGTCTCACAGCAATGAAAATATAACATTTCGGCAAGAAAGTTTTTGTTGTTGTTGTCGTTTGTTTTTTTTTTTTATTATTATTATTGTAGAAACCCAACCTAGTGGAGGAACATGCGATACAGTTACAGAAATTAAAATCCAGGCAAATTCAATAGCATTAAAGGTTGACTAAACGCACAGGTGAAAATGGAAGCCTAGGCTGTGCGAGCAATGGGGTGATACTGGCTTCAGTCAGACTAGTGTGAGGTCTAGGCCACATGCATGGTAAAGCCATAGGAAACGAGTAGGGCATGGGAAGGGGGGAAGGTAAAGATTCTAGTAAGACCGAGGTGAGGGAATTGGATAAGCAATATCTGTGGTGGAGCATGGTCTATACGTTCAAGAAACAGAATGACCAGAGAAAGCCTACTGAACGGTCCAAAGAACAGATGCAGGGCTCCCATGAGGAACTCCTTGCCAAAAGCTTCCAGAGGCTACAGAAGGTAGAACGTTCTCCACACAGGGGCCTCTCAAGATGATGAGACAGCGCTTCCCAAGGTGGGGGTCCAGCCATCCCCTTGCTGTCGTAGACTGGGGTGCTGTTAATTTGACTAAATGTGCAGCAAATGACCCTTTGCTTCTGAAGCAGAGACCCAAGACTTGGAGCTGCCAGCCAGAGAACTCCTCCTAGCCATTAAACCACGCAGAGATCGCAATAAATCCAGCTAATGAGATGCAGGGTCATGGGGACCTTTCATCTTCAGAGCCTGGGCGTTTTCTCACCAATTATTGCTTTTAATCTTCGAAATACTCCCACTAGGTGAGGAGGGGGGCAAGTTTCATTTCGCCCATGTTGTAACTTGAGAAGACTGGGCAGAAGTTCTTCCATCCCGAGGTATGGGATTGGTAACCTAGTTATCTACTAGTTTGCTGTCATGAGGTATGGGATTGGTAACCTAGTTATCTACTAGTTTGCTGTCATGTTGTCATGCTCGGTCTTTCTGAAGGATGTTATCCTGGGTACAGAGTGAGAGAGAACACTAACCAAGGACTGGATTGGATGTGCAATTCTGGAGCAGGCAGAACCCACTTAGGGGATCGAGCAGAGCTCTCTAAAACAACAGGGGATGGGGGAGTCTTGCTGTTGATGATAGACCAGTGAAAGATAGCTTCTAGACCTTTACCTCAGTTTCTCCAATGATGTGAGTGACTAATGGTTCCTTGGGATAGAAAACAGATCCAAAATGGCTTTTAAGATCACTTGAAAAAAATACTCAGGGTTTATGAGTCCTCAGGTATGCCTTAAATTAGATTGATAAAAGTCTCTGACTAATGCATATGATCTATAAAGGAAGTATTAAGCCTTCCTTGTCTATATGCCAAGAGGCTTAAGAAAGAGGATACAAGCACTTTCTAATTTAGATGTCTGAAGTTCAAATCCCAGCTGAACCTCCAATGAGCTGTGTGACCTTGGATCAGTTGGTCAACTACTCTCTGCCTGTTTTCCCTATCTATAACAGAAATCATGAGTATGCCCTCCCTCAGAGGGTGGCTATGGGGAATAAATAAGTTCATGCTGGAGTGCCTGGCCCTTGCCCCCCGCCCCCGTGTGTGTGTGTGTGTGTGTGTGTGTGTGTGTGTGTGTGCTTTCCCTTCACACCCACTGTCACTGAGCTGTCTGTGGAAAGCAGGCCCATGCTCACTGACTGAAATTGATTTAATTCTTTGCCATTCACTTGCTGTAAGACCTGATTGTTGAAAGTCAGAGATCACTTATTGGTGGAATACACAGAAAGACAAAATTTACTTTCTTAAAGAAAAAGAATAATTAACCATTTCTCCCAATGACCCTTTAACTCTGGAACTGCTAACAATTCATAAATATCTCTTCCCAAGAGTTTTATCAAATATGGTGAGGATTTATATCTCACATTCTAAAGGAAGTTCAAGGGAACCCATTGGAGGGGGTCTAGTGTCATGGCTGAGGTGGTGAAGATGTCTGCTGTCAAACCTGATAACCAGGGATTGATTCTCAGGACCCCGCCTGGTGGAAGGAAAGAACTGACTCAAACAAATAGTCCTTTGACCTCCACCTGCCTGGACCATATCCTCACAGAATGAATACATGAACATAAAATGGTATGTTCTAATATCCCATAAGGGTATCCCAGCAGTTCAGGCTGTGGTCCTGGAAGATGAGGAAAGACAGTGTGGTGTCTGTGTAAACAACTGTGCTCTGGGATGTGAAGAACAGAGAAAGGCTCAGGAAAAAGTGGGAGCTGCCAAAAGATGCCACTGGCCAGAGGAAGGCCAAGTCAGAAGCCTGTAAAGAGCATCACCAGGAGACACAGAAAGGAAGTGTGCAAGAAGGTGACTTATGGGATACACAAACCACAATTCCAGCTTGGGTCTCAGTCCAGCATAGTCTGATGGTGTAAACACCCTGCCCTGAGGTGTTCTGTGAGTTTGCGTATTTAATATTTACTTCACTTTCTTTCCAGAAAGAGAATCTTTAAATGATAAAGCCTACCAACATGAATGATTGCAAATGTGTGAGGTTTCCAACCAAAGCTACCTTTGCACCTATGACCTTGTTCAGAACTGCAGGATCGGCCACTGCGAGTTAGTGCTGTCAGAATCCCCAAGGAGTGGCAGGTTGGTCTCCTCCCTTGAGATAGAGTCTGAAGACAGCAGAAACCACAATTTGGTGGCTTTGGGACATGCTTTCACTGTCTGAAATTCATGGTGTCGATTAGTTTGATGGCTAAGAGCTCCATACTGGCCAAATCCAGTTCTGTCACTGTCTGGCTCTGACATGTTGGGTGAATTATACACCTTCTGGAGAACTCTGTGGTGGCCTGTTTAATTCTATTGAGGAGGCTGGGTGGATGCAGGAGCTGGCCTGTGCAAAGGCTAAGCAGGGATCAAATCTAAATACTCAGTGTCATCCGGGGCCTCCTCTTGGAGAGTCATGAAGAGGACCGGTCATGTGATAGAGGAAGGTTACACAAAAAAGCTCACACAGGGCTTCTTCCCCTGCATCACCCACTATCCATGCATCTGTCAAGCGAGTGAGGGATCCAACATCTCTCATGAGGGAAAAACCCAGGCAAAGATTGGCTCATGGCTGGCATTTCCCTGAGGCTATACTAAAAGGACAGGGTTTAGGAGGCATAAGCACCTGCCCACAGTCTGACCAGCAAGCAGATAGAGTTCTGGCAAACACATCTGCATGGAAAGTATTTCCTATTTCATAGGAAGATGAGACTTCTCTGTTATAAGGCCCGATGTTACTTGTGGCTTTCATTTGCAGTACAAGTTGTTTGTTTCCACAGAGCCACAGTGTTGTGAGCATTACAACTTACACATGGGATGGTTTGTCAGACAGTGCAAGCTTCTTGGCTAAATGAATTTGCAAGTGTCAAATCAAATAAATGACACAAATTCATTCTTTTTAAAAGATGAGTTTAGATGTGCAAAGTTGCATCCTGAAGCACAGAAAAGGCCTCAGAAGTATCTCGTGTTTCAGGCTCTGTCCCCGCTACCTGCTGGCCTGCTATGATTCCCATTTGCTGTCTCCCTCTAGAACCTCACCACAGGGTCCTGGGAGAGGAACCAGCAAACCTCTGGTGAAAGGCTGGAGAGAAAAGATCTTGAGTTTTGAAGGCCACACAGTCCCTGTTACACCCACCCTGGCTCTCTCTTTACAGTGTGAAAAAAATCAGACATGATATGTAAATTAGTGATTTGATGTATTCTAATGAAGCGTTGTTTACACAATAAATCGAGGGTAAGATTTTTGCAGTCAATCATAGCTTACTGACTCTCCCTTTTAGAGCTAACTGCATAGTAGACATTAGCAAACACTAAACTGCCTTGAAGCTCAATGCTATAAGGTCAGACTTTTTTTTTAACCTCTAGACATCTATCAACACAGAACCAGTCCTCACACACCCAGAATGACTGCTGCAGCCTTACCCCGTGTCCCCTTGTTAGCACCCCATGCTCAACCACATAGCCTCCCAAGTCCAGCTCTCAGGGAATTGCTTATATTCTGCTCCTGGTATGAACATTTATTTATTATAGCCAGCTCTTTCCTGTGGTCCAGTCCTGCTATCTAGTGTATGGACGGAGTTCTAGAAATGTGAGCAGAATGAATGAGTTAAGGAAAGAATGAAAGAATGAGAGAGAGAGAGAGAGAGAGAAAGAGATAATCACCCTACATCAGGAAATACTTCAACTGTACTCGTGTGTGTGTGTGTGTGTGTGTGTGTGTGTGTGTGTGTGTCACAGAGACAGAGAGATGAGAGACAGAGAGACCTGGATACTTTAAATCACAAGTCCTGATTCTGCAGGTTTACAATGAATCTCAGTCCTGCTGCTGGCCCACAGCGTATCCTGGGGTAGCGAGGACCCGAGGAGCACACTGGCCTCACATACTGGTGCTCATACCTCCACAGATGCACAGATTTCTTTCCCAACTGCATGTGTTGTGTCTGCTATTTTCCTCCCTACAGTCATTTCATTACATTTCCTTCCATCCAGTCAAAACTCCAAACAAAATTAATAAAACAGCACCAAATGAGTTAGATTTGCTGAGTTTGTACACATCCTAAATGATCTCTGTCCCTGTTGGCTTCTGTCTCTTGGCCCCACTTAATTCAATTTAACGTAACTGTTTACCATCTGTGCAGCATCCTGTGGATGCTCGGCCAGGGCGAGCCTTTCTTATCACGATGTGTTACTTATCTTGAGTGTACAAACAGTCTTGAACAAATCATGATTGTTCAGAAATTCAAAAGAACAGCCCATTTTCCCAGAACTCTAGCACAATGACCAAATAGCGACCTTGTTTCTGGCTACCTCGCACCTCCTTTACAGCAACAAAACCCCTTTTTATCAGTAGAATAAATAATTGCTTTCAGGGTTCCAGGGACTCTGCCCTCTGCAAAGAGAAGACTATGCCGGTTATCTGGAAGGAGGCATCGCCCACAAAAGCAGAACTACATGCTTTGGCAAGTTAAAAATGTGACTGTGATGTTTTGTTTCAAAAAAAAAAAAAAAAAGAATCGTATTTCTGTGCATGCATTCTGTGGTGCAGTTATCACCTCGAGCCGCTTCGGCTGCACTCGTTCTGCCCAGAAGTGGGCTATTAGTACGGAGATGCCAGGGGTCTGCAACAGGCAGGCTAATTCTGCACACAGAATCTCGGCATTTTGGATAATTACGTGTCTCTGATGATTTCTAAAGAATCCACATGATACTGGATTGTGTCAGGAAATAGGTGTCACGGTGAACGTGTGATTCTAACTGGGCTTTTTCACTAGGAAATTGTAGGAAAATGTAGTGTAATCAACTCATAGAAATCACCCTCCCTGTACTTAGCCCCGCTGAGGAGAATCAAATTGTTCTACCTGAAATTACAGGGGTGGGGGCGGGTTGGGGGACAACCAAAACTCCAGTTAGGATGGAGGCCGCTTTTACAACTGGCAGACAACTTAGATCTCCCCTCATTATGCACATGTGTGTATGGAAAAATTCCTATGTGTTGGGAATATCTCAAATCTCAATGTCCAGAAGCCTCAGAAAAATGCATTTACCAGACATTCTTCCGTGTCCACAAGACACTAGCTGTAGCATCTTGCATAGACACAAAAGTCCTCGGCTGCTCAAGTCACTTACATTAAACAGCATGACCTGCATATAATCTACACATAGTCTCTCATGTGTCCTTTAAATCAATCAGCTCCAGATGCCTTCTAACAGCAGACATGTAGATGGCATGTAAATGGTGCTCAGACTCCAGTGTTTAGGGACTAAGGACAGGTGAAAATGCCACTGCCCATTCAGTACAGACACAATTTAAAACACAGTTAGGCCTTGGGTGAACCCACAAATGTGGCACCCAAGGATATAGATGACCAGCTGTAACTGGCTTCATGCTGGCAACTCTGGAGGACTTCGAGGTCCCAAGATACGGTCCTACCTGCATGACCGACAGCTGAGAGTTGAACCCAGAAGAGGGAATACTTTTGAAGCCCAATAGATTGGTGGCAAAGTGAAGCCTGGAACCCAGTGTGCCTCTTGCCCCCACAAATGGCCTTTATCTATGGGCTAAATGGCATTTAACACCACCACCACCTGTGTTTTCCAATTCTTAGAAATTTCTCATTTCACATGTGGACCCGCATCTTTTTTTTTCTTTACATTTCTTTTTTTTTCATTCTTTTTTAAATTGGGTATTTCTTATTTATATTTCAAATGTTATTTCCTTTCCCAGTTTCCTGTCCATCAGCCCCCTAAACCCTCCCTCTCCCCTTCTATATGGGTGTTCCCCTCCCTATCCACACCCCTTAACCCCCCCCCACACACAATCCCCTACACTGGGGGTCCAACCTTGGCAGGACCAAGGGCTTCTCCTTCCACTGGTGCCCAGCAAGGCCATCCTTTGCTACCTATGCAGTTGGAGCCCAGGGTCAGTCCATGTATAGTCTTTGGGTAATGGTTTAGTCCCTGGAAGCTCTGGTTGCTTGGCATTGTTGTTCATATGGGGTTGCAAGCCCCTTCAGCTCTTTCACTTCTTTCTCTAATTCCTCCAACAGGGACCCCATTCTCAGTTCAATGGTTCAAAAATTTGCCTCTGTATTTGACATGCTCTGGCTGTGTCTCTCAGGAGAGGTCTATATCTGGTTCCTGTCAGCATGCACTTCTTTGCTTCATCCATCTTATCTAGTTTGGTGGCTGTATATGTTTGGGCCACGTGTGGGGCAGGCTCTGAATGGCTGTTCCTTCAGTCTCTGTTCTAAACTTTGCATGGAGCCACATCTTAACAGGCCAGTGTACTTCAGAGCCCCTTGCTGCTCTGCTGACCAGAGTTCTCACAGCTCGTCAGACCCAGTAAGATTCCCAAGGAAAGACTTTTTCCCTCTGTATCAACAAAACCAGTGTTGAGCAAAAAGTCAATCGTTAAGAAATGTTTGTGGAACGAAAGACAAAGCATCACGTGTGGTAATCCTCAGATGTATCCGAAGCTCTGTCAGATTCCTCCCCTCCATATCCTCCATTTGACATTTCCCCAGAACCTCTGGTGCACCAGACATTTACAAGGCTGAGGTGAACCTCAGAATAATACATTGATTTTATTCATTCAGTGAACTTAATGTAAGGTGATCCCATTACTGTAACCTCTTAACGCAATGTCATCTCGTATCAGCTTAATTCTGCAGCCCGTACCTGCACGTCACTCCCTGCGGGAATGAGCTTCCCCTTCAACCCTGGGTCAAAACTCTTATGATTCAGCAATCTGCTTTCTAGGATCACACAGGGAGAACTGCCGCCTTTGCACCTGCCTCCCAGAGCTGAAAAAGCCGATCAAAATCGGCAGCCTGAACAAGCCATTTTGACATTCTCTCTCCTGGCTATCATCATCATAAAGCACTGTATTCACCATCCGGACAGGGTCCCCGTACCTGAGGACACATGCTGGAAGGCATCGTCTTTGTTTCTTAAGAAATCCAAGGAACATGCTGGAATATCCAGCTTTGTCTCTCCCCAAATCTGGTAAGAATCATAACCTCACAGGAATCCGGGAGCCCGAACAGTATTTGCACAATGGAATACTAGATTACAGTGAGCTCAATGCTTCTGTGTTGAGCGGGCTGCACTCTCACATTAATTTGTTCGAAGAATGTGGTGGCACTTGGCACTTCTTTTCCCACATGAGGGCACAAAGTTGATTTAATCAGGTGATACTTAATTGGAGGGAAGCTTGAACAGTTTATGAGACACCAGAAACCTAAAAGACGGTAAAGTATTAATTACCCACCCATCAATGGAAGGAGAAGTAATTAAAACAATTACTTCTAGCTCACTTCAGATCCCCCTCGCCCTCCTTGGCTCACCAGAAGTGGAGAGTGTCAAGAACACTCCCTCCCAGCTGGGAAAAATTCCACTGCTTGAAATTTCCGCTGAATTGCTCTTTTACGCATACCTTATCATCCAGATCATCCCAACATCCCTACTGGGACTTAAACCGTCTTTATTATTAGCCTTCTCGGTCCTTGGCATAGATGTATCGATCATATGTAGTGCCGAGAAATATGTTGACCAGGAGTTCTTTGAAATTTTTGTTGAATTCTTTGACACTTTTGTTGTTGACCGTGACATAACTTTTCAATACGTCTTCCAATGTCAACTATTTCAAATCGTATTTATAACAGTGAGTAAAGACTTGTAACATAAATCTCACCATTATAACCACCTTTAGGTGTGGAAGTCTACAGTTTTAGGGACACCCATTCTTTGTTTCTTAAGAAATATGGGTTGTTGAACAATCTCTAGCACTCTGGCCATCACCTAGGCCGCCAACCGCTGAAAACCACGATCTATGCTCTTTGCCTCAATACACATGTGCAGAGTCCTACAGTGTTGTCCTCTTTGACTGTTTCGTTTCTTTAGCATGATGTCCTCAACGTTCATGTATGTTGTAGAATGTGCTAGCATCTCTTTCCTTTTGAGGTCAGAATATCCTTGTTTGTACCGCCCACTTTTTCTCCCACCCACGAGTGTTCCAGTGGTGACATGGAGCCGTTCAGCTCTGGGCACCCTGAAGAACAGTGCTATGAAGATGAGCTCACGATTGGCTCCGTGAAAACTTGTTTTCCAAGCCTCATGTCAGGTTAGAAGCCCACAGGTGGAACTGCTGGACCACACAGGCCCCGTACCGTATTAACATGGATACTGTTGGGTCCTAATGACAGAAATTTGGAGGTTGTTTTTCTTTGTTTGTTTGTTTAGGATCAGAAGAACGCCTTAGGCAGAAGGACTTTATAATCCAATAGGAATGGGAGACTTTGGACAGACACTGAGTCTGCGGCTCTGAGAGGCTTTTGCACTGAGGACAGTTTCTAAAGATAAATGTAATTCGTGGTGAATTAGGTCCCCTGAACTGCATTAGTTCCATCAAATAGTAATAAATAATAAAGGTTATAAAATAGAGAGCAAGAAAAGAAAAGAGAGAGAGAAAGGTCCTGGATGTCATGAGGAGTTTCTTAGAGGGTCCTAGAGAAGCTGTGTAGGAAGCGAAGGCATTGGGTCCTAGGAAGCTTTGTTTTAACTTCTCAGTCTAGAAAAGTGGAATCTAGAGGACACCATCTCTCGATACTAGTTACTCTACCCTGTCACCCTGTGTGGGAGCATGTCCCTGGAGAAGGACCTGAACGTCCGTCCAACATAGTATGTACCTCAGGAAGGCTAAAGTGAATGGAGAGCAATGGCTTGGCAGTGAGCGGGCCTATGGGCCTCTTCAGTGATTCAGAACGTCTGACTACAAATAACTGAAGAACTGAGAAGACAGAGCTGACTCTGTTGCAGAACAGAATTAGACAGAAAGAATATCTTTAAAAGACAGTGTCTGGGGGTCTGGGGAGAGTGATTGCCCAACATGAGAGGAACTGCTCACGAAGGCAGCGGCTTCCTGTAGCCATGCTGTGGCCATCAGAATGTAATGTAAGATTTAAGGAACCCTAGCTTCCATTCATGAAGCCTGGAAAGTAGGGAGGTAAAAATGAAGAACTATGCCCATGGTATATTCATAAGCTAGTATTTTGCAAGTATAAGAGGTTATTTCTGTCCCTGAGAGAGTCCATTTGTTTTCAAATAATCCCATTATTTGTGAATAATCTGAGTATCCTAATACCTCAATTTCATTTTAACAAAGAGCCGAAGAAAATGCATTTCTCAAACAGAAGAAACGAGTTTCATCTTGTTCCATGCTGGAGTGGGAAAGCCGCATGTTGTCGAAGTCTATGCATTTCTATGTGGCCTTAGATAATTCAATTTTCAGAATCTCTGCTTGTTATTAGTAAAACAGGCTAATGCCTGCACTGCAACATTGCTCCAACCTCTACTTTTCCTTTTTTGTCTGGCCCCAAATTAAATGCACAGCCCTTGGTGAAACAATTTTGCTCAGACTAACTCCTCACCATTTTACCTACAGGATGAAAGATAAAATTACTTGGGGTTTTGTGGATTTGAGAAATTGTTCAAAAATACTCTGGAAATGTGTACTGAAAGGGAGAGTCAGAAGAAAAGGAGGCGGAGACTGGAGGAGGAAGGAGGCAGACAGAAGTCTCACAAGAGAATGGAGGAAGAAAAAGTGAAAAAACATGCAAGAACAAAAATAGAACACAATGAGCAAAAGGCTGTGTTCTAGACAGGATTGCATCTCAAAGCATCAAGAAGCAACAAGCAAGCTAGATATGGTGGCATACACATCTAGCACTCACGAGGCAGAGGTAGATAGATCTCTGTGAGTTTGAGGCCAACCTGATCTACATAGTAAGTTCTTGGTCAGCCAGAGCTACATAAAAACAAAATTAAAATATTATTCTAAAATTAAACAAATGAACAACAACACATACACACAAACACACACACACACACACACACCATGTAATCATGTAAATGTAGATCATTTAAATACAATCAGTCATCAACTTCTGATGGGACAAAGGTGGGGGGTTGTGTGTATTCAGGACTGTAGTTGCCTCAAATTTGACCTGAAATTTAAAATAAGAGAAGCTCCCTGGAACCTGGGGAAGCATGGATACAAAGACAGTAAAATGACTCCAGAGCCATCCACCCAACTTCCCTTGACGTGTTCTCTAGACCCTGGGTCAGTTTCTCAACACTGCAGGCAGGAATCTTGCTCTTAGCATTTTACATGGTAAAACAATGCCTAGCACATGACAGGCACTCAATAAATGCATGCTACATAGGCTTTTGATCAATAAGTTTACAGAAATTTTCTATATGCAAGTCTCAGAGCTTGCAACCAAAGAAACACAGACAAATGTAAGATATGGCCCCTTATCTAGAATGTGGTGGGGGAGAGACACGTGGAAGGGTTATGATAGTCAATCTTCTTCGGCAACTAGATTGGAAACAGCATCACTGTGAAGACAGTGTCTGGGTGTGGCTCTGGGAGCACTTTCAGGGGTCTACTTGAGGGGGAAAGGCCCAGCCAGAATATGGATGGCACCATCACCTGAGATTTGGCCCAACCTGAACAAAAAGGAAGAAGGAGAAAGCAAGATGAGTGCCCGACATTCCTCCTTCTCACCTCGTGATCTCCTGAGACGGAGCAAGAGCCACGCCCCCGCTGCCGTGGAACTGTCCGTGTTGTACCTTCCTCAATATGATAGACTGTGTCCCCCCAACTGTGAGCACAAACCAACCCTCTGTCTCCAGGGCTGCTCTGTTTTGTCTCACACTGGAGATGTCGTTGAGAAAAGTTAAGGATTAGAGAGCGCACCACAGTGAGGAATAGCAAGTGCTTAAATGAAAGCAGTGCCTGGGTTTGAGGCTGACTTTGCCAGTTCCTATCTGCCGTGCTCCGACAAGTTAATAACTTCTCTCCGTGCTTCACTATAGCACAGGGCTGTCACGGAGACTGTGAGTTCACATGCAGGGATCATGAAGTACACATCGCAAAGCCAATGCCAACCAGTGGAGAAGAGACATAAAGTTCCTATGAGAACATCTAAGATACAGAGCGAGCTTGGCGTGATGCCTCTGGCCATGAATCTCAGTTACTAAGGAGGCTAAGGTTGGGGAATGATGGGACGAAGGCTTGGCTGGACTCGAGTGAGTTCTGGGCCAGGCTAGGCACCTTGGAGATACCACATCTAAATGCCATTCTGAATGGAGTGAGGTGGCGTCTCTTGTATTCTCTGATAGCTAGTGATATCGAACATCTTTTCCTTGTTTACTGGCCATTTGTACCTTGTACTTTGAGAGCTGTCTGCTCATTTTACTAAGCCACTCCTTGGTTGAGTCATTTGATACCTTGTTGCTTAAGTTTTGAGTTCTTTGTAGAGTCTGCATTTTAAGCTTCCGTTACATGCATTCTAGCAAAAAGTTTTCTCCTATTACATAGGCTGTGTCTTCACTTGACTGTTTGCTTTGCTACGCATAGGCTTTTCAAATTTTATAAACTTTACTACTTAAAAAAAAAGCTTTGCAAATAAATAAAAACATCACATATCAAAGTTAACCCGACCCAAAGTTCACTCAACAAAGTTCTGTCTGGTTAGAGTAGACACTTGGAACAGAAGCTGTAAAGTGTCCCATGAAGTTTTCACTTTTATTCTTAAGTAGATTTTATTCCTTCATGCAGACACCTTCTGCTTTCATGACATGTTACCTGCTGACGGTATTTCCTGTGCGACCAGAGTTCTAATCAGAAAGTGCCTGTCAGTTCTCTATCTTTTTCTCTATCCATTTGTAAAATTTCAAGTCTTAAAGGGTTGTTGTTGTTGCTATTATTATTGTTGTTGTTGTTATTGTTATTATTATGAGTTAAATTTAATGCAAAATGAGAGGTGCAGATTTAGTTTCATTTAAATATATAAATCATATATGTTATGATGTTATATTATTTACAGGAAATGCATGTGACTGGAAACAATCACGTTGAGTAAATTAAATCAGTCTCAGAAAGACAGACGTCATTCATGGGTCCTAACTTCATGATGTTGTATATGTGTATCTGCCATGAAAGCAGAAACAAATGGTCTAGCCCAGCGCTTCTCTACCTTCCTAAGCTGCAGCCCCTTACCACAGTTCCTCATGCTGGGGCGACCCCAACCATAAAACTATTTTCAATGCTACTTCATAACTATAATTTTGCAACCATTATGAATTATAATGCAAATATCTGATATGCAAGATAGCTGATATGTGACCCCTGTTAAAGGATCATTCAGCCTCCAAAGGGGTCCTGGCCCACGAGTTGAGAACTGCTGGTCTAGAAGGATGGGACAGGGCACTTGAAACAAGAAGGAATCTTCTATGGACCAGGAAATGAGCCCTACTAGACTCTCAATCTGTCAGCTCCTTGGTCTTAGATATCATACATTCCAAATCTCCTACCCTCCCACACTGCAAACAGAATACATTTCTGTTGTTTGTGAGCCACCTAAGACTGTGATGTTTTGTTAAAACAGCCTAAACCGACTAAGAATCTCATCCAATTAATAAAATAACATTTTAGCTTTTTATGTCCCCTTTAAAAAGAAATATGAAATCATTATAGAAAAGCTAAAAACTATTACTGGGCCATAAAAATGAAAGTTACTCAAAACCCTATTGGCCACAACAATCATCCCCATTTTGGTATTTATCTTTCCATTATTTATGTAAGTATATTGACTGTGCATTTTCATTTCAGAAGTGAGATCGTGTGGTATCCACTGTTTTATAGCTTGAGCTTATAAAATTAAAAGTGAACACAACTACATGCGGTTTAATGTTCTTCCACATGATCAATTTTAATGGGAAGCTCTCAACTCCGTGAACGTGTCATAATTTCTTTTTATCTACTCCTTTATGCGAGCATTTGTTTCCTTTGTTTTCTGCTGCTGAACATTCCTATTGATTAAGCTCTGCACACATCCTTGATTCTAGCTTTCCTTTTTAATGCGCCTTATATACGTGGCATCAGAGTGAGGGACAGAAAGGCTCAGTAAAGGCATTCTGCAAGGTCACCCCATGCACAGCCCCTCGGCCCCTTCCCACAACGTGCTATGTGTCTGCCCCATGAGAAAGAGCAGGATGGGAGACACCTATGTGAGGTGGGAAAATCGTGCCTAGGTGGGCAGTCCAAGGAGCAGAAGCCTGAGCCATCTTAGCCACAGTTGGTAAGCACCCTGGAGCAAGTGCCCGGCTAGGAGTCCTATCTCCACCTGCATGAGACAGAGGTAGCCAAGGGCCCTCCTTGTAACCCCACCCAGGGAGCGGAAGGAGAGGTGGACAGAGCATCTCCCAGCAGAGACTTTATCTTAACGAACGGATGGATAAAAATACACACAAAGCAACCAGCTCTTCCAAAGTGCTACCCCTGCGGTTCTCTTCTGCTGTGTCCTAGATTGCCACTTACCACTGGAGAATGCTCAACCGAAAGGACAGCGATGCAAAAGAAATAAGAAAATGCCATCATCTGCCAAGGCTCACTGCCACTTTCAACATCATGAATACACTAATGGAGGAGGTGACAGACGCCACAGGACTGGGAAGCAGGATGGGGAAGGTCTGTATCTCACTCCTATAGAAAAAGAGGGGTTGGGGATTTAGCTCAGTGGTAGAGCGCTTGCCTAGGAAGCGCAAGGCCCTGGGTTCTGTCCCAAAAAAAAAAAAGAAAAGAAAAAGAGACCGGCTCAACTCAACCAGGGTGCTCACGCCAAAGACAACAGTCAAAAGAAAAGTAAAAAGGCAGGGAACAATGCAAATACTTGTTGAGCCTCAAGCCCAGCTGTCATGTCTCTAACTCAAAATAAAAGCGAACCAACCAACGGAACAGGCTGTTAGTTACTTACTAAACCTTGTTACTGTCAAAGACCACCACGGCGTTCTTAGCGGTGCTGGATGGTGGCTACCCTCTAGCTCCGGTGTGCATCTTTTACTCGTCAGCTTTTGGATCAGTCAATCTTTAGTTCATCATCACACATTGGTTATTACTGGGGAGTCATCTGCTCTATGCGAGGCACAGTGCTGCCAGGTTTGTCCACACAGCAGTGAGTGAAACAGATGTATCCCTCTCCCAACGGGGTCAATAAAACGAAGTGAGTCAATAGAGGCGAATTACTGATTGCAAAGTGCTGGGGAGGAAATAAATGAGGAACCATGGCAGAAGCCTACCGGGCACTGCAAGGGCGATACTTAAGGCACCGGCCACAGGGAGAGCCCTGATGTTGCTCACACAGTTGTTTAATTTCCCTGGACCATTGGAAGACCATCTGCTCACTGTTCTGCATCTACGTGTGGACACACGGATCGTGGGCACAAGTGGCTCTTCCCTCTTCTGAGCCTGGCCTAGACAATCCACACGTTTGGTATCTCGCCAGGTAAATGCAAATGACCCTGATGAGAACTCTGAGAAGGGACAAGGAGATAGAGAGAGGTCACTGAAGTGGCCACACAGGACATGGCTGATCCTTGTATCTAACACACATATTCACCATATTCACACCGCACTGTGTCCTGAAGGGCACATATGACCAACTGTCTTAACCCTCTGAGGTCTGGAGTTCTGGAACAGAACATTTAGCTCCAGCTTTTATCTCCTCACGCTATTTCCCAAACAGATTGTTGTGACTGACCCTTTGAAAATGTTTACAAGAGAACAATATCCTGAAGACTAAGGAGGCTTGGACATTACCAGTCACAAATAGAAGCAAGAGGATTTGGTTGTTATAGCATTGCCATTTCTGGAGGGAATTGCTCATGACAAGGTGACAGGAAGTGAGCAACTCCCTGGAAAACAGGCCATCACCCAGATTATCGCCATCTAAGCTAACCAAGTGCATCCCAGTGCCATCTCTGAAGGACTAACATTGCTACTGTGACAGGGACCCACACGCACCTATCGTACTGGATTCAGTGATCTAACACACATTAACACGATAAACAAAACACTAGGGCTGGGCTTGGTGGTCCACGCTGGCAATCACAGCCCTCTGGAGATTAAGATAGGAGGATTACCAGGTTTGAGGCCAGCTTGGGCTACATAGACAGACTGTTTCAGGGAAAAAAAAAACAAGAAATGAATGATTCTTGAAGACCCAAAAATAATACAGAATAAAATAACAAAAGGGGAAAAAAGCAAAGGAAATGAAAGAGAAGGGGACGGGAAGGGAAGAGACAGGAAATTAAACCAAACAGCTCGGGCCCCTGTCCTCTGGAGGCTGGCTATTGGAGGACGCCTCTGAGACTGGCCACCAGTGTAGCAGCTCGTTCAGCGTCACCCTCACACATCTTTGGAGTTGTGGGTCTCCCTTCCTATCCTTCCCACTCATCTCAGAGCCTCGCATCTCTGAGAGTTTGCCTTTGGATCGGTAGCTCTCCTGTGTTGCTATGTTAGGGAGCACCTTTGTCATTTATTAGACAAGTTACTTAATCAAATACTCTTCCAGCCCTTTACGTGATGTCCATACTTTCATTAAGAGCTAGCAATTCCTATCTTCTCAGAAGACACCTTCCCTGCCCATGGATTTTAAGTTCGAAGCAACCCTCCCCCACCAATAAACAAACAAACAAACAAAGCAATATGAAGCTTTAATGCCTGTTTCTTAAGACACAGGCCAGCCCAGGGACTAATGGTTTATTGGGTGATAGCATGTTGACTAAATTGACTAAATGTTGGTTAAATCTGTAAGGACTCACACAGTAGCTCCTTAGCATGTCCTGAAGGGACAGAGAGATAACTTCCACACAGTAACGTTTGCAGGGTCTGTCTGACACTAACTTTCCATTTTGTCCATCTAGCGGTAAGTACAATAGATATGAACTACAGAAGAGCCATAGTCAAAAATGGTTCAAGTGTGTGCTTTAAAGGTCTTTGGATTGAGGAGAAAAGAGAGGAAAGGAGAATGGGGAGGAAGACGAGAAGAAAGCAAAGGGAGCAGGAGAGGAGGCAGAAGAGAGACCGAGATACAAGGTGCTTTCTCATTCAGAAGACTAAACTTGGAGCTGGGGAATTCTTTGCTGACAGAGAATGTGGTTTCCATAGTCAGCTTGATCCGATTTTATTTGGTGCCAAGCAAACCAAATACCGAACTCTGAAATGGCCGTGGTTACTTAGCCTCTAAAAACCACCCAGCTGCTGACTTACCTTTCTATTTCATCATGCCGGCAAGATTTAATAAATGTAATATTGTTCTCACAAATCATGAGCTTTGTGAGCAATCGGGACAGGTAGCAAAGCTTTAGAGGTGAAGTTTATCTTTGCTACAGTAGGTCCAAGGACTCCAAGGTGCTAAATAACTCTAAGGTTGAGGGACAGAGCTGGTGGAGAGCCAGGAGAGACATTCTTTATCCCTCACACCTGATAAGGGTTGCCTGCACAGAGGATCTCAAAAATATTTGCTGGCTATGAGTATCCCGAGGCTTTTGGAATCTTTTAACATATGCATGATGGTTTTTGAATAAGCAAAAATCTTGGACTGAAAGAAACTTTTTTTTCCTTATCTTTCACTATCCCTTGCAATTTGTTTCCGGTTAATTTTTCCCTGAAAGATATTAGGGCAAAATCTTGTTTTCATAGATTACCTTTGTTTTACTCGTTTGCTTACTTTGTTCTGGGGGTAGAAGCCAGGGCCCTTCACGTGTGCCACAGCAGTGAGCTACCCAGCAGCCCTCTCACGACTTCCAGAGAGGAAGAAGCTGGGAAGCAATGGCACTCTGCTGAGACCTCACTGCTTTAAAGCTGACTTCTCTCAGTTCTGAGCCCCGCCTGTTAGGGATGGGGGATTCTCTCTCCTTTGCTCTTCCACAGTCTCTCCTGGCCTGCCAGCTACAGTCTCAGTCTCTTCTGGGTCTCGGGGATGAGTGTGGTGCTAGGACGGGGCATCTGGGTGAGAAGGGCTTCCAGAGAAGCCAAAGCCTGTAGGTCCCCAGGCCCTTCTGCCTGTGGGAGCCCAGCATGGCTGACCACTGCCTGCAAAGCCTCTTCCTCAGCTGCTGCGATCTGGAAATTCACCTTCCCTTTGTGGTTGGGTGCCTCCAAGAAGCTCCTGACAGAATCCAGGGTGACTCAGCACACTGTCCCCAGTACCTCTCTCATCTGTGCTCCACCAGTAACGGTCATTTCCTCTGTCCTAGTACACTCATCTACCTAGTTTGTCCCAGGATCAGCACTCCGGGAGCAGCTTGTTTCTTAGGTTTTCTACAGTGAGCCAGGCCCACGTTCTCCATGTCTCCCAAATGCAGAGAATACTTATCGAAACCCTCCAAGGAATCCAGCTCATCCCCTTTTATTTAAGGGCAAAGCAGGCATGCTCCATGCTTCCCTTTCTAGATAGGGTGAGAATTAGAGCATAGCAGGCACCTGTCTCTAAAATCCTAGGGGTGCTGTTGAGCCACAGACCAGGCTGTACACATGTCTGTCTGTCTGCAACCCCGCTTCATCCTCTCATCCATCACGTAAAAATGCACAGTGAAAGCTTTGGCTATTCACTCCAAATTGAAGGTAAGTAGTTCCACTTTATTTTACTTGAGAGAGAGAAAAGACAGACAGACAGATGGACGGATGGGCGGACAGACAGGGGGATCAAATCTAGAGCCCTATACACATTAGGCAAATATTCTGCTACTGAGTTACAACCCTCCGCCCAAAACAGTTCTACTTAACGAGGAGGGGAGAAGAACACTCGGCCATATTGAAAAGTGGGAAACACTAACTTCCAAGGCAGAGAGTCAAGTGAGTCCTCATCACTCCGTCGCTTTACACTGTCTGTGTTGCTATGTGGCAAGCTGACCCTATACCAAGCTACGCCTCCCTCTGTGTGGCTTAGGGGTTCCCTCAGCCATTTTTTTGGATTCTAAGCTCTCCAGTCTCATATCTTATAAATCTCCCAGAGGTGCTGGAGGATCAAAATTAGTCATATGCAGATTAGGCTGACTCTGTTCCCACTCTAATTTAGCTCTTCTATTCTCTTCCTGAATTTGTACCAAACCATGGACTTGTCCCAGTAGAGTTAGGGAACTATTCTGAAGCACTGACTCCGTGGCATTTTAAGAATTGCTTTTGTATTCTGTCTCTGAACCCAGCGATCCTGGCCTGCTCCATGAGCTAGGAGCACTGCAATCATCAGTTTAGAGAGGACAAGGGCCACAGCACAGTGGCTGGGAACAAAGGCTTTGACTCTCTCTGTCTCAAAACCCTAGGCCCTGTCACAGACTAAAGAGTTAGAAGGATGGCTGTTAAGTAGACAAAGGCCCTGAACATCCTACAGGCTGGGGAATCTGCAAAACCAGGACATCATGGTGGAAAGGTACCAGAGGACGAGGGAGGCACAGAAATGGAGATCAGCCTCAAGTAGCAATGGCACGTTTCCATCAGGTACATCACGGCAATGATTCAGAGAGAGTCAGGCTTTGAACTATCTGGCTGTGGTGACCATGGGTGAACATGACAGTAACTTGGGGAAATAAACACTTAAATGGATGTCTTAGGGCTGTGAGACAGACAGGTGACAGTTTCTATGACATGACAGCAAAGCACAGACAGCTCAAGTTATTGACAGAGATCCTTGACACATGGGCAGATAGTGAGTAGGAACCAGGGTACTGAACAATAGTCGTGTGTGTGTGTGTGTGTGTGTGTGTGTGTGTGTGTGTGTGTGTGTGTGTATGTGTGCGGAGGGGGCTTGGATCATCTAGGGTTTAGGGCACACCACAAAGGCCAGACCTGGGACATTTTCTCTGGCATCCCTTTTTGGTGATGCACTTAGACACCAAATGATTCCTCCAAGATAGACCTGCGGGTACTTGACAATCTGCTCAGTCATTCACCTGCCCGTGAGGTTGCTTTCAGTCTTGGATATCACAGAGAATGTTGGTAGGAGCATTCGTGTACCCATTCCGAATGCTCTTTTTAATGCTTTGAGTGAGCAGAGAGTCATTTTGAAAAAAGTATTCTAGAGAAGAAAGCTGTAAAATGACTGGAATCATAAAACAACTAAATTCACCCAGTTCAAGGACGCATAAAGTAGGCCAGTGCTGGGGGTGTCGGGACTGTGGATGGGAGGGCTTTCCCTGTCACAAGCTTTGTAAAAACAGTGACAAGTGGCTCTCTGGACTCCCTGGGTTTAAGAACTACACAAAAGCACTTGTCAGACTTTAAACTTGCCACTAAAATGTTTCATAGCAATTACAACTTAATTTCTCAACTCCGAATAAGAGGAGACAAATGAACGTTAATTCACTCTTAGGATTTTTATGTTATAGCTTCTGTACACATCAGTAAATTCTGATTGTGGCGATATATATCTCAGAGGAATGTTATGCCTTATGAGATAATTTATCCTATGATTTATAAAACATCTACAAATAAATCATGTTTTAACTCATGAGGCCTAGGAATAGTCCACTGGTTAAAGAATGGCTACAGAAACTTTGGGCAAAGATAGATTTATTTATTTATTTAGTTAGTTAGTTAAATTAAATAAAAAATAAATTATTTATTATTTACTCCCCTTTATTATTCAAATAGCCCCCTAATTTACCTACTTCACTAATTGAAAGATCGAAGCTTTGGTGACTTAAACACTTAAAGTGTGAAGAAATGAACTCACTTTTCATAAGTTTCTCCAGTTAGATCCCTTACACCATCTCCGGTTTCCAGTATTTTGCTAATAGTTGGCTATTTTGAGCAAAAATTAAAGAAGAAAATAGCATTATTTGGAATTTGGCTAAGGATATCAAAATATCCTAAGATGATGGCACTGTGAAAAGGACCAGGAGACCCTAAACCCTCACTGACAAGACCCTGGGCTCTCTCTACCTCTCATCGCAGACATCTTTGTTCTACTGCTTTACAGAAGATCAGAGCCCATCTCTCCTCCATCCTCGAGCCTCCTCCTCATCTCTCGCCTCTCTGAAGCACCCTAGCTACAATTAAAACACAAGGTCTGTTGTTAGACAGCTGTCTAGCACAACGGAGCACCAAGCCTACAAGAAGCTGCTGTGTCAGGTGAGCAGAAACCTGAAAGTGCTGGAAAAACAGAACCGTCCGGGTTTCCACCCAGCTCATGCCTTGCTCCTGCTTCCTGACAGCTGTGCCTGTGAAAGCAGGGGCGTCCTGCTCTGTGGCTCCAATGACCGTGCTAAGCAGATTCCGGGAGAAACGAAGCAGGACACGTGCAGTAGGACAGAGACCACCTCAGATCACGTGTGCCTGTAGTGCTCTCTGGGATAGACACAGATCCTTCATCCAGGGGGCCACCAACGGGGCACTTTCTACCTCTGTGTGAGAAGCAGGTGTGCGCAGACTCGGGCTGGCAGAGTCTTGGAGAGTACCTGCCAATGGAAAGTCACTGAACCCTTCAAGGATCCCGCCTCACCGGAAGTCCATTAACCAACCTGCCGGAGTCAAGCCTCCTGGGACTGCTAAATGCGTTGGAATCAACTTCTCTCTTTTGTCCTTACTTCTTAATGGTATACACACAAGCCATTAAGCAGAAATGGTCTTAAAAGAAAGAAGCTAGGAGAAAGAAACCCAGCCTCGTGGGTTTCTGCTGGTCTTCAGTCAGCAGAGGCTGTTAGGCAAATGCTCACCTAGAGACCCCTTTCTGCTCCTCTGGCCTGTCCATATCTCTGTGGTTTTTTAACTCTATAGCATTCATAAAATACAAGTCTTTTCCCCGGGTTTCTTGGGAGCCCTAGAAATCTAACATTTTAGTGTGTGTTTAATAGCACATACCTGAGAAGGCAGAGGTACCCATGAGCAGGCGGAAATACCCAGGAGCAGACCTTGCCCTGTTTGGATTCATCTCTTCTTAGGTTTCTCAGCTCCAGCCTGGAGTATTTCCAGTCTGTTGTGCTCATGGCCCACTCAGCTGCCATGATCATGCCAATGTTCTCTCTTTGGGACCCGGAGCCCAAAGTCTCAGATGTGAGTGAGCCCCCCTCAGGACCCTGCTGACTCCAGGCTGTGTGCCAGTTTACCTAATCCCTTCTGCTGGCAGGAGATGCTATGCTACCAAGGCCAGGACTGCATTAGCAAGCAATTTGCTTACAGTCTTGCTTCTTTGAGCCTCTGAAAAAGCATTCTTGGTCTTACTAATAAATGCGAGTAAATAGATTCAACAGCCAAACACCGCTGAGCTACGGATATTTTACTAGGTAGAAATGTTGGTAGAAAAATCTTTAAGTGCCATAAATGCATTGGCTCCCACTTTTTCTTTGCTCTGGTTCTGGAGATGAAACCTAGGACTTCACATATATAAAGAGCCATCCACTGGGCAACACTCGTGCCCTGGCTCAGGCTTTAGCTGTCTTTCTTGACTACTGAGATCTACAGCTAAGAACTGGCCTGACAGACACACAACCACATAGATTCCTGGACTAGCATTGCAGGAAAGCTGAGATTCCCACTCAGCTCTGTGTTGCAGTAGAATATGGTGGGAGGTCAGCTGTGGGAAACCAGCACAAGGGAAGGCTGAAGACTGAAACCAGCACAAGGGAAGGCTGAAGACTGTAACTGTGACTTCTGAACGACGATTTTGTAGGTGACAGGGATGGATAGCCAGGCCAATAGTGAGAAGGAGAAGATTCGAGACAGCGCAAACAGCAAGTACAAAGGCCCTGGAATGTTCCTGGCATGATTGGCCAATGGCTAATAATGGTTGCCCGGGATGTCTGAAACACAATGAAAGAAGGAACGAGGAAGAAGACGGAAGACAAAGGTGCAGCAGAGGCCAAAGGTCAGAGGCAGGAGGACAGGAAGTGCAGTGTGATTGTGGAAGAACAGGAGGGAGGTGTGGATGAGGATGTGCAAGGTGAGGATGGAGCATGATTCCATAACAATGCAGAGGAGGGGTGTGGTGATGCAGAGGAGGGGTGTGGTGATGCAGAGGAGGGGTGTGGTGATGCAGAGGAGGGGGTGTGGCAATGCAGAGGAGGGGTGTGGTGATGCAGAGGAGGGGTGTGGTGATGCAGAGGAGGGGTGTGGTGATGCAGAAGAGGGGGTGTGGCAATGCAGAGGAGAGGTGTGGCTTGTGGGAGGTGTAGATGAGGTGGCCTGGCTAACCAGAATGAATACAAGGGAGAACTGGGGGGAAGGGTGACAGGCAGAACTTTCTGCAAAGGCAGCAGAGATATGCGGTGGCCACTGGAAGAAGAAATACTGTCCAGTAAGGCTGTCTGGTTTGTTTGTGTTTTCTCTAAACAAAACATTTTTTCCAAATGAGAGAAACAACAGTGTGCTGTGTGCTGTAAAATCAGGGATGTGAGAGAGGAGGGACAGCTGGCAGAGGGAACAGGACAGAGTGGACAGACGTTGGGGTTGAGTAGGGGTCCACAAGGATAGTCAACCTCTTCAGGTAGGTAAAGGCAGGTAGGGTGAAGCATCCACCCCTGAGATCAGGAACTGCAGATTGCTGGAAACTTAGAGACCGTCTTCCGACAGCCCCATCTTCTCCAAAGATGAGCACAAGTGGAATAAGGGACATGGCAGTCACCCAGAGAGAGCAAGCAGGGTGACATGATCCAGCTGGCTCTTGTTTGTGGGTTTCAGAACAGATCACAGGGATGCAAAGCATGGCAATGACATCTAGCAAAGAGGCCACAGTCATCTAGGACCGATATGGCCTCTTCTTTTGAGAGTAGCATGGCAGCAATAGGAATGGGGAAATGATCAGATTCTAAATATACTTTAAATACAAGTGTGGAATCATCGCTGAGATATACGGACTATTATTTTCTTTTTCTCTAAAGCCAATACAACCAAACCAAAAGACATTATTCCAGCCTTGAATACCAAATCAATAACATTTTAGTTGCTTTTACTGATGATGATCCGGTTTTTAACTAGGGAAGATTATTCCAGAATGATGCAGTATCGATAAGCGATGCCAGAGAATACATAAAACTCTGCTGGCTTTGTGAGGCGATGTCGGAATGGAAGCTGTAGTTAAAAACAAGGTGTCTGAGTCTGTTCCAATCAGCCAATTGGCAGGAAGGAATCAATACATCACAAAATGAGTGTGGAAAAATACTTTGAGCCTTCCAAGATCAAAGAAGGGATAGTAAAATATTAACTTGATATCTTTTTAGCTCTCTTTTCTCAATATTTATTAGTGTTTGCCCTCCCCTGAAACGAGACTGTCATTATTAGCTCTTCTGATAAATAGATGGAGTTCTTCCTGATGTTTCCTTTCTGCCTTCCATCCTAGCCCATCTCCTATTCTTTGTGACTCCCTCCACCTGCAGAATCTCCCTCTGACAGAGACAAGGAGGGAACCTTCATCCTCCCCCTGTTCAGTCCAGTCTCTCCAGGACTATCCTTAGTCCTACTGCATGCAGCCTGCCCTCTGGAGCTCCTCCTCCTAGGCCACCTCCTCCCTCTGGGACTCAGCCTCCTGATGCAGACCCAGGGGATCCCTAGTTCTTCCAAACTGCTCCTCCGGGCCCTTTCTCCTTGCCCATCCCTATTCCTTTGTGACTCCCTGAAGATCTACAAAACAGCTCTCTTCCAGGGACCCTGCAGGCACTACCCTTGGCTGGCAACAGCAAGGAAAGAAGGTTATTCCCAACAGACAGAGATGAGATCAGACATCCATTCCAAGAAACATCTCAGACATCGTAATTCCAGAAGTATAGTACCCACTGCAAAGCCACAGACATGACACCATGCCTCCTCCAAGCCAGCAACCCTAATCCTATATTATTAGTTCCCAAGGAAAATAACTTACCTGAAGTACAAGACAAGGACTTCAAAACAGCAATTATGTGTGTGTTCAAATACCTTAACTAGAATATAAATTAATGAAGACCATGAAACACAAAACAGTCCAATAAAGTAATGAAGACAATCAGGACATGAAAGTAGAATTTAATAAAGGAATAGAAACACACACACACACACACACACACACACACACACACACACACACACACGGAAAAGGATGAAAATCCAAGGGTCTCCACTCTGGGCTCTCTAGGTATTTGGCTGTTGTTGTTCTCCAGTGTGATACTCTTAGACTGAATCCTACAGTAACTCCTCTTCTCTCATTGTCAAAACCATGCAATACTCTGATCATTTGCAGTCCAGAGATGAATCAAGGTGTTGCTGGTCTCTCTCCAACTTCCACCCAAGACTCTGTGTGTGGATGCTCTCATAGGGGAAGTACAAATATATATTTGTACACCAGGGAAAACCACCACTGTTGGTCTTTACTATCCCCCTTATTTTAGACAGGTTCTCTTAGCTGCTGCCTATGCTAGGCTAGCTGACCTGAGAACTTCCAGGAATTCTGCTGTCTCTACCTCTCATTTCGCCAGAGAAGCTAGGTTCCTGACATATCCAACTCCGTCCAGCTTTTTGTGGCAGTCCTGGGGATTTGAACTCAGGTCCTCATGATTTTGTATCAAAAGCTTTATCCACTGAGTCATCTTTCCAACCATCCTTTGTAGATTCTTAAGAACCCTTTAAACACCTAAAATGTTATCACAGTACCAACAAAGTACATCAGAAGTCCAGTGCTTGAATTCAGATTCATAACTGTCAGTGATACCCACAAAACTTCCAAAAGAGCGGAAGACAGAAATCTGCTTCTCCTCTTGCACTATCTTAGGTTGCTTGAAAACCATCACCTGAGAGCTTTTGCTGCCTCAATGTCTTCTCTGCTGGACTTAGGGTATTGGGGGCATTGGTGGTGGTTTGAAGAGGTATGACCTCCATAGAGTCATCTGTTTGAATGCTAGTCCCATAGGAAATGGCACTGTTAGGAAGCATTATTATTGGAGTAGATGTGGATTTGTTGAAGGAAGTTTGTCACTAAGGGAGCTGGCTTTGAGGTCTCACATATTAAGCCCAAGCTAAGCCCAGTGTGGGAACAAGAGGAAGAATCCATTTTCTTCAGGAATAAGTCCCTGATTATGTTATCCAAACCCAAGTGATCTGCCCTAAACCTATGAGCAACACTGAAGGAACTCATCAGGAGATATATATCATGTATATTTGTAATAGTAATTCAAGACAAAAGATCATGAAATTGAGGAGCTATGGGCACAAGAGGAATTGGAAGGGGAAAGGGGCGGAGATGGTATAAAGAGCTCTCATTTATGAAATTATCAAAAACTGTGAAAATGTCTGTAATAGGCTCTCCTCTAAGATCCATGACACATTATCCCAGAGGCACTTGGCTGGGTTTCCAGTACTCGGTATTATTTCCCTCCAGTAGACCTGGATATAAGTCCAATTGGACAGCTGTTCATTACTGCCAACATATGAGTGCTATTCCATCCTGAGGTACATCACTGTGGCTCACAGGCATCCCAGTTGGGTAGGACTACTGGTTGATCCCTTCCCTTAGAAGCTTGCATAGCAAATACTGTGAAAGCCTATCCTCAGGATGCAGGCCCTCAGGTCAAGTCCAGCTTGGATCTCGAGTCTTGTGTCTGAAGTTATTGTGTCTTCAGCATTAGGGAATTACCTTCAGTCTCTGGGAGGCAACTCAAAGGGGGGGCTTCCTCATGCCTGGTATTGTTTGATTGTCTATTCGTCTGTTTGTTTTTATTGCACTCTAAATACTTATTGTTAATCTCACCGATAAGTGTAGTTCTAAAGGCTCATCAAAGGAACTTCCCTCTGTAGCAGACAGAAGCCATCACAGCAAACCACAACTGGTCAAAATGCAGAGAACAAACTGATCACAGTAGGGGGACTCAATCCTAATGTATTTATCCACAACACAATCTCTTGAGCTAAGGTTCAGAGAACATCTAGGAAGAGGGTATGGAAGGATTTTAAGAGCCAGAGGACTAGGACATCCACTGTGAGATGGTGTCTTCTAGAAATGCCAGGGAAGCTTTACCCATGCAACCTCAGCAACATGGCTGCCTAAATGAAGCCTGGACCGTGTATAACATCCACAGACAGGCTAGCACGGAAGGGGTAAGTCATGGACCCACTCCTAAATAAAGAACTACAGACAACTAGGGACTGCTGAGAGCAGGAGAAATAGTTTTTCCCAGGGATGAACCTTTAACTGACTATCCAATGTCAAGTGATTAGCCCTGAAATCATAAACATACAAGCAACATTAAGTTAACTAAGTGATTTGCATGTATATATTCTGAAAATGTATGGAATAACAAAGAAAATGAGGTCAAGAATTTGAGGAGAAGTGGTTGGGACAGATGGGAGGGGTTGGAAGGAGGAAAAGAGGAGGGAAATGATGTAATTATAATTTAATTTAAAAAATAAATCAAAATTTAAATTAAAAATTTGTCAAATAGAGATGTAGAGTTATACTTATAATAGAACTCTGAAATCAAATTAATATGAACAACCTAACCATCTTTTAATAAAAGGAAGCATATCCTTATATATAGGTCTATGAGAAGGATTTTTTCTGGTCCTTTCTCCTCATCATTTGTTTTAGCGTGTCCAGAAATACCATCTTTAAACTCTGTTAATGTGGAAATCTGTCAGTGAAGTTTGCTAAACATGGTTCATGGGGGCAAACAAGTCTCCAATAAGACTGTCTGGCCAAAGGCATCCCTACTGCATTTGACCTTGCGGGCTTTCTAGACATGTGGTTGTACTTGAGTCTAAGCCATAATGTGCCCAGTGATGGCCTTCTTCCAAGGATCTGTGACAATCTTCTCAGCAGCCAAGCTCTCTCTCATCTCAGACAGCAAGTGGAAAGGAATGGAGGGGCAGCAGGGGCTGGAACCCCAGAGAACAGAAGCCTCTGCTAGGCTGTACCCTGAGGCTGGTTTCCTAAGTACGAAATCAGATGTAGCCAGAACATCTATGGGGACTGAGGGAGAGAGACCTCAAGGTGGTTAGTTGAGAGCTCCAGAAAAAGAATCCAAATCCAGCATATATTTGGTCAAATATATGCTTTGTGAATAAAATAACTCAAGGAATTACCATGCAATTCCAGGGTCAGGGCCCAACAGAAGGCCAAAGTATACTACAAAGATTCCTTTCATGTTCGAAATCCCCAAGGAACTAACTTCCAATACC